>NC_052630.1:36828750-37138125 GCF_016161935.1 Mauremys reevesii | reverse complement strand
AAACTCTTGAGTATGAGAAAAATGTACGTTTTGAATATAAAATTCTGAATATAAGAAAAGGCCAAAGTAGCACCTTAGCATACCAAAATATGGAGAGATAAAGCTATCTTATAAATAAATAAAACACTCAAAGAGCAGGTAAATGTGGAACAGATTTCTTTCTTTCTTTCTTTCTTTCTTTCTTTCTTTCTTTCTTTCTTTCTTTCTTTCTTTCTTTCTTTCTTTCTTTCTTTCTTTCTTTCTTTCTTTCTTTCTTTCTTTCTTTTCTCCAGATGTAGACAATTGCTAAAAATGATCTGGGAAAAAATTGCCAATACTTTTTCAAAGGAATGCAGGAAAAGCGTTTGCTCATAGCACTCATATTGTTTTGCCTGAACAATTTCAATAACATATGTTATGTTAAGACTTTTAAAATATCTAATTGTGTTGGGTCGTTTAAAAAATCAGCAGGCATTCTAAAATTCTGAGGAATCACTATCTGAACAAAACCAAAGCAAACAGAAACACAAACGTACAACCATGAGGAAAAGGAACATAGATTCTAACTAAAGGATCCATGCATACTCTTCCTTAGTTAGACATTTTCATAAATTCATAGACTATAAAATCAGGGGGTCACATACTCTGACCTCCAGAATTTCACCCATTAATTCCTGAACAACTCCCAATAATTTGTGGCTGAACTAGAGCAAATATTTTAGAAAAAGATCCCATTTCTATTTAAAGATGTCAAATGATAGATAATCTATCACTTTCTTTGGTAAACTGTTCTAATAGTTAATTACACTCACTATTTAAAATGTGCACCTTATTTCCAGTTTGAATGTGTCTAACTTCAACTTCCAGGCACTGGATCTTGTTAAGACTTTGTCTGCTAGCTAAAAGAACCATCTAGAACCATCCCTGCTCGCCCCATGGCAAAAGATCAATGCCCTCAACACCTTCCTGATCCCCGACATCTCCATTGTCCTCAGGGGATCGGCTGTGGCCAAGGTGCCCCTGAACAAGACCGACAGCACCATCAGACAGCTGGTGAAGAAATGGCTCCACCTTCCCCAGAGGGCATGCACAGACATCATCTACATTTCCCACAGACAGGACGGTGCCAACGTACCTCGGATGGGTGACCTGTGCAACGTGGCGGTGATGACCCACACCTTCCGCCTCCTGACGTGCCCGGACCCAACAGTGAGGAGCATCACACGGGAGGCCATACGGGGTGTGGTCAGGAAATGCATCTCCAGGGCCCCCTCCGAGCGGGACGTTGCCACTTACCTCAGTGGCTCCCTGGAGGCTGAGTTCGGGAGAGAGCGGGGAGACCTATCCTCTCTCTGGTCCCGTGCCCGCAACGCCTCAAGACGTCTGGGTAAGAGGATCGGCTGCTGCTGGAAGTGGTGCGAGGAACACCGGGAGCTGGGAATACTGGTGCCACGCGTAAAGATCCCGGACCACACCATCATCACCCCGACCACCAGAGCCATGCTAGAAAGGTCCCTGAAAGACGCCATCCGCTACCACTACGCCGGGAACCTCAAGTGGAAGCCGGACCAGGGCAAGGTGTTCGAGGTGTCCAGCAAGTGGGACGCCAGTAACCACTTCCTCCCCGGGGGCAGCTTCACCAGGTTCGCCGACTGGCGGTTCATCCACAGGGCCCGATTCAACTGCGTTCCCCTCAATGGAGCCATCCACCACGGCAACCGAGACAAGCACTGCAGGAAGTGTGGCTATGTGAACGAGACCCTGCCGCACGTCCTGTGTGGATGCAAGCAGCACTCCGGAGCCTGGCGGCACTGCCATAACACCATCCAGAACCGACTAGTGAAAGCCATCCCACCATCCCTGGGGAAGATCACCATCGACTCCGCCATCCCTGGGACAGACAGCCAACTGCGACCCGACATCGTGGTGACGGACGCAGAAAAGAAGAAGGTCCTCCTTGTAGACGTCACAGTGCCTTTCGAAAACCGGTCATCTGCCTTCCATGAGGCCCAAGCATGGAAGGAGTCAAAGTATGCCCCGCTGGCCGAGACCCTGAGAGCCCAGGGCTACGAAGTCCAGGTACAGGGGGGGGGACGGATACTAGATCTATAAGTCATACTGTAAGTGTGTGTGTCCCTACCGGTTGGGGTGAAAGAGAGAGGAGAGCCCAACAGGAAAAATAGATGTTTTGTTCACCAATGCGGAGTTTAGGTAACAAAAAGGGACTGGAACTGGAGCTCTGGTCCGGGAATTGAAACCGATATCGAGGAATATCACATGGCTACTACCGCTCTATCGAGGAACGGTATAGAGACTGAAGGTGGTGCATGTATGGATGTGCTGTGCTAAGAAGAAGGACCGATGCAAAGGGGGGGGGGTATAACTGTATATCAATAATGAGGTGAAAAATGTAATGATATAGAGCAATGCAATGGATATAATACAGTCTGTTTTGGCAATGGTCACATTGGGGAAGAAAAACTACCAGAGTGATTCCGATATAGATATTGGTGAGAGAGACAGCGCCAGACGGAGAGGAGACGAGAAGGATTTTAAGGAGTTTTTTAAAAATTAAAAAAGGAGGTAGAACTGCTTTTTAACTGGGGACTTTTTGGGACCGGATATAGAGATAGATATAAAATGCTAGTAATATAGCTAGGAGGCTCCAGCTTTTCTAGACGTGGAATTCTATGAATTCCTTCGATCTGAACTGACGTGACTGGGATGGTTTTTTTGGATTTTTTTTTTTTTTGATTGAGTAGTAATGAGGACCTGATTGAGGAAATTGGGACAACCTTGGCTCGAGTGATCATGAGGAAATTCTAATTCAAATAAATGGAGGATAATCAAGTGCATCTGAGACTAGGCAAACACGATTTCAAAAGGGCTAACTTTAAGCTTACTAAATTAACTAGTTAGGGTACAGATGGGAAGGATGGGGGCTAAGGGCAGATGATGGGGTAGGTTCAGGGTTAGTTGGTTGAAGTTGCAGGAGGAGTTGGAGGCAGGTATCCCGAGAAGGGGCGTTGGCTAGCGAGCAGTTTGGAGCTAGGCAGCATCAGCAGAGAAAAGGAGAGGGGAAAAAAAAAAAAAAAGAAAGAAAGGAAAGAAAAGGAAAAAGAGGGGAAAGCAACCTGGAAGGCAGAAGAGGGGAGAGGAAGGCAAGAGGAGGTGGAAGAGAGAGGCAAGAAAGAGATGGAAAAAGCAAAAAAAGGTTTAGCAAACGGGAATAAAAAAAGAAATAAAAAAGAAAAAAAAAAAAAAAGAAAGAAGAAAGGAGAAGCTTAAAACTTTTGAAGGGGTGGGATAATGGATAATCTTGAATATATGGAATATCTGAAATTTTCTGCTAGAATGGAGGAATGAGATGCTAATAGGGGGGGGAAGGGGGGATATAGGGGGTGGTAGGGAATGAAGATATGGGGAAGAGATGGTAGAAGCATTAGGTAGGTAGAAATCGGGGCCACGGATTACTTCAAGAAAATATTAAATCATCATAATCGGGATATTAGGAATTGGCGAGGATAAATCTTTAAAATATTGCTAATTCGTTTAAATACATCAATAATGGATGTTACGAAAGACTGATTAGTATTTAGCTACTGAAAAAGTAAGAAGGGTAAAATTGATATTCATGGGAACTATCTGTTGTAGGTAAAACTGTAGTAAAAAAAAAAATGGAAAAATCTTAAAAAGAGAGAGTGAAGGATGGGCATGAGGCTGATGATTAGCATGAGGATTTACTATGGGGGATTATTTAAGTAGAGGATTCTTCCTTAAGACCTGAGGTAATTTTTAGACAAGAGTCCTTGAATGCGTGGACAAGGGAAATGCTGATTTCATATATCTGTGGGATTGCATGAATAATGAGAATATGAATTTGAAAGATGGAAAAATGGAAATGAAAAAAAGATCATGAAAAAAAAGATGGAGATAGATGAGGGGGAAAAGGGAGATAAGGGAGAGAGTCCGGTGAGAGGGGGTTAGGGGGGTTTTGGGGGGGAACTGGTTGTTTCAGGGGGGGGTCTTTAGGTTTCTTTTTTTATTCATTTTTGGGATTTATTACCTGGTGAGTCATTTTTTGAGTGGGGGGGACACCCAAGTTGGGGGTGGGCTGAGGGGAAGGATGGATAAATTCTAGGAAGATTTAGATGACCTTGTAATCGAGATATAGTAATTGGATGAAGAGATTTAGTGAGAGGATAAAACTATGGTGTGAAGTGATAAGTTATGCATTTAGAGTGATGAAAAAGAACTTTAGTTAGGATTAGAGGACGGAGGAGTGGAAGTAACGGAAGGAGAGAAGGAGACTAAGGAACTGATGGATGAGTGAGGATGTGAAGTGTGAGATGAAGTAAAATGATGCTAAAAAAAGGCAATGCGTGTAGGGGTTGCATTAGGGGTAGGGAGGGTAGGGAGGCTAGGTGCTATGTCTATTTGTATAGGAGTATGGTGTTTTGTTCATTGTGAGGTTTTGCAGTTTATTTGTAGTTATGTTTGAAGAGGGACAAAAAACTAGAACAAGTACAAAAGAGATGAATCCAAATGTGAAAAGGAGACTTGAGGAGAGGAGAGGAAAGGGAAAACCAGGAGAAGGATAAGAGGAGAGAAATACCAGGGAGGATAAAGAGAAGATTTATTATAAGATAAGGATAGAGACCAGAAGGATAGGGAGAGATTAAGAGAGGGAAGGGGATAAATACCAGGGAATTAACATTCAGATAGGAATTTCATCAAAATTCAGATCAAAATTAGCCAAATGTCAGTCACCAAGATCATAAGAAACAGAAGACTGAGGCACTGAAGAAAAACAGTGGGGAAGGGAGTGGGTGAAAGACCTAAGTGAGATAAGATTAGAGAGAATATAGATAGGGAGGAGGAGATGGTATGAGGATAGATAACTTAGTTAACAGTGGTAACAGGGTACACACAATGGTATATGATAGGTGGTCAATGGCATGATATAATCTTTTCCAGAGTCAGTTCAGCTGACCGCCATATTTGGGGTCGGGAAGAATTTTCCTCCAGGGAAGATTGGCAATGGCCCTGGAGTTTTCCTTCTCCTCCTCCATGGGGGGGGGTCGGGCTTTGCTGGGGAGGTGGATGGGGCTTGCATTGCCTGCATGCAGGAGGTCAGACTCATAATGGTACACGCACTGATCGTGGGAGCCTTGGGCTCATGGGACCCCTGCAACGAGACGGTTCTGAGAGCGTGCGGGGTTGGTCGACTCTACGCCCGGCTCATGAGACAGCTCATGGTGTCCGACACCATCAGGTGGTCCAGAGACATTTATACCGAACACATCACCAGACATCGCGAATACCACACTGAGTAATTGAGACAGCCGACCAGGGAAATAACCCACTTCCTTCCCTGAGAGACCAAGGGATGCACCCCACCCATGTACCTATCTGCTCCACCGATACTGACTTGGACTCCTTATTCATTCCATGGGTGGCGAACCCGAGCCCACTTATTCACTGACACTTTAAAAACCCTTGTACCCCAGTCTATGCCGGTTATGCGATATGTATGTATCTTTTCATCCTTGCAAACGATATCTGTAACCCCCCATAACCCAAGCCTGACCCCAGATGTACAGTACCTTCCCTCTCAACCTGTGTATATTTCATTTTAAACATTTACTTTAATAAAATTTTTATATCTTCTTCCTATGTAGGTACTTAAAGATCTTGACCAGGTTGCTTACTAACCTTCTCTTCTATGACATAAATAGACTGAGCTCCTTAAGTTTCTCATGTTTTCTAGTTCAGGAAACTCTTGTAGGTCTTTCCTGAAGTGCTCCAGAGTTTCTCTTCAACGTCCATTTTAATTTGATTACACAAAACTACACTCACTATTCCATGACTGATATCACCAGTGCTATATAAAGAGATAATACAGAATCATAGAATATCAGGGATGGAAGTACTGTTCCCTCTAAGCTATGTGCGTGTGCACGCGCACACAGATCCTAAACACTGTGCACATGGTGAAACACCACGTGCACAAAAATTTGCACAGAAGTACAAAAATTTGCACAGAAGACATTTTTTGTGCACATGACCTGTCAAAAATTTGCACAGAAGAATTTTTTTGCGCACATGGTCTGTCAAAAATTAGAGGGAACATTGGAAGGGACCTCAGGTGGTCATCTAATCCAACCCCCTGCTCAAAGCAGGACCAATCCCCAACTAAATCATCCCAGACACAGCTTTGTCAAGCCTGACCTTAAAAACCTCTAAGGAAGGAGATTCCACCACCTCCCTAGGTAACACTTTCTAGTGCTTCACCACCCTCATAGTGGAAAAGTTTTTCCTAATATCCAACCTAAACTGCCCCCACTGCAACTTGAGACCATTACTCCTTGTTCTCTCATCTGCTACACTGAGAACAGTCTAGATCCATCCAGGTAGTTGAAAGCAGCTATCAAATCCCACCTCATTCTTCTCTTCTGCAGACTAAACAATCCCAGTTCCCTCAGCCTCTCCTCATAAGTCATGTGCTCCAGCACCTTAATCATTTTTGTTGCCCTCTGGTGGACTCTTTCCAATTTTTCCACATCCTTCTTGTAGTGTGGGCCCCAAAACTGGACACAGTACTCCAGATGAGGCTCCACCAGTGCCAAATAGAGGGGAATGATAATGTCCCTCTATCTGCTGGCAATGCCCCTACTTATACAGCCCAAAATGTCATTAACCTTCTTAGCAACAAGGGCACACTGTTGATTCATATCTGTCTTCTCGTCCACTGTATCCCATAGGTAGAGAAGTATTATCCTTTGTACAAGGCACTGGAAAGACCTCATATAAAATTCCATGTATGATTCTGGTCACCCAGGTTCAAGAAAGCTGAATTTAAACTGGAATATGTGCAGAGAAGAGCTACAAGGATGTTTACGGGAATGGGGGAGGGGCTTATGATAGGAGTCTGGAAGCTCTTGGCTAGTTTAGTCTAGCAAAATAAGTCTGAGGGGATATGATTGCTCTCTTTATAAATACATAGGGCCTGGGGAAATGACAGGAAGGTTAGAGAGCTTTAGAATGGGCAACAGGGAATGGATCACTTGATGATTACCTGTTCTGCTCATTCCCTCAGGGCACCCGGCACTGGCCACTGTTGGAAGACAGGATACTGGGCTAGATGGAACATTGGTCTGAATCTGACCCAGTATGGCTATTCTTAAGTTCTTATGAAGCTAAACAGGAACAAATGGATAAAAACTGGCCATGAGCAAATTCAGGCTGGAAACTGGAAGAAAGTTTCCAACCACGAGAGGGGAGAGGCTCTGGAACAGTCTCCTTATAGAAGTTTTGGGGGCAAATAATGTAATTAGTTTTAAGAGACAGAGCTGGACAAATTAATGAGTGCAATTGTCTGATGGGATTGCTTGTGATTGGGGTGGGGGAATTAGAGGTCAGGGCTTAACAGCCCTGGGGCTCAATTCCAGTTTATTTCTTATGTTCCTAAAGCTCATGCTTCAGGCTTTCAGCCAGCCACTAGCAGGGAGTCAGAAAGAGATTCCCCACATAGGTATTCTGGGAGACTTTTTTTTAAATGTCCTTCCTTTGATGAAGAGAGGGATAGCCATGGCTGGAGATGGTACATTGGGTGGGGAGGGCCAGGACTCTGAGTTGGAACCAAACATTTCCTCTCTCAGGTGCTTGGCTGGCTGGTTCTTGCTCATATGTTCAGTGTCTAACTGCACACATACAAAATGGGAAATAAGTGCCTAGGAAAGAGTACTGCAGAAGAGTACTGGGAGTCATAGTGGATAGGAAGCTAAATATGAGTCAACAGTGTAACACTGTTGCAAAAAAAGCAAACATCATTCTGGAATGTATTAGCAGGAGTGCTGTAAGCAAGACATGAGAAGTAATTCTTCCAATCTACCCTGCGCTGATTAGGCCTCAACTGGAGTATTGTGTCCAGTTCTGGGTGCCATATTTCAGGAAAGATGGGGACAAATTGGAGGACAACCAGAAAAGAGCAACAAAAATGATTAAAGGTCTAGGAAACATGACCTTAGGGAAGATTGAAAAAATTTGGTTTGTTTAGTCTGAAGAAGAGAAGACTGAGAAGGGACATGACACCAGTTTCCAAGTACATAAAAGGCTGTTGCAAGGAGGAGGGAGAAAATGCTTTCTCCTTAACATCTGAGCAGGGGCGGCTCTACCTGTTTGGCCGCCCCAAGCAGTCATGCGTGGGAGGCGCCCCGGAGCCGCGGGAGCAGCGGACCTCCCGCGGGCATGACTGCAGAGGGACGGTCGCGCGCTCGGCTGCTCCTCTCCTGGACCTCGCGCGGGGTTCGCGGAGCGGCTGCTGCTCTGCTCTGCGCCCCTGTCCAGCGGAGAGAGCAGCAGCGCGCGGCCGCCGCGCCCGCGCGCCGCGATGGTCGCCGGTCCCGGTCGTCCCCCCCGGGTGTCCCGCCGGCGCCGCTGGCGCGCAGCGCCCCGCGATCCCGCCTCCCGCCCCCGCCCCCAGGGGACGCTTTTTTTTTTGTTTTGCACAGGCACCAGCTTGCTTGTGTTTTGGAGCCGAGCTGCCCCCATCTGAGGATGGGACAAGAAGCAATGGGCTTAAATTGCAGCAAGGGCAGTTTAGGTTGGACATTAGGAAAAACTTCCTAACTGTCAGTGTGGTTAAGCACTGAAATAAATTGCCTAGGAAGGTTGTGGAATCTCCATCATTGGAGATTTTTAAGAGTAGGTTAGACAAACACCTGTCAGGGATACTCTAGATAATACTTAACCTTGCCATGAGTGCTGGGGACTGGACTAGATGACCTTTCAAGGTCCCTTCCAGTCCTACAGTTCTATGATTCTCTGATGTCATATGTGGCATCAGGAAGAAATTATCCCCCAGATCAGATAGGCAATGACCTTGGAGATTTTTTGCCTTCCTCTGCAAGTGTGTGGGTGCTGGTCACTTGCCAGGATTATCTGGGTATTTCTCACTTAATCATTTCCCTGCCATTTCAGGGAGCCTGAGTACAGTGCATCTCAGTCCCTCCTGTTCTCTGCCTGTGGTACATAATAGACTAGTTTCCTGTGTGCTGTAATACTTTGGTTTCATTTTGTTTGTTGGGTTTAGTGTGCTGGTGCCGGGGGGTGTTAGAGGCCTGTGATATACAGAAGATCAGACTAGATGATCTAGTGGTCCCTTCTGTCACTAAAACTGGTGGCTCTGTGACTCCATTACTTCAACTTTATATTGCCCTTTAATACATCAAATAATCAGGTTGAAAGAATAAAGCCATAACACTGCACTGGGAGTTCATATTCAGTGAATTATCTACTCTATGGCCCCTATGTCCTTCCCAGAGTAACTACTTTCCCAGGTACAGCCTCCCATCCTGAATGTATGACTCCTAAATGCATGACCTTGTATTTGACTATATTAAAATGTATGTTTTTACTGCTCCCAGCCTACAGACCTCTCTGCATGGTTGACTGGATCTCTGTTATTAACTACCCCATCAATATTTATGGCATCTGCAAATGTTAATGATTATAGTTTCTTCCAGATCATAGATAATAATACTGAATAAAATTGGGCTTTGACTCCAACTTTGCTGAGCCTCATTAGAAACACCATCATTTGATTATCTTGACATAGCAAATAGATTTTCATGTCTGAAATAGTTTATACTCAAGTTAATATGTAACTTATTTAGTTTATAGTATTAGATTTCAATATGAATATCAAGTGGTATTAAGTTAAATGTCTGGCATTAATCTAAATATACTAGGTCAACACAGTTACTTTTATCAACTAAATTAGAAATCTCATAAAAGATTTTTATTCCAGGCTAGCTAGACATCAAATAGGGAATAATGCCATCATATTTATAAGTCAGTCTGTTTTCAAAATGTGACTTGCTAAAGTGACATTAGATGTGGGGTACCTATTATATCTAGGCTATTTGGGGAATAAGAATTTATGATTGCAAACCTCTAGCAATGGCCAATGTAAATTAGATTTATAATATACTAGAATAACCTTTTCATTACAGATTGTAATGGTAATAAGGGCCATTAATTTTATTGAGGGCTGTCAGTGTAAATTATTCAGGTACATTTCATTTTTGAAAAGCAGATATCTTCTGCACCGATCTCTGACGATTTTTCATTATCAAAGTAAAGATTTAGAGAGCTCCTTAAACTCTTAATAGGTCTTCCTTCTGATTAGAAACTGCTTATCAGGAATAGGTTTAGGGTTTAAGTTCTAGAGATGAAGAACCTATGAGGAAAGAAATCCCCATGTGGTGTTTAATTGTCGTTGGCAAGGATTTAAAAAATGGGTGCCCACAGTTTGTCTCTTATATACATATTTAGGTATCTTCACAAGTAACCTGATTCTAAACAATAAATGAGCACGAGTTTAGGCATTTCCTACAGATATACAATCCCAATTTCTTGAATTTTTGATATGGACTAATTTAGTGATAAGGCTACTGTGATTTACCGTTTAACAACACAGCTAGGATATAATAATATAGAAATCAAATAATGTGTATGTGAGGTATTTGTGGAGAAATTAAGAATGGAAATTCTGAACTCCTTAACAGAAAATATATCACATAGAAGAAATGGCCACTAATTGTTTTATAAATTTTTTTTGAGAGTCAATCAATCAAATCCTCCTCCATTTTTAAATATTAAGCCACATTTTTCTGTAAACAGAATTTGATTTGCAATCTTTGTTTTCATAAATTTATTTTTAACATGTGTACTCAATAAAACGCTCTTTCTTCCTTTTAAAATATCATTACGAATACGATTAGACAAAAAGACTACAAAATATAATGGAAAAATATTAATTGAAGTGTTTTACTCAGCGATCAAAGAAATATTTAATTCAGCCGAGTACACTCACCTCCAAGAAGATGTCGAGAGCATTTCTGGTACTTGTTTCTTCATCAAACGATTCAGTCTCCTTGTTGACGGCAGGATTAATACCCGTAAGAATATCTGAAACACTTCCCTCTTGAAAGCAGAATTCCTTTAACCTACTGTCCTTAAATAGGACAGCCTCCTGAGCAGAAGTGTGAAGAAAAGCTCTGACTCCATCGATCCCCACAAACTGCGAGACGGGAACTCCACTGAAAGTCACACTCGAGGAGTCAAACAGCTGCGAGTTTCTCCACCTGCGGAGCCTCAGGGCCACTAACACTATGATAAAGGTAAAGAACAAGCAGGAAACGGAAGCCACAGCGATCACCAAATACAAGGTGAGGCTGGACTGGGGGTCTGCTGCAGGAGCTGAGAGGCTGCTTAAATCGGAGAGGATTTCGGGGATGCTGTCAGCCACCACCACCGTCACAGTGGCCGTGGCAGAGAGAGGAGGCTGCCCGTTGTCCTTCACTAAAACCACCAGACTTTGCTTGAGCGCATCTTTGTCGAGAAAGTAGCGCGCCGTCCTGATCTCGCCGCTGTGGAGTCCCACAGAGAAGAGGCCCGGCTCTGTAGCCTTCAGCAGCTGGTAGGAGAGCCAGGCGTTCTGCCCGGAGTCTGCATCCACCGCCACCACCTTAGTGACCAGGTAACCCGGCTCCGAGGAGCGAGGGGCCAACTCCACTCCCGTGGAGCCATCGGTGGGAAAGGAGGGGTGTAAGATGTGCGGGCTGTTGTCATTCTGATCCAGTATAAAGAGAGTGACGGAGACATTACTGCTGAGAGGTGGGGAACCCCCATCCTGAGCCTGCACTTGGAACCGAATCTCCCGGAACTGCTCGTAATCGAAGGAGCGCAGAGCGTAGAGAGCCCCAGTCTCAGAGTTAATGGAGATGTAGGAAGACAAAGGAACTTCGCTTCTGTCTCCTTCAATAATGGAGTAAGTGATTCTGGCGTTCTCCTTCCAGTCCACATCATTTGCCTTCATATGAAATACAGAAACACCTGGGGTGCGATTTTCTGGGATAGAAACCGTGTAATATTTTTGATCGAAGACAGGCCGGTTGTCATTTTTATCCAAAACTTCTACAAAGAAAGTTTTGTTTGAGCTAAGAGGAGGAATCCCTCGGTCTGTGGCTATAACAGTGATATTGTATTCGGAGACTTGCTCCCTGTCCAAAGCTCTATCAGTCACCACAGTGTAAAAATTATCAAATGACCTCTCTGATTTGAATGGGAGGCTTTCTGGAATTATAGAACACGTGACCTCACCATTCTCCCCAGAATCTCGATCATGCACATTAAGAATAGCAATTACTGCACCTAAGAGGGAATCTTCGGCAATGGGACTGAAAGAAGATGTGACGGTGATCTCAGGGATATGATTATTAACGTCAGCAATCTCTATCAGAACTTTGCAGTGGGCTGATAGCCCGCCTTCGTCCCTCGCTTGTATGTCGAGTTCATAAAATGCTAACTCTTCAAAATCAAGCTTTGCTGTTACTTGGATGTCCCCAGTTTCAGAATCCAATTTAAATTTTTTGTCAAACCTTTCTGAGATTTTGAGAAACGAATACTTGATCTGTGCGTTTATGCCTTCATCCCTGTCCGAGGCTGTTACCCTAAGCACCACACTCCCCACAGGAATGTTTTCCTTTACACTCACTTTATACACCGATTGAGTAAATTCTGGGGCATTGTCATTTCCATCCAACACTACAATGCGGATTATTGATGATCCGGATTTTACAGGATCCCCACCGTCAGTGGCGGTGAGGATCAAATTATGAACTGCTTGATGTTCTCGATCCAAAGATGTCGCCAGTATTAATTCCGGGTATTTTACGCCGTCATCTCCGGTTTGTACATTCAGGATAAAATAGCTGTCTTGGCTACATTTGTAATTTTGTAGGGAATTCAGTCCTACGTCAGGGTCATGAGCTTTTTCTAATGGGAAACGTGTGCCTCTTACAGTATACTCACTGATTTCTAACACGCTTTCATTTTCTGGGAAACTGGGCGAGTTATCATTTATATCCTTTATTTCCACTTCGCCTCTGTAAAGCTTCACTGGGTTTTCCGCAAGAACCTCAACATTTAATACACATTTTGCAATATGACCACAGATCTGCTCTCTGTCCATCCTTTCGTTGACAAATAAATGGCCGTTTTTCAAATTCAAACCAAAATATTGTGTCCTACCTCTGGCAACAAGGCTGATTTCGCGGTCTGATAGCTCCTTTAGATCCAGTCCCAGGTCCTTTACGATGTTCCCTACGAAGGATCCTATCTCCATTTCCTCAGGAATTGAATAGCGAATCTGTCCCGAAACTGTCTCCCAAACGGTGATCAAGATACAGCAACACAAGACTCGCCTTTTGCAATCCTGTCTGCTCTGTGTGTACGCCATTTCAAAGGGGATGAAGAGCTGCCTTCCAGTTCTCTTAGCGACGTCTGCAGCGATTAGGAATCAGGAATTTGTATGCTGTCTCGGACCAAATCTTCATTTCGGCATCCTATGTAAGGGCTAGATTCAATGAGCAAGGTCCTCTGTTTCTATTCAGACCTTGAATCCTGCGGCTTGTCTGTCTTTGCTGTTAAATGGGTTTGCTCGATTAGTCTGTCTGTGCATAGTTAGCGAACAGCGACACTCAGAGTCTATATCAATGACTGCAGAATACTTCATTGTGAACTGTTTGTTTTGTATTTTAATACTGACATTTCAATTCTTCAGTCATTTTTAAGCGCTAGATATGTAATTAAACGTATTGTTATATTATGCTATACGAACTGCTATGCATATATATATTATTCTCTACAATATAATGGAACACTCTGCAGTCTGATTATGACTGAATCAGAATATATCTTTTAGAAAGACATCAAATCTCAGTGTGAGAGGGGAACGTGTATAATAAAATATGATATACATAATGCTTTTTGCTGACATATATGTCACTTCTTAATAAAATTACTATCTACTTAATATCTATTAAAATGTGAAGTATAAATTCCTTAAATTGAATTTTGTGTTAAAAACACTTCCAACAATGGAAGGCCTATAGAAGTTCATATATTAATAACCAGAAATAAGAAAAGAGGATTTTTTCCATAAATTACATAGACTAATGTGGACATATGTTGAAGCATGAGATTGTTGGGATACTACACATCAAAAAACAACAACAGACACAATATTAAAATAGTCATAATTCCTAGCTCTTATACAGGGCTTTTAATAAGTAGATTTCAAAGCACTTTACAGATGGGTTTAGTGTAATAATTCCCACTTTACAGATGAGGAAATTGAGGCACACAGAGATGAAGTTATTTGCCCAAGGTCACCCAGACGGCCAAGGGCAGAACTGAGAGTAAACCCCAGTACAAGACCAGTGCTCTATTGACTAGGCCATACCAATGACAATTTAATTAATCTCCTAGAACTCTTGAGCTAAAATAAATTGCATCGATGAATGAATTTGTCTCTGTAATGTCATTTCACATATGAGCCCATATTTTGAGGGAATACAGATTTTTCAATACAGTGGAAACACCATTGTTTTCCTTCCTCTGCAGCACGTGGGTTCAGGTCTCCTGCCAGAATCATTTCTCCACCACTGCAGGGCCTCAGGCACCTCAGTCCCTCCTAGTCTCTGCTTGTGGCACATAATAGTCTTGTCTCCAGTGAGCTGTAAGTAATACTTCGGTCTAGTTTCAGTTGGATTTAGAGTGTGGGTACAGAATGGTGTGGGTGGCAGTGATGTAGACAAATTAGGGGATTGGGCCAAAAGAAATCTGATGAGGTTCAACAAGGACAAGTGCAGAATCTTGCACTTAGGAAGGAAGAATCCCATGCACGGTTACAGGCTGGGGACCAACTGGCTAAGGGCTGGTCTACACTGGGGGGGCGGGGAATCGATCTAAGATATGCAACTTCAGCTACATGAATAGCATAGCTGAAGCTGAAGTATCTTAGATCGATTTACCTTTCATCCTCATGGTGTGGGATCGACATCCGCGGCTCCCCCTGTCAACTCTGCTACCGCTGTTCGCACTGGTGGAGTCCCGGAGTTGATGGGTGCCCGTTTGGGGAGCGATATATTGCATCTAGATGAGATGCGATATATCGATCCCCAAGAAATCGATCGCTACCTGCCGATACGGCGGGTAGTCTAGACATACCCTAAGCAGCAGTTTTGCAGAAAAGGACCTGGGGATTACAGTGGATGAGAAGCTGGATATGAGTCAGCAGTGTGCCCTCGTTCCCAAGAAGGCCAATGGCATATTGGGCTGTATTAGTAGGAGCATTGCCAGCAGATCGAGGAAAGTGATTATTCCCCTCTATTCAGCACTGGTGAGAAGAAGTATTGTGTCTAGTTTTGCTTTCCACCCCCCCCCCCCCCACACACACACACACTACAGAAAGGATGTGGACAAATTGGTGTGAGTCCAGCGGAGGACAACTACAAGAATGAGGGGGCTGGTGCACGTGACTTAGGAGGAGAGGCTGAGGGAACTGGGGTTATTTAGTCTGCATAAGAGAAGAGTGGGGAGGGATTTAATAGCAGCCTTCAACTACCTGAAGGGAGGTTCCAAAGGGGATGGAGCTTGGCTGTTCTCAGTGGTACCAGATGACAGAACAAGGAGTAATGGTCTCAAGTTGCAGTGGGAGAAGTTTAGGTAAGAGGGTGGTGAAGCACTGGAATGGGTTACCTAGGGAGGTGGTGGAATCTCCATCCTTAGAGGTTTTTAAGGCCTGGCTTGACAAAGCCCTGGCTGGGATGATTTAGTTGGTGTTGGTCCTGCTTTGAGCAGGGGGGTGGACTAGATGACCTCCTGAGGTCTCTTCCAAGCCTAATCTTCTATGATTCTGTGATTTTATGTATGGGAGTTCAGACTAGGTGATCTGGTGGTCCCCTTTAGCCTTAAACTCCATGAATCTATGACTGCCACCGTGACAGTGGCCATGGCAGAGAGAGGGGGCTGCCTGTTGTCCTTCACTAAAACCACCAGACTTTGCTTGAGCGCATCTTTGTCGAGAAAGTAGCGCGCTGTCCTGATCTCGCCGCTGTGGAGTCCCACAGAGAAGAGTCCCGGCTCTGTAGCCTTCAGCAGCTGGTAGGAGAGCCAGGCGTTCTGCCCGGAATCTGCATCCACCGCCACCACCTTAGTGACCAGCTAACCCGGCTCGGAGAGAAGAAGGCCCAATTCTAATCAGGTGCAGCCAATGGGAATAGCAGGGTACACAGTTCCCGCGGTATTGTCCAATATAGAAAGAGTGATGGAGACATTACTGCTGAGAGACGGGGTACCTCAGTATTGAGCCTGCACGGGAACCGACTCTTCCAGAACTGTTCGTAATTGAAGGAGCGCAGCGCGTAGAAACAGAGTTTCTGAGTTAATGGAGAGGTAGATGTATTAGACATTTCATGAAAGCCACTATCAACAATTTAGGAGTGACTGGCATTCTCCTTCTAGTCACATTTTTCCCTGAATCTTTGTTGTTTATATTAAAAATAGCGATTACTGAACCTGTTGAAATATCTTCTGAGACAGAGGTAAAGAGAGAGAACGCTTCAGACGTTGCAGTGACATATTTTTCCTCAATAGCATATGTAATTTATTTGCAATAATCCCCCGTCCGCGACTTTCCTTAGCTTCTACCTCTGTTTTATATACCTGAGCTTCCCCGTAATCCATGTTCCAATATTTCTTACCTCTCCCATGGTGGAAATACAGTGTAAAATCCTGTGTTTTCCCTCAGATACTTCCCCGAAGAAGTAGTTTAAACACACTGTTCGCTCCCTCGTCTTTGTGAGTCTCCAAAAGTCTAATTACCAAGGTTCCTTCTTGCATGTTTTCCATCACATATGTTTTATATACGGACTGATTAAACACAGGCTGGTTGTCGTTTGCATCTTGAACAATAACCTAGATCGGAGCTGTACCTGACCTGCAACTGTGTGATGGTGAAGACTTTGCTCCTCTCGGTCCAGAGATTTCTCCAAAACTGGTTCGTAATACTTCGCGCCACCAGCGTGTGTCCTTACATCCAGATTGAAATGTATATTGTAGCTCTGTAGGGAGTTGTATCCCACCTCCCGATCCTGCGCATTGTGTAAAAAAAGCGCGTCCCCGGAGCTCATTGGTTCAACATTTGTCTCTCCGGAAGCTGGACTCTTTATCACTAATATCCTAGATTTCCACTTCAGCTCGTTGTTCACTTCACCGTGTCCTCGGCCTTTATATCCAGTCTCAGATCCTTTTCAATATTTCCCACGAAAGAGTCTTTCTGAATTTCTTCAAGAATCTAATAATGAATCTTCCCAGAAACTGTCTCTAGAATTGTAATAATAAGAAAATAAAGCAGAGCCCGCCCTTTGCAATTCCAGACACTTTGTCTGCCATAGGAGTGAAGATGCCTCTGACTTCTGTTTAGGCGAATACTGTAGTAATCGAGATTATGTTTATTATTTAATGCATACCTCACAAGAAGTTTGGAAAAATGTAAAAATAGCTCAAAGGCAAAATACAGTCCCCATATTCCCTTTTCATAACCAAACACTTATGTGTGGTTGATCCATCTCTGCTTGTGCGGTGTGTATAAGAGGAAAGAGTTGCTTGAACTGGATTTTCATTTGTCTCCTTAAAGGGCGAACAGCGGCGCTCAGAGCATCAACTGCGAAATACTGGAAGCTGCAATTATTTTTAAGGAGAGTGTTCATTTTTTTATTTTTTCGTGATTTATATTAATTTGTTTTCCATAAAGCTAAAAGTTATTACATAAATATTACTTTGCAAAATGTCTTTGCACACTTCAGTTACCGCTGATCTTTTAAAAGTAAGAACGAATGTAAAAAGTATATTTTTTCACAAAAACAGTATTTGTGCTGTTTTACTAACACCTGTTTATGAGTGTATGTGGAACTCCTTGCCTGAGGAGGTTGTGAAGGCTAGGGCTATAACAGGGTTTAAAAGAGAGCTAGATAAATTCCTGTAGGTTAAGTCCATTAATGGCTATTAACCAGGATGGGTAAGGAATGGTGTCCCTAGCCTCTGTTTGTCAGAGGGTGGAGATGGATGGCAGGAGAGAGAGCACTTGATCATTAGGTTCACTCTCTCTGGGACACCTGGTGTTGGTCACTGTCGGTAGACAGGATACTGGGCTGGATGGACCTTTGGTCTGACCTAGTATGGCCATTCTTATGTTCTTATGTTATGTTATGTGAAAATCCTGCCCTTCCACTCTGTTATCTCCGTACATTTATTAGCTGTACTTAGCAAGAGGAGTAAAAGAGTGCTGAATTTCTCTTTTCCTCACCCGTTTTACAAATACATAACATGGCACTAGTTCATTCTGTTGTTATGTCCCCATTTCGACCATCACCAGGCATGACCTAATAACGGATATGAGGCTCCAGACTTCCTTGCAGCAAGGAGAAGTGGCTGGAAAGCACTGCCGGGATTTTGATGAAACAGCTAATTCCTACCAAATGCGCATTTCAACCAGAAATCAGAGTCAAGGAATGAGGATGCGTAGCCACACTGCATTCATCCAGTCTCAGGTGTAGAAGAGAATAAAACCATTTGAAACCATGCATCTATGAATCAAAATAGATTAATCGTGGTTTTAAATACCCACGTAGACAACAGCACAAAAAAACCCTGGTTCAAACCCTTATATTCACCAAAGAAGCAAGATAATTTTCCTAAGTGGTCACTGAAACTACACACAAAGCTGGCCACATACCAGACCTAGGCACTCTCCCAAACACTCTGAAATGGGCCTTAATCAGTTTGACTCTCAGGAAATAACCACTGGATGCCAATAACCTTCCCCATTTTTCTTTATCCAAACTTCATTGGGTATAACCAACCTATAATTAGCTGACCTGCTGGACTTTTCCCAGTCCAAATTCAGTCCACACAGCTGTGCTGCTGATGATGGGAAACCACCTCAGGAATGACAATAGACAAACACTCAAGGCTTATATTTCCAGACCTATCAGCTCCTCTGGGGATCAATGATCAAAACAAAGTGCTGTCACACTTCAAAACCGAGCATGACTAGAGAGGGAACAAGAAGAAAGTCAAGGATTAATGTTCAATATCTTCATTAGTGATCTGGAGGATGGTGTGGACTGCACCCTCAGCAAGTTTGCAGAGACAACCTCAGCAATTTTGCAGATGACACTAAACTGAGAGGAGTGGTAGATATGCTGGAGGGTAGAGATAGTATACAGAGGGACCTAGACAAATTAGAGGATTGGGCCAAAAGAAATATGATGAGGTTCAACAAGGACAAGTGCAGAGTCCTGCACTTAGGATGGAAGAATCCCATGCACTGCTACAGACCAGGGACCGAATGGCTAGGCAGCAGTTCTGCAAAAAAAAAAGGACCTAGGGGTTACAGTGAACAAGAAGCTGGATATGAGTCAACAGTGTGCCCTTGTTGCCAAGAAGGCTAACGGCATTTTGGGCTGTATAAGTAGGGGCATTGCCAGCAGATCGAGGGCCATGATCATTCCCCTCTATTCGACATTGGTGAGGCCTCATCTGGAGTAATGTGTTCAGTTCTGGGCCCCACACCCAAAATGGAAAGAGTCCAGCGGAGGGCAACAAAAATGATTAGGGGGCTGGAGCACATGATTTATGAGGAGAGGCTGAGGGAACTAGGATTGTTTAGTCTGCAGAAGAGAAGAATGAGGGGGGATTTGATAGCTGCTTTCAACTACCTGAAAGGGGGTTCCAAAGAGGATAGATCTAGACTGTTCTCAGTGATGGCAGATGACAGAACAAGGAGTAATGGTCTCAAGTTGCAGTGAGGAAGGTTTAGGTTGGATATAAGGAAAAACTTTTTCACTAAGAGGGTGATGAAGCACTGGAATGGGTTACCTAGGGAGGTGGTGGAATCACCTTCCTTAGAGGTTTTTAAGGTCAGGCTTGACAAAGCCCTGGCAGTCCTGCTTTGAGCCAGGGGTTGGACTAGATGACCTTCTGAGTCCCTTCCAACCCTGATATTCTATAATTCTATGATTCTACAGTTCCCATTCTATAGAGTTCAGAGAGCCATGAAGGGCAACTACTTCTCCTCCCTTAAAGGTCTCCTTACAAGACTTCAAGGGGATCCCTTAGATTGTGGGTTCCTCATAACAGGGATTGTCTTTTTAAAGCCTCAACAGGTAGTCAACACAAGAATAAATAAATAAATAAATAAATAAATAAATAAGCAGTCCGTCTCTTTCCCTTTTCAATATATATATGAAATCTATTTAAACAGGTCCAGAGAGTTCATAGGCTCAAATGCTTCCAATACATGGATAAAGCCAAGCTTTATGTCTCCTCAAGTCCTTCTGAATCTAATAAGAAAATTGAGCAATGCTTTTTCGTCTCTTCAGACAACCATAAAGTGGCATTTTAACAACTGAATTAAATTAATTCCTGGATTAAATTAAAATAATAAATGGCAAAATAGCTTAATCATAGAGTAAAAATGTTTACAATTTCATGACAAAAAGAGTTGCATAAACCAAATATCTAAAATTTGAAAACAAGTCTATTAAAATATCTTACCTATATCTATTAAACATATGCACACGCTTCTATAAGCAATGTATTAAATATCATATAGTCACATATCAGGAAAGTACACAAATAGAATCGATTGGCAGGACATAATAAAACGGATGTCAAGTGTAACATAAACACTGGGAAATCATGAAGAACATGTTTTCTCGATAAAACGAGAACAGCAAAAACATAATTGTAATAGTTCACCTGGACATCGATAACAATTAGTTTCGCAAAGAGTTATTTTGAAAATCTGGGTTATTACAAACTTGCGTATCAATATTGAAATAATGATTTAGGAACGGAGAATAATGTATTGGGGATAATGCGCCCATACCCATAATAACCAGTCTTCGCGCTATACTGTTGGGATCTGTTATTATCCTAATGTTTCGTATTTCCCCATTATGGAGTTCCACATTGACCTGGTTCAGTGGCCTTCAGCGTTTGTCAGGAAAGCCCAGATTTCTGCCCAGAATTTCCGCTACTGACATCACAAGGTGACCCGCCTCTGCTGTTCTGGGAACCAGTTCGTTAGCAGGGGAGGTGCTGTTTTGAAGAAGGTATAAAATGAAGGAGACGTTGTCATTTGTATGGATTCTAAAACATTATTTAAAATGTATCCAGCTGTTGTGGAGGCAAGGGAAATTCCGTAAACAACAGTATAATGTCCGAGAGAGCAGCTAGCCTAAAAGAAGAGCTCATCGCAGCTGGAGGAGGGACAGGGCCAGTACAAGTGGGTGGGGCTACACTGTCGCAGTGGGGTTATGAGGCCACATAGGGAGCATACCTAGAGCCTCGATTAATTAATTGGGTAACAGTGAGTCAACATAACAGTGTGTAACTGGCTAAATCCATTAATTTATCATCTCCAATTCCCCGTTAACCCACACTTATGGCAAAGTCTGATTTTTAATAACACCAGCTCTCCTTAACAAAAGTACAAATCAGTACACCCTACTAGGACATTCAAGAGTATTTCCAAAAAATATAGACTAATAATGTCCTTATAACATGCATACACAATGCACCATTAGTATTTTAATATTTTCCAACTCTTTTCACATCTGTTAATTGCTGAAGATACCTAAAAACCAAAATATTTCTGAACCAAAATACATAAACTACAAAACATTAAATGTACACAGATAAATACTAACTTCAAATTGTGAAGGCAATATTTATATGTGCGTTAGAGAAGGAAAGGAATAGCTTTCTGAATAATTTTGAAAATAAAAACTTCTAAATTATCTTTTAATGATTGGTACACTTTAAATAAATAATTAACGAATATGAAATAAAAATACATTAGAAGATCAGTCTAACCTCGTTCGCTGATTCTGCGTCCGTGTTCAGCTGGAGGTTAGCAAGAAGATCCTGTTCTTTTCCAGAGTCCGTTCCAGCAATGCCATGCTGAGGTGGGAGAGAGGGGATAATGGGTCTGAGGAATTTGAATTCGCTGTTTCCTGATCCAGTTGTTAAACAGACTTCATAACGATAACTGTGAGACAGAGTTCCGTTACCCTTTACATCTACCAAATTATTTTGGAAGTTGCTATTACCATAAAAATTACCAGACGCAGACATGAATCTTTCTCCATAATGTCTTCTTCTATAAAGCTTGATAGTTATAAATACTATTATTGAAATAAAAAAAACAAATGATACTAAGCACAAGGAAATTATTAAGTACATCGTTAATGTGCCATTCTCTTCCTCTTCCACAGCTGAATCTGTAAACCGCATGTATAAGTCTGAAAACCCATCCACTAGAGCTATGTTTAAAGTTGCAGATGACGAAAGGGGCAATTCTCCACTGTCTCTAACAACCACAATGAGTGTCTGCTTCATCGTATCTCGGTCTGTTATTAGCCTCGTTGTTCTTATTTCACCATTTTGGGAAGCGATAGTAAATAGACCTGGGTCGGTGGCCTTCAACAAGTGATAGGAAAGCCAAGAATTCTGACCGGAATCTCCATCCGCAGCCACCACCTTCATCACCAGGTAACCCGCCTCCGCCGACCTGGGAACCAGGTCATTAGCAGAGGAGCTGCTGTTCTGCAGAGGGTATAAAATGAAAGGGGCGTTGTCATTTTCATCAATTATCACAACTCGGACAATGACTTCAGAGCTTAGTGGAGGGGACCCGCCATCTGCAGCTCTCACTGTGACCTGGAACTCTCTTATCTGTTCATAATCCATGGATCGCAGAGCGTACACATTCCCATTTTCCGAGTTTATGGAGATATAGGAGAGCAGAGGAAGGCCACCTACCTCAGCAGGCCATAGAGAGTATGTCACTTTGGCATTCTGCTCTGAGTCTGAATCAAAAGCATTGACTTTCCCTATCAATACAGCTGGGCCATTATTTTCTCGGACATACATAGTGTATGATGTTTGACTGAACTCTGGGGAATTGTCATTAATATCGGATATTTTCACGATGATTCTCTCTTCAGTAGAAAGAGTGGGAGTCCCCAAATCCCTGGCTGTGATGGTTATGTTATACTCCGATATTTTTTCTCGGTCAAATGCATTTTCGGTCACTAAAGAGTAGGAATTTTTTGAAGTTGTTTTTGCAGAAAACGGCAGATCGTCTTCTATGGAACAGACTGTTCTCCCGTTGTCCCCAGAATCCCGGTCTCTGACATTGAAGAGGGCCACCACGGTCTCAGGAGAGGAATCTTCCGGTATCAGACTAACAAGAGATGTTACTTTCACCTCTGGGGCATTGTCATTGACATCCACCACCTCCACCAGGACTTTGCTGTGCGCTGACAGCCCCCCGCCATCTGTAGCTTGAACGTCTATTTCATAGGTTTCTGTTTCCTCAAAATCTAGTGGTCCCAAAAGTTTAATCTCCCCAGTTACCGGGTTTATACTGAATGCGCTGACATTCTTTTTGGATTTTTGGCTAAATGAATATGATATTGCGCCATTAATTCCTTCGTCTAAATCAGTTGCGGAAACTGTCAGAACCACGTAATCTTGTTCGGAATTTTCCAAAACCCGTGCTCTATAAAGAGTTTGGGAAAACTCGGGAACATTATCATTGATATCCAGAACAGTTATTCGTACCTCCGCTGCACCGGACCGCGCTGGGGAGCCTCCGTCTACCGCAGTCAGCATGAAGCTAATTTCTGCCTGCTCCTCTCGATCCAAAGGTGTCTCCAACGCCAGCTCCGCGTACTTCCTGCCGTCGCTGCGATGGCGAGTGTATACGCGGAAATGGTCTGTTGAACTGATGGCGTAGCTCTGCAAGCTGTTGTTCCCGACATCTAAATCCTGGGCGCTTGCCAGGGGGAATCGGGACCCAGGCGGAGTGCTTTCGGGCATCTTTAGAAGCAGCTCATTATCTGAGAACTCCGGAGAATGATCATTTACATCATAAACCCTTACCTCAGCCCGATAGGACTGCAAGGGATTTTCCAGGATTATTTCAAAATGCAAAATGCAGGGGTCAGTTTGCCCACACAGTTCCTCTCTGTCCAGTTTCTCTTTAATAAACAAGTTCCCGGTGTTGCTGTTTAGCTGGAAATGCTGGCGGCTGCCTTCGGAAACCACACGGGCCCTGCGAGCAGACAGTCCCTTCGGGTCTAGCCCTAGATCCTCGGCTACATTAGCCACAAAGGACCCGCTCTCCATTTCCTCCGGCACGGTATAGCGAACCGCCTCGCATTCGAGGGCCCACACGCAAAGAAATAGAACGAGAGAAGCGACTTGCCTTTTGATTATTGTTCTCCTCTTCTTATCCGCCATTCTTAATAGGAAAGAACACGCAGACATCGATCGAGAATAATTACATTAGTGGAAATTCATTGCAGAATTCTGATTTCCAAAAGATTTACTTTAGTCTGTATATTTCCTTTCCACGGATTCAGTTAATCCAATGCCTTTATAATTTTGTTTTTCTCTGCGATACCAGACAAAGCACCCCTATCTCAGCTCCTGCACTCTGGTCCTGTTACGTTCTAGCCTTGTGACGCCAGAATCGCCGGTTGTAATCTTCCCCTTCTTAGCCAACAGCGCCACTATGCGTCTGAACGCGGTCTTCCTCGCCGTAAAACCGCTTGGAAAATCTGTTCTATGGTGGTTCTATCTCGTTTACAGAATGACTATTATATTGCTTTCTTTTTCGATATCCTGAATTAATAAACTTTTTTACAAAACGTAAATCTATTTAGGTAGCATACTAATACGGAAAGCAAGAACATACATACTGTATATTTAATGTGCATTTTAGTCTATTTTTTTCAAATAGTACCTAATCCGAAAACTCAGAGGTGCAAAGCAGCCAAAGTTCACCTCGATATTAATGTGAGTTGAGGCTGCCCAGAACATCTAAAGGTCTGGTCACTGTTTCTTCAACTGTAAAATCTCTGGGGGAGAGGTTATCTTGTACTCCATATAGCACAGTTGTCGGCATTAAACAAACAGTAAAATGAAATAGTCTCTATAGTATGTCTGGCAAATTGCTTTCTGAGCCAATTTGTCCTACCCAGTGTTGTTAGTGCTATGGAATATTGTTGCTGCTGTCAGTGTTGCTGTTTTTGGAGGTCTGATGTCAGCTAAAACTTAACTTCCTTAAAAATACTCTTAACTTCCTTAAAAATATGGATGACACCAAGCTGGGAGGGATTGCAAGCACTTTGAAGGACAGGATTAGAATTCTAAAGGACCTTGAAAAATTGGAGAATTGGTCTGAAATCAACAAAATTAAATTAAATAAATAAAAATGCAAAGTATCTCCTTTAAGAAGGAAAAATCAAATGCACCACTCAGAGCGACTTTTTGGACAGGTGCGGAACAAATCACAAAATAGTTATTTCTACTCCTGCGCAATATATAATTAATAAGAAGAAGCAGCAGTCAGACCCTGGAGCTGGAGCCACCACTGCCACTGCTATCTGGGTTGAGGCTGGGGGCCTCGCATCAGGCAGGCTTGGGGCTGGGCAGCCGCTCATGCACAAGCATGGGGCCTGCCTCACAGGGAGAAGGCTGGTGAGGCACAGGCTACATGCTCCATTCCCACTCCCTGCAACCTCTGTGTAGCTTGGGTTTAATTGCTACAATCCTGCCATGGCCTCACCAAGCAGTGATTACCACATCAAGGCCCTTACATAAGTAGGGATGTAAAATGCCATGTTAACAAAGCAACATTGAGGCACTATTAGCTATAGCAAAAGCCTCGTTCTGCATTACATTCTTCAAATTTGCTGGCATTGCACTTTTCTTTTGGAGAGAGTGAGTTGTTACATTTAAATAAAATCACAAATTATAGCTCTACAGCCAAAATTCTTCTGAAATAAATGTAGTCAAACTTTACTAATTCTGAGTCACTGAGAACGAAAATGATGCTTAAAATTGTTGATTGGCTCTAGTTTTCAAGTTATGCTATTGGGTCAGTATATACGACCCTTGACTTGGGAATAGCAGAGGATAAGTGAGTTATAAAGGGAAGGGATCTCAATTTAAACCAGAAATGACTAAAATACATCTTTGACTGGATCTATGAATAAATCTATGACTGGGTTTGGACAGTACTTGCTTTTTAGGCAAAACAATGAATGATGCAATCTGAAGCTGGTATTGTGTCATACATTATATGAATTGCATCATGTTATTCCTAGAAGTCATGGGTGATGCAATCATAACGAAGCTTACATCACTCACTCTGCTGAACAAATTGCCCTATATCAGCTCTAGAAATCATACAGTGTCGTGCTCTCTTATTTGTCAGTGTTTGATTTTGCAAAGGGACACATTTCTGTTTAGCCAAAGTGAGCAGAGATGCCTCGTACTTGTGTGAACAGTGCAGATAACTTCTGCTATGTTTGTGGTGAAGTGACTTTTGCATCACAAAAGCGCAGTATAACCACGATGGTTAAGAAAGCCTATCACCTTTATTTTGGTGGCAAAATTGGAGATCAGGACAAGAGGTGGGCCCCACACATATGCTGCAACACTTGTGCAACAAATCTTCACCAGTGGTTGATCAGGAAAAGGAAATCTATGCCTTTTGCAGTGCCAATGATTTGGAGAGAGCCAACAGATCATACCAGCAATTGTTACTTCTGCATGGTGACTCCAGTTGGGAAAGGTGTGTCAAAGAAGAAAAAGTGGACTGTGCATTATCCAAACATTCCATCATCTATACGCCCAGTACCCCACGGAGAAGGACTGCCGGTTCCTGATGCACCAGAATCATTCTCACTTGAGTCAGATGAGGAAGAGGAAGAGGATGAAACTTCTGGTCTTGAACCATCAATGTCACAGGACCCACATTTTCTCCCATCCTCCTCCTCTGAACCACATCTCATAACACAAGGTGAACTGAATGACCTTGTCAGGGATTTGGAACTACCCAAGAGTAAAGCAGAGCTGTTGGGCTCCAGACTACAGCAGTGGAATCTTCTGGCAGGTGATGTTAGGGTTTCCATGTTCCGTGACCGTCAAAAGGATCTTGTCCCATTCTTCTTCATGGAAGGTGATCTTGTAGCCTGCAACAACATCGATGGTGTGATGGCAGCCCTCAACATCATTCACGATCCAGATGAGCAGAGACTGTTCATTGATTCATCGAAGACGAGTCTTAAAGCTGTTTTACTGCATAATGGCAATGTTTTGCCATCAATTCCAGTTGGTCATGCAGTCCATATGAAGGAAACCTATGACAACATGAAACAACTTTTGAGGTGCATAAACTATGACCAACATCAGTGGCAGCTTTGTGGCGATTTGAAAGTTGTTGCTCTCTTGCTTGGTCTGCAGACTGGATACACAAAGTACTGCTGTTTTCTCTGCGAAAGGGATAGTTGTTGTTATTGCCCACAAGGGTCCGAGGTACTCTGCAAGAACGAGACCGACTCCACACTGAGAGTAATTGGCTTTAAAGAAGGTAAAGTGAGTACACACATCTGGGACCCCAACCCCTGCTGCTGCTGTGACGACTGACCCAGCGCCCCTGCCCTCTGCCTGGGGGTCAAAAACAAAAAAAAAAACAAAGCATTTTCATTTATAGCAGCAGCAAGCAGCAGCAGCATATACATAATGCAATAGACACTCTCCACTCTCCCTGCTCCTGCTGACAACACACAGGAACTTACCACACAGCAGCAGCCAGCAGTCTACAGCAGGTCTGCTGTAGCATGCTGTGTCAGGCTGAGAAAGCGGAACTGCCTGAGCTAAGCCATAACAAAATCTTCCAAGGTTCCCTAGACTGCTACAGTTGTGCAAGAGATTCCCACTACATCAAGAAAGGTTGGCCACTCCGACAGTCATTGGAGCCTGGGAGGAAAAGTGTTCAGCATCCACCACTTGTTGAATCAAGGAAGATTTTGTTACCACCCTTACACATCAAGCTGGGTCTGATGAAGAACTTTGTCAAGGCCATTGACAAAACACAAGCAGCTTTCAAGTACCTCCATGGAAAATTTCCAAGGTTAAGTGAAGCTAAGATAAAGGAAGGTGTCTTTGTTGGTCCTCAGATTCGTGAACTTCTTCGAGATGATGCATTTGACCATGCACTGCGTGGCAAGGAAAAGATGGCATGGAAAGCCTTCCAGTTAGTGGCAATAAATTTTCTCGGAAACAACAAGGCAGACAACTACAGGTTGTTGGTGGAAAACCTCCTCAAGGCATACAAAAGGCTTGGTTGCAACATGTCACTAAAGATATATTTTTTGCACTCTCATCTAGATTTTTTCCCACTGAACTGCAGAGCAGTGAGCGACGAGCATGGTGAGCAATTTCACCAGGACATTGCAACAATGGAGAAATGCTATCAGGGCAAATGGAGTCCATCAATGCTTGCAGACTATTGCTGGACAGTGACAAGAGATGCTCCATTTAATGAATACAAGAGACAAGCCAAGATGTGCCAAGTAGACACTGAATAGGACTAAACTACGTACTTAATAGTTTTTTGCCTTTTGTTTCATAATAAATTTCAGTTATATAACCCTTTTGCTGATTTTTAAAGTGTTACATAAACAGGACAGGTGAAATATTATCATGTAAAGCAACCATAAACACATGAAAAGACCTAGGTTTACAATTTATGATTAAAATGCTACTATCTACACAATATACATAGACATAAAATGTAAAAACTTAAATAACTTAAAAACAGTAGCCAATCAGTTATTTTAATTGTCATATTTGAATTCAGCACATCAAAATACATAATAAATAGCACATTTTATCTCTGAAGCAGACGACTTCTCAAAAATTGTAGACCAGTGTTATCCTTAAATCCATATATATTATCAATACAAATTATACAAAATGTATTTTGAATCTTTTTTCAGTTCTTGGTTAGGCTGCAGCTCACTTCCCTGGACTGGGGCGCCATCCCTGGCCCAACTGCAAAATGGGAATAACTGGCTAGATGGTAATACTGCTGAAAAGGATTTGGAGGTTATAGTGGATCACAAATTGAATACAAGTCAACAATCTGATGCCTTTCTGGAAAAAAACACTAATATCATTACCGGGTGTATTAGCAGAAGTGTTGTATCTAAGGCTTGGGAGGTAACTGTCCTGCTCTGTTTGGTACTGGTGAGATCTCAGCTGGAGTATTGCATCCAATTCTGGGCCTCACACTTTAAGAGACATGTGGAGAAGTTGGAGAGAGTCCAGAGGAGCGAAACAAATATGATAAAGGTTTAGAAAACCTGACCTATGAGGAAAGGTTAAAGAAATTGGGCATGTTGAGAAAACAAGACTGAGGTGGGACCTGATAACAGTCTTCAAATATGTTATTAGCTCTTATCAAGAGGACTGTGATCTATTGTTCTCCATAGTCACTGAAGAGAGGACAAGAGGTAATGGACTTAATTTGTAGCAAGGGAGATTAAGTTTAGATATTAGGAAAAACTTTCTAACTACAAGGGTAGTTATGCTCCTGAGGCTTCCAAGGGAGGTTGTAGAATGCTGTCACTGGAGTTTTTTAAGAACAGGTTGGACAAACACTCATCAGGAATGGTCTAGGTCTAGGTTTACTTGGTCCTGCCATAGTGCAGGGGGTTGGACTTCATGATTTCTCAAGGTCCCTTCTAGCCCTATATGTCTATGATTCTAGTATTCAAACTGATTTCAAATGAAATTCCACAAAGGGAGATTCACAATTATTATTAACACTTTGAACCTTTCTGAGTGGCATCACTTGACATGATTTTCATAAATGAGTTTCTGAAGTTATAGTAATAATTTCATTGTCCCCCACTTCCTAAATGTGTCACCATTTGCTACTATAAAGACCAGAACAAATGCTTTAATTAAAAGGATCTTTGTTTTTGTTGCCTAAATTTTTCCCCCTTGTACATTTATCAGATTACAGCATTATTATTACAACGTCTAATATATTCAGTGAAAACAATGTGATACTCTGTCATCACTGAAGAAGCATTTATCTCATTGTCCACTTTCTTGTGTGAATGATGCAGTGCTGCTGAGCAATGACATCCACATGTGTTGTGGGTCCTCAACAAAGCCTCCACCAGGCCCTTTAAAGTCCACGGAAGTGGAGTCAAGGTAGCAGGATCAGGTCAATGCACTATGGTCAGTCTATTGAATCTGGTGCTTAATAGAGTTCCACTCCATATTCTTATCGATAAACTACAGGCATGTGAGCCATCTGGAGTCAGACTTGCTTTAAATAATCAAAAACACAAAAGAATTATTTATAACTCACTATCCTGCTAGGAGCAGGTCTTGAGTGAGCTGCACATAGTGCATTCTGGTTCAGATAATATTCAAGAAAGAGCTAGAGGAAAAAGTGAAGAATAAATAAAAAATAAAAAAGTGTGAATACTATATAACTAAGCATAATCCTATCTACTTTGGAGCATTTGGTACAACTTCATAAACTGGAGAATAATCAATAACTGGGTATTAAGCAAAAATAAATGTAACATGGTTATAGTAAGAAGAACAATCTAATTAGAGTATTAAATGGGATGAGCTTAGCCATCGTAGCGAAAACTATATGATTAGAGTAGGAATTAACTTGAGTCTCAGTCCACATCTTTATAATGTCAACACACATACAGTAAGTGCCATACTGTTAGTATTCACGGGATTTTCATCAGTAAGGGTTTTCAACCCCGCTGAGACTTCAGATATCCATTTTTGGTCATTGTGGTTTTTTGTTCATTTGTTTGTTTGTTTTAAAAAACCCATAAACTGGAGAATATAAGAACATAAGAATGGCCGTACCAGGTCAGACCAAAGGTCCATCTAGCCCAGTATCCGGTCTACCAACAGTGGCCAATGCCAGGTGCCCCAGAGGGAGTGGACTTAACAGGCAATGATCAAGTGATCTCTCTCCTGACATCGATCTCCATCCTCTGACAAATAGAGGCTAGGGACACCATTTCTTTCCCATCCTGGCTAATAGCCATTAATGGACTTCACCATCATGAATTTATCCAGTTCTCTTTTAAATGCTGCTAAAGTCCTAGCCTTCACAACTTCCTCAGGTAAGGAGTTCCAAAAGTTGACCATGCACTGCGTGAAGAAGAACTTGCTTGTATTTGTTTTAAACCTGCTGCCTATTAATTTCATTTGGTGACCCCTAGTTCTTGTATTATAGGAATAAGTAAATAACTTTTCCTTATCCACTTTCTCCACATCACTCATGATTTTATATACCTCTATCATATCCCCCCTTAGTCTCTTATTTTCCAAGCTGAAGAGTCCTAGCCTCTTTAATCTCTCCTCATATGGGACCCGTTCCAAACCCCTAATCATGTTAGTTGCCCTTTTCTGAATCTTTTCTAATGCCAGTATATCTTTATTGAGATGAGGAGACCACATCTGTTCACAGTATTCGAGATGTGGGCATACTATCGATTTATATAAGGGCAATAATATATTCTCAGTCTTATTCTCTATGTCCTTTTTAAAGATTCCTAACTTCCTGTTTGCTTTTTTCACTGCCTCTGCACACTGCGTGGACATCTTCAGGGAACTATCCATGATGACTCCAAGATCTTTTTCCTGATTTGTTGTAGCTAAATTAGCCCCCATCATATTGTATGTATAGTTGGGGTTATTTTTTCCAATGTGCATTACTTTACATTTATCCATGCTATATTTCATTTGCCATTTTGTTGCCCAGTCACTTAGTTTTGTGAGATCTTTTTTAAGTTCGTCACAGTCTGCTTTGGTCTTAACTATCTTGAGCAGTTTAGTATCATCTGCAAACTTTGCCACCTCACTGTTTACACCTTTCTCCAGATCATTTATGAATAAGTTGAATAGGATTGGTCCGAGGACTGACCCTTGGGGAACACAACTCCTCTCTATTCTGAGAATTTACCATTTATTCCTAGCCTTTGTTCTCTGTCTTTTAACCAGTTCTCAATCCATGAAAGGACCTTCCCTTTTATCCCATGACAGCTTAAGTTACGTAAGAGCCTTTGGTGAGGGACCTTGTCAAAGGCTTTCTGGAAATCTAAATACACTATGTCCACCAGATCCCCTTTGTCCACATGTTTGTTGACCCCTTCAAAGAACTCTAATAGATTAGTAAGCCACGATTTCCCTTTACAGAAACCATGTTGACTATTGCTCAACAGTTTACGTTTTTCTATGTGTCTGACAATTTTATTCTTAATTATTGTTTTGACTAATTTGCCCGGTACCAATGTTAGACTTACCGGTCTGTAATTGCTGGGATCACCTCTAGAGACCTTTTTAAATATTGGTGTTAATTTAGCTAACTTCCAGTCATTGGGTACGGAAGCCAATTTAAAGGACAGGTTACAAACCTTAGTTAATAGTTCCGCAACTTCACATTTGAGTTCTTTCAGAACTCTTGGGTGAATGCCATCTGGTCCCAGTGTCTTGTTAATGTTAAGTTTATCAATTAATTCCAAAACCTCCTCTAGTGACACTTCAATCTGTGACAGTTCCTCAGATTTGTCATCTATAAAAGCCGGCTCAGGTTTGGGAATCTCCCTAACACCCTCAGCCGTGAAGACTGAAGCAAATAATCCATGTAGTTTCTCCGCAATGACTTTATTGTTTTTAAGCGCTCCTTTTGTATCTCGATCATCAAGGGGCCCCACTGGTTGTTAAGCAGGCTTCCTGCTTCTGATGTACTTATTTTGTTATTACCTTTGGAGGTTTTGGCTAGCCATTCTTCAAACTCCTCTTTGGCTTTTCTTATTACATTCTTGCACTTAATTTGGCAGCATTTATGCTCCTTTCTATTTGCCTCACTAGGATTTGACTTCCACTTTTAAAAGGAAGTCTTTTTATCTCTCACTGCTTCTTTTACATGGTTGTTATGCCACGGTGGCTCTTTTTTAGTTCTTTTACTGTGTTTCTTAATTTGGGATATACATTGAAGTCAGGCCTCTATTATGGTGTCTTTAAAAAGCTCCCATGCAGCTTGCAGGGATTTCACTTTAGTCACTGTACTTTTTAACTTCTGTTTAACTAACCTCCTCATTTTTGCATAGTTTCCCCTTTTGAAATTAAATGCAACAGTGTTGGGCTGTTGAGATGTTCTTTCCACCACAGGGATGTTGAATGCTATTGTATTATGGTCACTATTTCCAAGCGGTCCTGTTATAGTTACCTCTTGGACCAGCTCCTGCGCTCCACTCAGGACTAAATCTCCCCTTGTAGGTTCTCGTACCAGCTGCTCCATGAAGCAGTCATTTAAAATATCGATAAATTTTATCTCTGCATTTCATCGTGAAGTGAAATGTTCCCAGTCAATATGGGGATAATTGAAATCCCCCACTATTATTGAGTTATTAATTTTGATAGCCTCTCTAATTTCCCTTAGCATTTCATCATCATTATCACTGTCCTGGTCAGGTGGTCAATAATAGATCCGTAATGTTATATTCTTATTAGAGCATGGAATTTCTATCCATAGAGAGTCTATGGAACATGTGGATTCACTTAAGATTTTTATTTCATTTGATTCTACATTTTCTTTCACATATAGTGCCACTCCCCGCCCGCACCACCTGTTCCATCCTTCCAATATATTTTGTACCCCAAAATGATTGTGTCCCATTGATTGCTCTCAGTCCACCAGGTTTCTGTGATGCCTATTATATCAATATCCTCCTTTATCACAAGGCACTTTAGTTCACCCATCTTATTATTTAGACTTCTAGCATTTGTATACAAGCACTTTAAAAGCTTGTCACTGTTTATTTGTCTGCCCTTTTCTGATGTGTCAGAATCTTTTTTATGTGAATGTTTATCATCTGATCTGGCCCTTACATTATCCTCTTCCATCCTCTGCTCCTGACTTTAACCTGGAGATTCTCTATCATTAGACTCTCCCCAAGAGAAGTCTCTGTCCGATCCACATGCTCCGCTGCAGCAGTAGGCTTTCCCCCATCTCCTAGTTTAAAAACTTCTCTACAACCTTTTTAATGTTTAGTGCCAGCAGTCTGGTTCCACTTTGGTTTAGGTGGAGCGTTCAAGGGAGAGCAGAAAATGAACAAAGGTTGGAAAATCAGCCCCAACAAGAGAGGTCCAGAGCAAAGAGAAAATAAAAGACAGGGAAGTAGTGGTGACTATGTATAATTCCCTAAAAATATGATATAGAAGCATCCGCATAATTAAGCAGGAAACAGCGAGCGAGAAGTAGTGGTATTATTAACTTGAAGCAAGGGAAATATAGATTTTATTGCGTTTAGGGAACAGAACGTGCAGTCACAATACACTCCAGTTATTTCACTTCAAATTGCTTAATCTTACTCCTGATGTGTGCTAATTTAACACAGAGACGTTTAATTTGAGTGAATAATGATGTGAACAACTACAAAATTTAACCAAGAGATGAACACACACACAAGATATGACTGTTGGGATTATATGCCATAATTTCAGTGCTAAACGTGCTAGTGGTCAGTGACCATTATATTAGCCAGAGATATCTGGCGGGTAAATCTCCCTCAGTGTTTGGTAAACCATGTTAAGAAGTGAATAATTGTGAGGGCCACAGCTAAACCTGGAAAGGGTCATACCTCTAGTGTGAATATAAACATGTTAGGGGTATGATCCATATCGAAGAACATATGTTAAAGGTCAGATTTGTTTTTAACGGAAATAATATGAAGAAATTTGAAAGAGTTTCCAAAGGTGGTTGTGAGCTCAACCGTCAATGGAGAAATTAAAGGCGAGGGTAACGGTCTGAAAAACAAGTGTTTAAAGTTCGGTACCTTAGAGGCGTGGTCTAACTTTCCAAGTTACAGCGTTCTTTCAACTCCCACTAAAGAAAATGGAAACCCAGAAAAAAGGCTACTTTTATTCGGGTGCCTGAATATGGGTTTGCTTGCCTGTGTTTAGGCCCCCATCTGGAAAATTTTGATCCAGACATATATGATACATTCGATATCTGGGGAACAGTGTTGTTCCATGAGTTCCACACTCCCGGTGGATAAGCTAAGAAATGGCATTTCATGTCTTTCCAGATAATGGCGATCCCTACATTCCAGTCCTATAGGGAATCAGTCTGGAATTTTCCTCATCTTTTTCTACATGAAAAGATTTTACACGTAAATTGCATTACATGTTAATTCATGGAACTAAGTGACCTCATGAATCTTATCAAGCAGAGTTCAAAGTGGAATAATTTTATCGAGACTTCAGTGGAGCTGACAGTGTTACATGTTCTTCATCCCACACAATACTACAGTTTCGCAACAAAGGCTAACATTTTCAAAAGTGACTAAGTTATTTTAAAGGAAGTCCCATTTTCAAAAGTGATTTAGGCATTTCTGTCGCTCTCGAAAATTTAACCAAAATCACTAATCTAAAATAATATCTGTATACACAAGGACATCGCCATCATCAATCATCATCATCATCATCATCAATCATCATCATCATCATCATCGGATTTCTATGAGAAGAGGAATATTCATAATTAAAGCACAAGGCAAGGGCGTGAAGATTGACCAGTAGGGATATATATGGCTAAATTATTACTATGCACACTCAGATTGCTTAAAATTCTGTTAAACTCTTACTAACAAGCATCAAAGCAAATTTGGAAAATTAAATATTAATCAACACAAGCGGATATTCTGTCCTGACTCACTGATTCTATCTGAATACCCGCATGGGAATTATTAAGAAAATGATTGACTCTGATCTTGTCTATTTCAGAATTCCGAGCAATAAAACTAGGGATTATTGGTCAGAGAAATTTAAACTCGCTGTTACTCGATCCGTTTGTCAAACAGACTTCATAATGGCACGGCTGGGGTAGGATTCCGGGTCCACTGGCACCTACTAAATCACCGCGGAAGCCGTTAGCGCCATAAAAATTGCCACAAACCGAGTTATATTTTTCACTAAAATTTCGCCTTTTACATCCCTTAATAATTACAAATACTACTATCGAAAATAAAAAATGAATGAAATCATAGCCAGCGCTATCACTAAATATGTAGTCAATGTGCTGTCCTTCTCTTCTTCGCTGGGTACCTCAAAAATCTGCAAAAACGGATCTGAAAATCCATCCACCACAAGAAAATTTAGCGTCGCTGTGGTTGATAGGAGTGGTTCTGAAGAGACTTGGGTCTGTGGCCTTCAGCAGCTGGTAGGAAAGCCAAGAATTCTGACGGGAATCTCCATCCACAGCCACCACCTTCGTCACCAGGTAACCCGCCTCCGCCGACCTGGGAACCAGGTCATTAGCCTGGGAGCTGCTGTTCTGCAGAGGGTATAAAATGAAGGGGGAGTTGTCATTGTCATCAATTATCACAACCCGGACAATGACTTCAGAGCTTAGTGGAGGGGACCCGCCATCTGCAGCTCTCACTGTGACCTGGAACTCTCTTATCTGTTCATAATCCATGGATCGCAGAGCGTACACATTCCCATTTTCCGAGTTTATGGAGATATAAGAGAGAAGCGGAAGGCCACCTACCTCAGCAGGCAATAGAGAGTATGTCACTTTGGCATTCTGCTCTGAGTCCGAATCAATAGCACTGACTTCGCCAATCTTTATCCCTGGGCCGTTGTTTTCTCTTATATACATAGTGTATGACGCTTCATTAAACCCGGGAGAATTGTCATTAATATCTGATATTTTCACGGTGATTGTCACTGCACTAGCGAGACTGGGAGATCCCAAATCCTGAGCAGTGATTGTTATGTTGTACTCCGATAGTCTCTCACGATCCAGTGCGCCTTCAGTCACCAGAGAGTAGGAATTTTTTGATATTTTTCTGACAGTAAAAGGCAGCTCGTCCTCTATGGAGCAGACCGTTTTCCCATTATCGCCGGAGTCCCGGTCCCTGACGCTGAACAGAGCCATCACTCTCCCCTGCTGGGAGTTCTCGGGGATAGGGCTGGTAAGGGATGTTATGGTCACCTCCGGAGCATTGTCATTCATATCCAGCAATTCCACCAGGACTTTGCAGTTTGCAGACAGACCCCCGCCGTCCATGCCCTGTATGTCTATCTCATAGTTTTCCCTGTCTTCAAAATCCAATGGCCGCTTGAGTCGAATTTCCCCGGTGACAGGATTTATCTTAAAAGTTTGGCGATTTTCCTCTGAATTTTGAATAATGGAATAGGATATTTCCCCATTAATTCCTTCGTCTAAATCGGTAGCAGAGACTGTAGCTAACAATTAATCTTCAAGTGTATTTTCCAAAATCTGGACTTTATAAAGAAGCCGAGAAAACACCGGATGATTATCGTTTATATCTAGAACCATAACTCGAATTCGGGCTGTACCCGACAGCGGCGGGGAACCACCATCGATAGCTATGAGTGTGAAACTGATCTCCGGCTTCTCCTCACGGTCCAGGGGTTTATCCAGCACCAGCTCTGCGTACTTTCTGCCGTCACTGCGATCCCGAGTATAAATCTGAAAATAGTCATTAGAGCTAATGCTGTAATTCTGGAGACTGTTGTTGCTCACATCTAAATCCTGGGCACTCTCCAGTAAAAACCGGTTTCCAGGCATAGTACTTTCCGAGATCTTTAGGACAAATTCATTATTTAAGAACACCGGCGAATGGTCATTTATATCATAAACGCTTACCTCAGCTCGGTAGGACTGTAGTGGACTCTGCAGCAATATCTCAAAATGCACCAGGCAAGGGTCGATCTGCCCGCAGAGCTCCTCTCGGTCTATTTGTTCTTGTACAAACAAATCCCCAGTGCTGCGGTCGAGCTGAAAATACTGTTTTTCCCCTTCAGAAATAATCCGGGCCCGCCGAGCGGACAGTTTCTCGCCTTTCAGCCCCAAATCCTTTGCAATATTCGTCACGAAAGACCCGCTTCCTGTTTCTTCAGTCACAGCATACCGAAGCGTTTCAGTTCTCACCTCCGGCACACAGAGAAAAAGGATCAGAGACAGAACCTGCCATGTCAGGCCTTTCTCACTATTTCTCCTCCCCATGTTTCCTTGTAACCGAACCTCTTCTACAGAGACCTGTTCTCTCTTTACATATATTTCAGCGTCCCTTAGTCGCGCTTACAGACAAGAATCTTTGCCGTCTCCATCTGAAGTTCTTTCAGGAACAGCGCAGTTCACATTCTGGACAACGCATTTATTATAGTCTGTTTCCTTGCCTGGCTGAGAGACGCTGTCTCTGACTAATGGAGTCACCCAGAGCCGCAGTTCTCTTTCTTCGCCTTTGTGGTGAGCAGCGCCACCAAGGGTCTGTATTAAAAATTACTGAGATATTTTCAATGTAAAAATGGTTTATACATTTCATATCGTCAGACATAACCGCAATAAAATATTTAATGAAATCTGAAATAGAATAATGTACAATTCGAAACAAATAAATACGAGTAGCCTTATTATATTAAAAAGATTAAACAGACACTTGATATCAGCATGATTTATTGTAAAAACGATTAATTTTAACGTTTCTCTTTGAGGTACTTTTTCCGCCACACTGATTTCAAGTGGGAGGGGTAATGAAGGAAATAAAATATACTCTTTTTGTTTTCGTTATAAATTTATCCCTTGTGTAACTCCATTGACCTCAATGAGATTACAGCCGGAATAAATTTGGTCCAATACGCCTAAGAAACTTCCCTTACCCATTCCCAGATATTGACCTGTACGATGCCAAATGCGTTTCATAATGTATTTGAACGACTTATTTAAAACAAACAAACAAACAAACAAACATGCTTAGATCTAAACTCCTAATATTAGTTAGGGATTTTATCTGAAATCACTACTTCATCCTGTGGACAGTTTTCCTTTATCTAAATATTTTCTATATTTTCCCGGAATCTAAATTCAATTCGGGGTAGATGGTTATACACTTCTTAAACCAGGCCCACGGCTCTGCACTTGCGGGGGTTAGTATTTGTGTTTGCTTTGTAATACCTCGACTGATACGGCAGAAGCAGCCTATGCATCAGGGAGATCCCTTGAAATGGATCTAGAACAAATAATCACTTCCCGATTCATTGAAAAGTTGAGATGGGACCTATAGGTAGCTTCAAAGTATAGCGGTATTTTTCTCAGGCTACTATCTTCTTCAGAATCTCAGATTTCCTTTAGGAATAAGCAAATCTCTAGCAGTTACAGTTTCAAAGAAAACCAAAAATATATTAACTCAGCGTAACCGATACAGAGATGCCTATGCGAGTCTGCAGAGAAGCTGAAATAATAGATCTGAGAGTGTTGTGAACTGCCCCATTCATCTCAGTGAAGAGTTAGCGCACAGATACCCAATGACAACTCAAATGTCGGCCTTTTAAAATATTTCCTTCTTTGGAGAATAAAGGAGAAGATCATAGATCTACACAATCTACTGTGTCACATTTTGGTGACCCACATTCTTGCAGTTTATTTTAGAGGTGAAGCTCAGAAGAATCTGATCACCTTTTTTGCCAACAGGACCCCTGTTGGCTATGAATCAAACCTGTACTAGCAGTTTCATGTGCTAACATGTATTTTAATTTTTATTTGTATCTACTTGGCTTCCGAAACTTTTCTCCTTCTAAATACAATTCTATTACTCATAAAGTAGACATAGACCCTTTACCAACATCTGGACAGTTATTATGTAACTGGATGATCACTTACATATCAAGGTCATACCTGCTGTGACTACATGGACATCAGAATGAATTTGTCTCCACACATTTTGCTGTACCCATATTTACAGATGAAACTATTTCAATTTTTCGCAAACTGTCCATACATTACATATGTTCTAGTCCTTTCTCCCTTTTTAGGGATTCTGCTTTGTGCTTTACTAGCCGATGACACAAACAGTCCATAATTAACACTATTAACATATTAAAATATAAAAGTTTATACATTCGAAGACAATCATATACAGACATTATCATTTACCAATATTCTTCAAAATTACAAAAACTAAACCATGAAGGAATTTTCTTTATAGGCACCTATGTTAATTAACACAGGGAAAAGAAGAAAATTTTATTGTAAATGATCAATCAATAACATAGCTATAGAAAATTAAGAATATCTATGTAAAAGGTTTAAGCATTTTCAAATTCACTTATTAATTCCTGTACATTAAAGAGGCAAGTAACTGATGGAAAAATCAATATTTTTGCTTTCAAAATTATTATAATATTCTTACCTGACTAGATGACTTCATTTCGTTTCCCTTGGTAGAGTTCATAGGAAAATCCGAATTCGTTTTTCCATTAAATTGCTGTTCTGGAAGACTGGGAGGGGATAATGGATCAGAGGAATTTGAATTCACCGGTTCCTGATCCAGATGCTAAACAAACTTCATAGCCATAACCTCGGGACAAAGTTCCATTACCTGTTACATCTACCAAATTATTCTGGAAATTTACATCTCCATAAAAATGACCAGAAGCACAAAAATATTTGTCTCTACAGTTTCTTCTCTTGTATATCTTAATAATTATAAAAATGATTACTGAAATTAGAAAAAAGAAATGAAACTAAAGACAATGACATTACTAAATACATAGTCAACGTGTTTCCTGCTCATCTTCTGCTCCCTTTGCTGCATCAACAGATTGCTTATAACCATCTGAAATCCATCCACTAGAAGTATATTTAGTGTTACTGATGAAGAAAGTGGCGATTCTCCGTTGTCTCTGACAAGCGCAATAAGTTTTTGCTTCACGGTATCTCGGACTGTTATTATCCTTGTGGCTTTTACCTCTCCATTTTGAGATCCCACACTGAACAGCACTGGGTCTGTGGCCTTTAGCAGCTGGTAGGAAAGCCAAGAATTCTGACCGGAATCTTCATCCACAGCCACCACCTTCGTCACCAGGTAACCCGCCTCCGCCGATCTGGGAACCAGGTCATTAGCAGAGGAGCTGCTGTTCTGTAGAGGGTATAAAATGAAGGGGGCGTTGTCATTTTCATCAATTATCACAACTCGGACATTGACTTCAGAGCTTCGTGGAGGGGACCCGCCATCTCACTGCAACCCGGAAACCTCTTATCTGTTCATAACCCACGGATCGCAGAATGTAGACGTTGCCATTCTCAGAATTGACGGAAAAGTAAGAGGATAAAGGGAAGATTCCTTTCTGATCTGGTAATATTTAATAGATCACTTTGGCATTTTGCTCTGAATCTAAATCAGTGGCCTTTACATTTCCAGTCAATATGGATGGATTCTTGTTTTCCCTTATAGATATGAGATAGGATGTTTGAACGCCGGTGCGTTTTCATTGATATCTGAAATTTGCATCGTGATGGTCTCCTGAGTGATTAGGTTGCGAGACCCCAGCATCCATAGCCGTAATGGTTACCTTATACTCTGATAACTTCTCTCTGTCCGGAGCCTTATCACTCACCAGAGCGTAACAGCAAACGGAAGATTCTCTTGGATGGAGCAAGTAGTTCTCCATTATCTACCGAGTCTCGGTGTCTCACACTAAAAAGCGCAACCACCGTCTTCTGGTATCGGGCTGTTCAGAGACGTTACATTATTGCAATTTCTGGGTGATTGGCATTCACATCCACAATCTCCACGAGGACTCTGCAGTGTGCAGACAGACCCTCTCCAGCCTGAGTTCTGATTTTCATCTCATGGGTCTAGTCCTATTCGAAACCCACCTCCACTATCACTTTTTTTTCTCCTGTCACAGAATCTCTTGCAAAAATGTGTTGACTTCTTTCTGAGATCTCGTTAAAAGAATATGTTATCTGGCTGTTTGTTCCTTCGTCCATGTTTGTAGCAGATAGTTTGCAAATTATTTGGTATTTAGGAACATTTTCAAATGCATGCACTTTGTACAGGAACTGACTAAAGCCAGGGGTGTTACCACTGATATCCAGAACAACAACTCGTATGTGAGCTGTGCCGGTCTTCTGGGGAAGGCCTTCCCCGCTCCCGTCCCCTCAGAAGCGGTGAGAATCAAATTAAATTCTGGCTGCTCCTCCCGATCTAATGTTTTTTTCTAATACCAGTTCAGCATATTTACTACTGTCTCCTCTAGCTTGCGCATACAGCCGGAAATGTTCATTGGGGCTAATCGTGCAGTTCTGGATGGCATTTGTTTTCCAGGGGAAAGCGGGTATTTTTCTGGGTCAGTTCTGGAATTTCGAACATAAATTCTTTCTTTCGGAAACTAGGGGAATTGTCATTCACATTCTGTCTTCACCTCAAAACGATGCAGCTGCAATGGATTTTCCAATACTATACAAACACGGGTCAGTCTGTCCGCACAGATGTTCACGGTCTATTTTCTCCTTTATTATCACATCCCCTGAGCCGGTGATGAGCTGAAAATACTTTTTGCTATTTTGTGAAATCAGCCGGGCCCTGCGAGCAGTTTCCCTACGGGCAGCTACGGACATGATGTCCTGTTCTTCAGGCACGGAATAGCAGATCACCCCACACAGCGCTCCGGACAAGCAAAGATACAGAAAGAAAGACAGTACTTTCCTTTTTCTGATGTGGTTCCCCATTCCGCCAGCCATTCCCGGGTCTGATCTAAAATACAACCCTGTTCTGATGCCTAAAAATAGTTCCTGTGGTACCGGAGCAATAGTTTGATTTACAGTATGTGTGCGGGGTAAAACAATTCGGTTTTAGATAGATACCTAATTATCTTTCTTCAGAAAGGACTGTTCGTCTTTTATCTCGGGGATGCTCCCTGTGAGGAGATTCTTCCTAACACCGCCTTGATACACTATTATTCCGTAGCTCTCTTTCAGCCCCACCTTTAGTAACAGCGCCACCTAGAGTCTCAAACAGCACCTTTGCTTTCAGATCCAAGCTAATTTTAAAGATTATCATCATAGAATGAGGAACTGGAAGGGACCTCGAGAAGTCATCTAGTTCAGTCCCCTGCACTTGAAGCAGGACTAAGTATTATCTAGACCATCTCTGACCTGTGTTTGTCCAACCTGCTCTTATGATGGAGATTCTACAACCTCCCTAAGCAATTTACTCCAGTGCTCAGTTAGGAAGTTTTTCCTAATATACAACCTAAACCACCCTTGCTACAATTTAAGCCCATTGCTTCTTGTCCTATCCTCCACGGTTAAAAAGAGCAATTTTTCTCCCTCCTCCTTGTAACAACCTTTCATGTACTTGAAAACTGTTATCATGTCCCCTCTCAGTCTTCTTTTCAATCTTCCCTCATTGGTCATGTTCTCTAGACCTTTAATCATTTTTTTTGCTCTTCTCTGGACTTTCTCCAATTTGTCCAAATCTTTCCTGAAATGTGGTGCCCAGATCTGGACAGAATACTTCAGTTGAGGCCTAATCAGCGCAGAGTGGAAGAATTACTTCTTGTGTCTTGCTTACAATACTCCTGTCAATACATCCCAGAATGATGTTTGCTTTTTTTGCAACGGTGTTAACACTGTTGACTTATATTTAGCTTGTGATCCACTATGACCCCCAGATCCCTTTCTGCAGTACTCCTTCCTAAGCAGTCATTTCCGATTTTATATGTGTGCAACTGATTGTTCCTTCCTAAGTGAAGTACTTTGCATTTGTCCTTATTGAATTTAATCATATTTACCATTTCTCTGGTTTCTCCAGACCATTTCTCCAGTTTGTCCAGATCATTTTGAATTTTAACCCTATCCTCCAAAGCACTTGCAACCCCTCCCAGCTTGGTATCGTCTACAAACTTCAGAAGTGTACTCTCCGTGCCATTATCTAAATAATTGATGAAGATATTGAACAGAACCGGACCCAGAACTGATCCCTGAGGGACCCCACTCTTTATGCCCTTCCAGCATGACTGTGAACCACTGATAACTATTCTCTGGGAATGATTTTCCAACCAGTTATGCACCCAGCTTGTAGTGTCTCTATCTAGGCTGTATTTCCCTAGTTTGTTTATGAAAAGGTCATGCAAGACAGTATCAAAAGCCTTACTAAAGTCAAGATATGCCATGTCTCCCGCTTCCCCCTATACAGGGCTGGATCTAGGTTTTTTACGTCCTCAAGCAAAAAATTTGCCACCCCAAGCTCCGAGAGCACCACTGCCCAAGCAAAAAAAAGAATGGCTGCCCCTGGAACTGTGCCGCCTCAAGGACGTGCTTGCTTTGCTGGTACCTAGAGCTGGTTCTGCCCCTATCTACAAGGCTTGTTACCCCACCAAAGAAAGCTATTGGTTGGTTTGACATGATTTGTTCTTGACAAATCCATGCTGACTGTTATTTATCACTTTATTTTCTTCTAGGTGTTTGAAAATTGATTGCTTAATTATTTGCTCCATTATCTTTCCAGGTACAGAAATTAAGCTGACTGGTCTATAATTCCCCGGGGTTGTCCTCATTTCCCTTTTTATAGATGGGCACTATATTTGCCCTTTTCGTCTTCTGGAATGCCTCCCATCTTCCATGACTTTTCAAAGATAATTGATAATGGCTCAGATAGCTCCTCAGTCAGCTCCTTGAGAATTCTGGGATGCATTTAATCAGGCCCTGGGGATTTGAAGACATCTATCTTGTCTAAGTAATTTTTGACTTGTTCTTTCCCTATTTTAGACTCTGATCCTACCTCATTTTCACTGGCATTCACTGTGTTAGATGTCCAATCACCACAAACCTTCTTAGTGAAAACCGAAACAAAGAAGTCATTAAGCACCTCTGCCATTTCCACATTTTCTGTTATTGTCATTCCCCCCTCATTGAGTAACAGGCCTACTCTATCCTTGGTCTTCCTCTTGCTTCGAATTTATTTGTAGAATGTTTTATTGTTTCCTTTTATGTCCCTAGCTAGTTTGATCTCGTTTTGTGCCTCAGCTTTTCTAATATTGTCCCTACATACTTGTGTAATTTGTTATATTCATCCTTTGTAATTTGACTGAGTTTCCACTTTTTGTAGGACTCTTTTTTTTGCATTTTAGATCATTAAAGATCTCCTGGTTAATCCAGGATGGTATCTTACCATACTTCCTATCTTTCCTATGCAGTCGGATAGTTTGCTCCTGTGCCCTTAATAATGTCTCTTTGAAAAACTGCCAACTGTCTTTGTTTTTTCCCTTAGACTTGCTTCACATGGTATTTTACCTACCAACTCCCTGAGTTTGCTAAAGTCTGCCTTCTTGGAATCCATTGTCTTTATTGTGCTGTTCTCCCTCCTACCATTCCTTTGAATCATGAACTCTATAATTTCATGATCACTTTCACCCAAGTTGCCTCCACTTGCAAATTCTCAGCCAGTTCCTCCCTATTTGTCAAAATCAAATCTAGAACAGCCCCCCCAGTAGCTTTCTTCACCTTCTGAAATAAAAAAAATTGTCTCCAATACATTCCAAGAACTTGCTGGATTATCTGTGCCCTGCTGTGTTATTTTCCCAACAGATGTCTGGGTAGTTGAAATCCTCCATCACCATCAAGTCCTCTAATTTGGTTGATTTTGTTAGTTTAAAAAAAGCTTCATCCACCTCTTCTTTCTGGTTTGGTGGTCTGTAGTAGACCCCAACCATGACATCACCCTTGTTTTTACCCCTTTTATCCTTACCCAGAGACTTTCAACAAGTTTGTCTCTTATTTCTATCTCAACCTCAGTCCAAGTGTATAAATTTTTAATATATAAGGCAACAGCTCCTCCCTTTTTCCCCTGCCTGTCCTTCCTGAGCAAGTTGTATCCTTCTATACCAATATTCCAGTCATGCATATTATCCCACCAAGTCTCCATATTACCAGCTATGTCATAGTTGTGTTTATTTACTAACATTTCAAGTTCTTCCTGCTTATTCCCCATACTTCGCATATATAGTATAGTATACAGACATCTAAGATACTGATTTGATTTCCCACCCCCACAGTTCTATCTTGTCTCTCCCTTATTTTTGTTATAACAGCCCATGCTCCTCCCAGATTACAACCCTTCTCCCAGGTCTCCATGTTTTTTACTTACCTGTGGGCTTTGGTCACCTGTCCCTGTTGAACCTAATTTAAAGCCCTCCTCACTAGGTGCTGTAGCCAAATATGCTCTTCTTCTTCCTCGATAGGTGGACCCCATCTATGTTTAGCAGTTCTTCTTCCTGGAACAGCATCCCGTGGTCAAGGAAGCCAAGCCCTCCTGGCTACACCATCATTAGGAACCCTCCAAGACTATTGCTACAGTACGCAATCCAGTTACATTATTACAAGGGAATAGCAAGGAAGCATACATGTACTTTCATATCCTTTATCCAGGTATGTTGGACAAATATTTATGCACAAATCTAATTATCTATAATAATAGTTGTACTTCTGCAGCACATTTCATCTTCAAAAGTTTTACAGATATTAAATAATTAATATCCACAAATCCAAGAGTAGGTTTTCTCATTGATTCTTTTTGACCAGGTCCTGGAAATAGCTTCTGAATTAATTTGTTCTTACTGTTCACACAGTCACAAGCAGTACAGAAATTTAATGATGACTTTGACCAATTTCTCACAAACTTGATAAGGAACAGAAAGTAGAGACTCCCCACCTTAATATTACTCAGATATTTATTGTGGTTCAAATACTGAACCTTCTAAATACCACTACCACTAACAGAAATAGAAATATAATTTAAAACAGCACAGGCTTTAGCTAATAACCCTGTTCTGCTTCTTTAGAGCATTCTCTTAATTTGATAAAATGATTACATGGCACTTGAAAACCCACCAACAGGACAGATAACTTTGCATAAGGACAGGGGTATCATTCAGAGGGGCAGGTGAGAGCTCTTGCCTACCCCCTCCCCCAATTTCCTATTGGAGATCTGCTCACTGCCCATGCCCTAGCCGCAAAAGGAGCTTTTAACTGCAACACAGTTGAGTGTGGAACATGAGTTCTATGCTGCTCCCACCTTTGGCCCTTGGGGCAGGAAGTTTGTTTATAAACAGAGGCAGGGTGATTAGGATAACAAAAAAGCTTGTAATTAAATTAAATTAAGGATCCCTAGCTGATCATGAAAGTGTTACCAGGCGCTCCAGTTAAAAGATAAGGAAACAAAGGGTCAGTTTTCATAATGGAGAGAGGTAAATATGGTGTCCCCCAGGGGTCTGTACTGAGACCAGTCCTATTCAACGTATTCATAAATGATCTGGAAAAAGGGGTAAACAGTGAGGTGGCAAAATTTGCAGACCATACAAAATTACTCAAGATAGTTAAAAACAAAGCTGACTGCAAAGAGTTATAAAAGGATTTCACAAAACTGGTTGAGGCAGATGAAATTCAGTATTCATAAATGCAAAACATAATCCCAACTATACATACAAAATGATGGGGTCTAAATTAGCTGTTAGCCATCAAGAAAAAGATCTTGGAGTCATTGCAGCTAGTTCTCTGAAAACATCTGCTCAATGTGCAGTGGCAATCAAAAATATCAGAATATTGGGAATCGTTAGAAAAGGGATGGATAAAAGGACAGAAAATATCATATTGCCTCTATATAAATCCATGGCATTCCCACATATTGAATACTGCCTGAAGATCTGATCATCCCTGTCATAAACAGATAGTTAAGGGTTAATACCTCTTTTACCTGTAAAGAGTTAAAAAGTTCACCTAGCCTAGCTGACACCTGACCAGAGGAACCAATGGGGGAACAAGATGTTTCAAAAGGAAGGAGGGAAGTTTTCCTTTGTTTAGAGTTTCAGTTTCAGCGGGAAAGAAAAAGATCAAGGAACCAGCCTCTTATCAGAGTAGTAAGTTTTAGAAGGGAATAAATAGGTTTATGTTTATTTTATTTGTAACTTGTCTTGGTACCATTAAGGGAATTATCAAAATTTGGGTATTCTTGTGTGTACTAAGTTTTTGCCCAGGGGAACATCCTCTGTGTTTGAATCTGTTGTCTGTGAGAGTAGTTGATATGCTAATCTCTCCCAGAGGGTTTTCTTTTACCTTTATTTTCTTTAATTAAAAGCCTTTTTTCTTAATACCTGATTGATTTTTTTCCTTGTTTTTAGATCCAAGGGGGTTGGATCTGGATCCACCAGGAGTTGGTGGGAGAAAGGAGGGGGGATGGTTAATTTCTCCTTGTTTTAAGATCCAAGGGGTTTGGATCTGTGTTCACCAGGGAATTGGTGAAGAGTCTCTCAAGGCTATCCAGGGAAGAGAATTAGTGCTTGGGAGTGGTGGCAGCGATACCAGATCTAAGCTGGTAATTAAGCTTAGAAGTGTCCATGCAGGTCCCCACATCTGTACCCTAAAGTTCACAGTGGGGAAGGAACCTTGACAACCCCAACTCAAAAAAATATATGTTGGATTTGAAAAAGTTAGAGAAGGGCAACAGAAATTATTAGGGGTATGGAACAGCTTCTGTTTGAGGAGAGATTAAAAAGACTGGGGCCTTTCATCTTGGAAAAGAGATGACTAAGGGGGCATATGATAGAGGTCTATAAAATCATGTATGGTGTAAAAAAATGAATACAGAAATGTTATTTATTCCTTCATATAACACAAGAACTAGGGGTCAACCAATGAAATTAATAGACAGCAGATTTAAAACAAACAAAAGGAAGTATTTCTTTACAGTCAACCTATGGAACTCTTTGCCAGGGAATGTTGTAAAGGCCAAAACTATAACAGGGTTCAAAAAAGAACTAGATAAGTGCATGGAGGATAGGTCCATCAATGGCTATTAGTCAGGATGGGCAGGGATACAACACCGTGTTCTGAGTATCCCCAGCTTCTGTTTGCCATAACCTGGGACTAGGTGACAGGGGATGAATAATTCCATGAATTCCTGTTCTGGTCATTCCCTCTGAAGCACCTGGTATTGACCACTGTTGGAAGACAGGATAGGGGGATGGGACCATGGGACCTCTGACAGTATATGGCCATGCCATTCTTATTATATATATATATATCTCTCTTCTCCTCCCCTCTTCCCCCCAGTAACCCAATAGACTGCATTCCCCTCACAGAGCTGAGATAGAACCCAGAAGTCCTCACAGGGTCTCTCTCTCTCTCTCTCTCTCTCTCTCAAAACAAAAAAATTTTATCAATTATTTTTTTTTTTATTTTTTTTTTTATTTTTGATTTTGATATCCACACTAAACAACATAAATTCATGGAGTGCGTGCTCACTACCATGTAGCATCAACTTATGGAGTGTGGCACTGTGGCTATCCATCCCCACAGTTCCCTCTGCCACCACCCATTCCATTCTTGATTATTAGCCCCAGTGCCTGGGGGGAAAAAAATTGGGTGGGTGGTGGGGGTACAGTCATCCATCTCCCTCCTCCCTCCCTCCAACAACAGACACATTTTTTTTTGTTTTTTCCTTTTTTACCGATGCAGATGCAGATGCCATATCACGGCAAGCATGGAACCTGCTCAGCTCACCGTTGCTGTTGTGGGCAAGTCTACTGTGTGGGCTGGAGTGATCCAAGTAGCCAATGCAGTCATTGACGTTCTGTTATCAAGGGTAGTGACTCTGGGAAATGTGTGGGCCTTTTTAGATTTTAGGTGCATCATATTCCTGTCCTTTGTCACTGGTGAAGAAGTCTTGCAGCTGTACATTCCAGTCTGGTCGGAGCTGTAACACTCCATAGCACTTCTGTGGTTGACACATGTAACAGCTCCAAAGCTCTTTCTCTTTTGCCTTGGCCGAGGTACCTTGCCCTACCCGGACCTCAAAGCATTCGACACAGAAGCACCTGCAGCAGCTGGCATTGCTACATAGCAGCAGCACCTTGCCTTCACAGCAGACAGTGCAGTAGGACTGCTAACCATCCTTGTTGGACATGTAGGTTGGCCGGGGGGTCTGGGAATGTCTTCCCTGCACGGCTCCTAGCAACCTCCGGGGTATGGTGTACGGCTCCACCGCTTCCGCTGCAACTCTGCTCTCCTGCTCTCCTGTAACTCTGCTCTCTTGCTCCCCAGCAATGAGCTCGGGGGATCCTTTCTGGTCCTCCTGGGTGCTACTGGCAGCAGACGGTGCAGTAGGACTGCTAACCATCCTCGTCCACCGCTTCCACTGCAGCTCTGCTCTCCTGCTCTCCTGCTAGGGGGATCCGTTCATGAAGCCTGGATAGTAGTAAGGAGCAGTTCAACTATAGGCTGAGCAAGTGCAGAATGGTGGCAGAACATGCCTTTGGACGTTTAAAAGCTCGCTGGTGCTGTTGGTCAGACCGCAGTGCAACCAACATTCCCATTGTTATTGCTGCTTGCTGTGTGCTCCATAATATCTGTGAGAGTAAGAGGGAGATGTTTATGGCTGGGTGGGAGGTTGAGGCAAATTGCCTGGCGTCCGATTTTGAGCAGCCAGACACCAGGGCAATTAGAACAGCACAGCAAGGTGTATTGCACATCAGAGATGCTTTGAAAACCAGTTTCATGACTGGCCAGGCTTCAGTGTGACAGTTGTGTGTGTTTCTCCTTGATGCAAACCTGCCCCCTTTGTTGATTTTAATTCTCTGTAAGCCAACCACCCTCCCCACTTTGAAATAAAGTAACTATTATTTTTTAAACTATTATTCTTTCTTTATTAATGAAAAAATGAGATAATGGACAAGGTAGCCCAGGTGGGGTGGAGGAGGAGGGAAGGACAAGGTCACATTGCTTATTGTAGCCACACTAAAAATCAACTGTTTGAATGACAGCCTTCTGTTGCTTGGGCCATCTTCTGGACTGGAGTGGCTGGGTGCCTGGAGCCTCCCCACCTGCATTCTTGGGCATCTGGGTGAGGAGGCTATGGAACATGGGAAGGAGGGTAGGTAGTGATACAGTGGATGCAATGGGGGTCTGTGCTCTTGTTGGCTTTCCTGCAGCTCCAACAGATGCTTCATCATGTCCGTTTGCTCCCCCATTAGCCTCAGCATTGTGTCCTGCCTCCGCTCTTCATGCTCACTTAATTCCTCCCTGGCCTCTGCCACTGAATGCCTCCATGCATTAAGTTGTGCCCTATCAGTTCAGGAGGACTGCATGAGCTTGGAAAACATGTCATCACGAGTGCGGGGGTTTTTTGCCTTCTAATCTGCGATAACCTCAGGGATGGAGATGATAGGGGGAGCATAGAAACATTCTACGCTCTACGATTCTGGTGGGACTGCACGGTCACCTGTGCTGCTGAGTGCTGCTGAGTTTGCCATGCTGACCAAACAGGAAATGAAATTCAAAAGTTCCCCGGGCTTTTCCTGTGTACCTGGCTAGGTCGATTTTAGCACTACTCCCCTCATCGGGGAGGAGTACAGAGGTCGATTTTAAGAGCCCTTTAGGTTGACGGAACGGGGTTGGTTGTGTGGATGCAGTCATTGTCACATTGACCTAACGTGGCCAAATTCAACCTAACTCAGTAGTATAGACCAGGCCTCTCTCTCTCTCCACAAAGTTAGTATCAAAGTAAAAATATACATTAACATTTTAGACCTAACCATGTCTCTTAAGTGACTTGCCACAAGATGTAAGAACATGTTAGTATTAGAGCTGAGTGGGTTTAATATTTATTTAATTTTCTTTCTTTTATATAGGAATTAGATACAGTGCTCCTATCTGCCAAAATCGTGGTTAAAGTCTGCTCCTCGCCCCAACCAAAATCTGAATGGCGCCCCTGAGTAAGGAGCTTCCATTACCATTAGGAAAATTAACAGAATTTCGAAATATGTTGGAAACATAATATTCTGATAGTTTTTTCTGTTCCATCAGCTGTCAATCATTTAACAACAGTCTTAAAAGGAAAGTGCTAATGAATGGAGAAAATCCTCTCTCCCATCTTCCAATATGTGGTGTCTGATGGTGGGAAAAAGCAGCCATGAACTCAGGCAGAGAATGAGTCAATACTGGGATAGTCACAATTGCAGTTGCTCAGCTTTTCAGAATATTTCTGTCATGACAGAGTCTAACAATGACTTCACCATCTTCAGATGGATCATTTCCTGTGTTTCTAGGCTCTATTTAATCAGTGATAGCATGTTGAAAATACACGGTTCCTTACATGCATGTATCGCATGTTAAACCCTAACCTGATCGCATTTTCCAGTGTTCTGAGTAAATACATTCCTGTTCCCACTGAAGTCAGAAATTCCTTTCACTTTGATGGAGGAACATTGGGCCCTAATTCCGTAATTATAGCAGGAAATATGGGGAAATTGCTATGACTATTTCCCAAAGACTGAACGTTCCTGAATAAAGGACAGGAAAGTATAATAGGAATCCAGAAAAGTATGGAAGAATGTCAGCTAGAAGTGGGATCCCTGAATGGAACAGGTAGAACCTATGCTCAGTGAAGATACAAGATTGGGAAATTTAAGACAACAAACTTCTGCTATGTGCCCAAAAAGGAACTCTGCACTAAAACACTGCCAGAGGCCACCCACAATAGTAAAAATAGTGCCAAATAGGTTAAATGTCCATGGGCCCTGGGAATACCCAGCTAATAGTTTATAGGTACTGGATTCCCCCTAAAATATGACAGATCTATTGAGTGCAGACGCAAAAAACAAAATTCTCCTCCCCTCACATTTGAAGTTCGGCATTGGAAAAGGGGAGGGACTCTTGCAGTCCAGTTTTGTACAGGGGTTCAAGATTTTCAAACATGATGGCCTGAAATTAGGTTTTTAAACCATATTTAGGCACCTACAAAGGATTGGTCTAGTGTTTGAAGGTGCTGAACAGGCTCAATTACACTGGCTTCGATGGAAGGTGCTGACATTCAGCACTTTGGAAAATTAGGTTGTTATTTAGGTGTCAGTATGGGGATTTAAGAACCTACCTTTTAACTCTAGTTTTTAAAAACATTGGTCCAGGTATTCATTTGTCTGATACATTTTTCATTCCTTTTATGTTTTAGTTAAATGTCAGAAGAAATTTCCCCGACTTCTCCCATCTAATGAACATTTGTAGACGGAACCAATGTTTGCCTGACTTCAATGGGAGCTTCATTTCCTTTGCTGCCTGGGAGTGACTCATTAATGTAAAAGAGGACATGTTTACAGATCTGTACTTTCCCACACTCCCTTCCTCTCCACCTGCCAGCAATGGAGTTAAATTTCATAGCCTTCCTTCCTGCATACACAGGCCACAAGCCCTCACGTTCTGGAGAGACAGCCCATCTACTAGACCCCAGAACAGGTCATTAGAAATCGGTTCTTTAAGAACATGTCCCCTGATGACTTTGCTTCACAGAACCTGATCTGGCAGCACAGCTACCAATCCTCAGAATCAATGGTTAAAAAAGTCAGTCTAAAGCCCTTTTAATAATTGTTTTTATTAGTGGTATGGGTACCAGAAACTCAATTTTTAAAACCTCGTAAACAATGTGGAAAATTATACCATGTTCCCTTTAACTTAAATATTATATTTGGTAATGAAATTAAATGAAGACAGAAGGAAAGGGATTTATCTTAACTTATTACACATTACAAAGTGTATAAAGTTTATTGTATCACTTTGAACCTACTTTACTAACATACTACTAATGCAATATTACTCTTCACTTCTATGGTATCTTTTAAGCAAGGATCTCAAAATGTTTTATAACTATTAGTTTCAGTTTCATATGGTTAGAAAAAAAGACTACAATTTTGAAAAAACATATTTTACAATATACACAAAGCTCAACCTCTCGACCAAATATGCAATGTACATTGCAGCCAAGTAGCTTTAATTTAACCAGCTTCTATTTGTTAATACATAATTACTTTGTAAGTGAAATTTAGTCTTAATTTTCATTGAACATTAAACTTGTACATTGAAAAGAGGTTTCAGAAAATCAACACACTATTACATAATCATCTCCATAAGGAAGAATCATAGGGAAGGTGGTTTATGATAAACTACTGTTAAAGCTTAGGTTTGACTTATTATGTTTCCTTTATATCTAGATAAAATAGAAGTTGTTAAGCTCTAATAATAATACACTAAGGGCTAGGTGGAATCTACAAAGAAAGCATGCTATAGGAGCTCCTGTTGCTCTTCTTCAATAGCCATACCACAAACACAAAGGTCTAGGTGAAAAACCAGGAATAAAGAATTACATAATGTAGAAATACATATTCTTGATCTCTTACAGAAAAGGCCTGTACCTTCTTGAAAGTTTCTTGGAGGGCGATAAGCCTCTTGATTCTCATTTCTCCTTTATGGTGTCTGATAGTTGAACAGAACAGAGTTGGTTGTTCTCATCTATTGGTAGGAAAGCCAACCGTTTTGATCACAGTTCTCATTTATCCCTATCACCTTGTTAACAATACAGCCTTCGCCTGAAGATCTGGGTATGGAGTCTTCAGAAACAGAAGCTCTGCCCTGCAAACAATACAGAATGATGTGGTGTCGTTATTGGCTGTTATGAAGAATGCGGCATTAATACGCACTGGGGGACATGCAATCTTACAGAACTGTGGCTGGGATACCGTTCTATTTGAAGTCAACAGAAGTTTTGTCATTGATTGCAATGGGAGCAGGATCTGGCCTGTACCTACATCGTAAAATATAAATGCTCATGTTTAATGAAATCCTAAAAGATGGCACTGTGTATCTATATAACTTGGAGGGAAATTTTACAATGTGAAAATTCAGAAGTAAATGTAATTTGATAAGCCAAATACAACCATATCCACTTCATTGTATTTCTATTTGTATTTCTGTCTTTCAAAAACTGTCTGGAACATAAGAACATAAGAACATAAGAAAGGCCGTACCGGGTCAGACCAAAGGTCCATCTAGCCCAGTATCTGTCTACCGACAGTGGCCAATGCCAGGTGCCCCTGAGGGAGTGAATCTAACAGGCAATGATCAAGTGATCTCTCTCCTGCCATCCATCTCCATCCTCTGATGAACAGAGGCTAGGGACACCATTCTTACCCATCCTGGCTAATAGTCATTTATGGACTTAGCCACCATGAATTTATCCAGTCCCCTTTTAAACATTGTTATAGTCCTAGCCTTCACAACCTCCTCTGGTAAGGAGTTCCACAAGTTGACTGTGCGCTGCGTGAAGAAGAACTTCCTTTTATTTGTTTTAAACCTGCTGCCTATTAATTTCATTTGGTGACCCCTAGTTCTTGTATTATGGGAATAAGTAAATAACTTTTCCTTATCCACTTTCTCAACATCACTCATGATTTTATATACCTCTATCATGTCCCCCCTTAGTCTTCTCTTTTCCAAACTGAAGAGTCCTAGCCTCTTTAATCTTTCCTCATATGGGACCCTCTCTAAACCCCTAATCATTTTAGTTGCTCTTTTCTGAACCTTTTCTAGTGCTAGAATATCTTTTTTGAGGTGAGGAGACCACATCTGTACACAGTATTCGAGGTGTGGGCGTACCATGGATTTATATAAGGGCAATAATATATTCTCAGTCTTATTCTCTATCCCCTATTTAATGATTCCTAACATCCTGTTTGCTTTTTTGACTGCCTCTGCACACTGCTTGGACATCTTCAGAGAACTATCCACGATAACTCCAAGATCTTTTTCCTGACTCGTTGTAGCTAAATTAGCCCCCATCATATTGTATGTATAGTTGGGGTTATTTTTTCCAATGTGCATTACTTTACATTTATCCACATTAAATTTCATTTGCCATTTTGTTGCCCAATCACTTAGTTTTGTGAGATCTTTTTGAAGTTCTTCACAATCTGCTTTGGTCTTAACTATCTTGAGTAGTTTAGTATCATCTGCAAACTTTGCCACCTCACTGTTTACCCCTTTCTCCAGATCATTTATGAATAAATTGAATAGGATTGGTCCCAGGACTGACCCTTGGGAACACCACTAGTTACCCCTCTCCATTCTGAGAATTTACCATTAATTCCTACCCTTTGTTCCCTGTCCTTTAACCAGTTCTCAATCCATGAAAGGACCTTTCCTTTTATCCCATGACAGCTTAATTTACGTAAGAGCCTTTGGTGAGGGACCTTGTCAAAGGCTTTCTGGAAATCTAAGTACACTATGTCCACCGGATCCCCCTTGTCCACATGTTTGTTGACCCCTTCAAAGAACTCTAATAGATTAGTAAGACACGATTTCCCTTTACAGAAACCATGTTGACTATTGCTCAAGAGTTTATGTTTTTCTATGTGTCTGACAATTTTATTCTTTACTATTGTTTCAACTAATTTGCCCGGTACCGACGTTAGACTTACCGGTCTGTAATTGCCGGGATCACCCCTAGAGCCCTTTTTAAATATTGGCGTTACATTAGCTAACTTCCAGTCATCGGGTACCGAAGCTGATTTAAAGGACAGGTTACAAACCTTAGTTAATAGTTCCGCATCTTCACATTTGAGTTCTTTCAGAACTCTTGGGTGAATGCCATCTGGTCCCGGTGACTTGTTAATGTTGAGTTTATCAATTAATTCCAAAACCTCCTCTAGTGACACTTCAATCTGTGACAGTTCCTCAGATTTGTCACCTACAAAAGCCAGCTCAGGTTTGGGAATCTCCCTAACATCCTCAGCCGTGAAGACTGAAGCAAAGAATCCATTTAGTTTCTCCGCAATGACTTTATCATCTTTAAGCGCTCCTTTTGAATTTTGATCATCAAGGGGCCCCACTGGTTGTTTAGCAGGCTTCCTGCTTCTGATGTACTTAAAAAACATTTTGTTATTACCTTTGGAGTTTTTGGCTAGCCGTTCTTCAAACTCCTCTTTGGCTTTTCTTATGACACTCTTGCACTTAAGTTGGCAGTGTTTGTGCTCCTTTCTATTTGCCTCACTAGGATTTGACTTCCACTTTTTAAAGGAAGTCTTTTTATCTCTCACTGCTTCTTTTACATGGTTGTTAAGCCACAGTGGCTCTTTTTTAGTTCTTTTACTGTTTTTCTAAATTTGGGGTATACATTGAAGTTGGGCCTCTATTATGGTGTCTTTAAAAAGGGCCCACGCAACTTGCAGGGATTTCACTTTAGTCACTGTACCTTTTAACTTTTGTCTAACTAACCCCCTCATTTTTGTATAGTTCCCCCTTTTGAAATTAAAGGCCACAGTGTTGGGCAGTTGAGATGTTCTTCTCACCACAGGGATGTTGAATGCTATTGTACATCTTACATCCCCTGTGAGGTGTTTACAATTACAAATCCGGAAAAGCTTTACTGTAATTTAGGTGGCTGATTCAAAAAGATCATTATCTTGATGTTTGTTTAAGCCAAAATGTTCAAATGTGGTCATTGGTTGTGTGTGTCCAATTCCTAGTTTTCAGAACTGTTTAGTACCCAGAACTCTCACAGAACTCAATGGGAGTGATGGGTACTCAATGACTCTGAAAAATCAGGGCAAATTTGTGGCCAGGATCATTAGCAGTAACAATAACCAACTAGATCTGTCTTAATTTTTTTAAATAGATTTGTAAGAGTTAAGAATAACTTATTTTGATAGCAACTAATCAACTGTTGGTTAATACTTTCTGTAGGAATGCTGCATAGCCGCTATAAAGTGCCAGCATAAACTCTGATTTTTTTCATGATCAAGGCTGCCAAAGTGCCAGATGCTCAGATGCTGTTATGCTGTAAACTGGCTCTCCCCCCACCACCATTTACTACAGTGGTGCTATGTTAATTTACACCAGCTGGCATATTGATGTCTTTAATATAAGTTTTGTATTTGCTGTTTACATCTTCTGAAGGGGAAGTGTGGGTTTTCTTTTGGAGCTTTTGCCATTCTATCTTAGGTATCCAAATCCAGACTGTTCTCCCAAAAGAAATTACTATAAACAAAGAATTAATTAATTATGTTGAATTCCAGGTTATCTTTAGGTAATAATTAGAAATGACCATTTATACTAAAATGTCTCTGGGAGTACATTTTACTTTCACAAATAGAAATCTCTGTTTTAATTAATTCAGGATTCTTGGCAGTAGATTAAGCTATCTAAAACCTTCATTTCATTTTTACAGAGAAAAAAGACTCTGTAATCTATAGGTTTTTTTAAAAGCTATACACATATTCATGTATGGTAATAATATTTCACCAATTAGCCATTACTAATAGTCACAACAACCGCAAGTTCCTAGATTAAAGGTATTTGTTAGGACTGGTGTCACAAAATTATTCTTGAATGACAAACTCTATCTGAAACACTGCTTGATTATTGTAACTCTCTCTCTCTCTCTTTGGGGGGGAGGGAGGGGAATCTGTAAACTCTTTGCAACCACCAGGCCCATAAAACCTCATTTTAGTTGTATCAATTATCAAGAAAACGAAGAGTCTGAATTAAGGCAGCACTTATTCTTGAGCTGCTTTCTCTGTATTTTCTAAAGGCTAGATGCTCCTTCACATTTGTTCAGGTGGAAGGGAGCAGAAAATGATGGAATTTGGCCACTGTGTGTAGAATAGGGGGTATTAAGTTTTGCATCACGTTCCCCCATTTTTATAGTTAATTCTAATGCCTGCCCCCCCCCAAACCAGCAGAAATACTTCAAGCAAGACCAGCGGGAGGTGACGATTCCATCAGATTTGGCTTCTGGATTTCCTCTGTCCATGGAGAAAACAGAGAAAGGGGAGGAGGGGGCTGCTACAGAGAAGAAGATGGGGAACATCCCCTCTGAGGAGTCAGATTTATTTCTCCCATCCACCCACACTCCTTGTATTCTTTGTGCACCTTCCTTTTCTCCCTTAATACATCCCTCCACCTGAGGGTAAGATTGGTAGCAAACTCCATGAAGTGGAATCTCCTGGGCCCTCTCTTCCTGCGGGATTTGCTTCAGGGACAGTACAATATGAGTCAATGTCATAGTTCACCACAGAGAGGACATAAATATTATCCACCAACAAGTGTAACGTCAGGAGAATGCATTTGGATACAGGCTCCTGTGTGTTATCCTACAATCATTAAACACATTCAATCTCATAATGCAAAACAGACACTATTATTGCTTTCCACGGGCTATAAACTTCCATCCATTCAACACAAAAACAGAGAGCTAAGTGGTACCAAACCCGGCTGCTTTATATTGAATTACACCTCCTCCCAGCCTCAGTTGCGCCTATCGGAGTTTTTCCACAGCTGAGGACCTGACCCTGTATTTTCAGCATTGTTGGACAAGGTACTAGCCACCGGTGTTTCTACATATACATATCAATAACAATCTGAAATTACTTGTACACAGTTAGTTTTCTTTGTTGCTCTAGATTATTGCCTCTCCTTGGACTCTGGACTCTATTCCGTTCTTCACCCATTTCTCACGCTTGCTGCCTATAAAAATCCTGTTAATACCACTAACTGCCACTGCAGTGTGCATATAATACTGGCCTATAACATCCACATTGATTGTCATGGATACAAAAGCTCATGAAGCTCGAAATGATGGTGATTTTACAGGATTTAAGCAATCATTGCCCATTCTTTCAATAAATATCCCCCTCACTGAAAACTCTGCCACTGCTTGCTGCTCACATAGAAAAGGGTTTGCCGGACAACTAAGGTGTAGCTTACATTCAGGGCCGGCTCCAGACCCCAGCGCGGCAAGCACGCGCGTGGGGCGGCCCTTTCCCGGGGGGGGCGGCAGATTGGGTCGGCGGACCTGCCGTAGTCATGCCTGCGGGAGGTCCACCGGAGCCCCGGACCTTCCGCAGGCATGACTGCGGACGGTTCGCTGGTCCCGCGGCTCGGCTGGACCTCCCGCAGGCATGACTGCGGCAGCTCAACCGCAGGCGCCGGACCTGCGAACCGTCCGCAGCTGCGGGAGGTCCAACCGAGCCGGGCGACCAGCGGACCCTCTGCAGTCATGCCCGCGGGAGGTCCGCTGCTCGCGGGGCTCCGGGGCGCCTCCCGCGCATGACTCCTTGGGGCGGCCAAAAAGGTAGAGCCGCCCCTGCTTACACTTTCCTTAGATACTTCTATTTTACTTTGTTTTCCCGATCTCCGTCATTACATATTGACGCATTAGTCCTAAAATCCACATCTCAGCAAAAACACTGCTGAAGAAGCAAATTCTGCCTCAATTTCCTTGTAAAATTTTAGACTTCATCGAGGTTCCTTAGGAATGTTGTACAAAGGTCAGATAATTCTGATGTTAATAAACCCTTGATAAATAACATCCAGATACTTATTCTGACAAGTTTCAACCTTTCTTGGTAGAGAACACACACAATGCAAGAAGATCAGAATCAGTTCGGCAAACTCTCTTTTATAGCGTTACTGTGCAATTATATTAGCCAGGACATAGTAAAATTTGAACAATACGTCGAACAATAAACAGAAAAGCTCCCTAGGCAATGAAATATTTCTCAACATTTCTATATGTTCCATCCAACTAATTTTCATAGCCAGTAGAAACAAACATATTCAGGAAAGGTATTGATGGAAATGGAGTGAAATAAGCACTCACCTCCCTCACGGATTCTTTCTCCTCCTTTAACTGAGAGTTAATCTGAGAGTCAAAAATGGACCCTCCTGCAGCGATGGAGTCAGCGGGTAGAGAAGGTACCAGAGGCCTGAGAAATTTAAATTCGCTGGTCCCAGACCCAGTTGTCAAGCACACCTCATAACAATAAGATTGAGGCAGAGTCCCAGTGCCGCTCGTCTCCGCAGGATTTGTGGGGAAGCTGCCGTCACTATAAAAATTCCTGGACGATGGAACATACTGCTCTCGGCACTGCCTTGTCTTGTACAGCCGGATGGCTATAATCGTTACCACAGAAACCAGAAAAAGGAATGAAATGAAAGACAAGGAAATGACTAGATACAGGGTTAACGTGTCCTGCTGCTCCTCCTCTTGTGGTACATCCAGTAACTGCATGTAGGCGTCTGAAAACCCATCCACCAGAAGCACATTAAGCGTCGAGGTGGTGGATCTGGGCGGCTCTCCGTTGTCTCTAACCAGGACGATAAGTTTCTGTTTCACAGAGTCCGGGCTCGTTATAGGCCTGCTGATTTTTACTTCCCCGGTTTGGAGCCCCACAGCGAAGAGACTTGGGTCTGTGGCCTTGAGCAGCTGGTAGAAAAGCCAAGAATTCTGACCGGAGTCTCCATCCACAGCCACCACCTTCGTCACCAGGTAACCCGCCTCCGCCGATCTGGGAACCAGGTCATTAGCGGGGGCGCTGCTGTTCTGCAGAGGGTATAAAATGAAGGGGGCGTTGTCATTTTCGTCAATTATCACAACTCGGACAATGACTTCAGAGCTCAGTTGCGGGGACCCGCCATCTGCAGCTCTCACTGTAACCTGGAAATCCCTCGTTTGCTCATAATCCAGAGACTGCAGCGCGTACACGTTCCCGTTCTCGGAGTTTATGGAGATGGAGGAGGAGAAGGGGAGGTCACCGATGTTGCCAGGCAATGCCGAATACGTCACTTTGGCATTCTGCTCTGTGTCTAGGTCAGCAGCACGGACAGTTCCAATCAACAGGCCCGGGGGGTTGTTCTCCTTCAGGTACATGACGTATGAACTTTCATTAAACACAGGGGGGTTGTCATTAATATCCGATAGCTGAACTCGGATGATCCTCACTGAGGTGAGCTTCGGAGTGCCCCGGTCTGTGGCTGTGATGGTTATGTTATACTCAGGCACTTTCTCTCGGTCCAGGGGCTTTTGTGTAACAAGCTCGTAATAATCCTTCAGAGTCGATTTTAAAGCAAATGGGACATTGTCCTGAATGGAGCAGAGCGTTCTGCCATTGTCCCCGGAGTCTCGGTCTCTCACACTGAACAGGGCCACCACTGTCTCAGGGGACGAGTCCTCGGGTATGGTGCTGGTGAGGGATGTCAGCGTCACTTCCGGAGCGTTGTCATTCATGTCCTTGATTTCTACCAGGAGTTTGCAGTGCGAAGTAAACCCCCCGCCGTCCGTGGCCTGAATTTCTATTTCATACATTGCTGCGTCTTCGAAATCAATTATCCCCAAAACAGTGATTTCGCCACTCAACGGATTTAGCTGAAATAACTTGAGGACTTTGTCAGGCACCTCCCCGAATGAATAGGTGATTTCTGCATTTGAACCTTGATCCAAATCACTGGCTACAACCTTAGTGACCAAAGTGTCCCGCGGACTATTTTCCATTAACTGCACCTTGTACACCGACTGACTAAACTGCGGGAAGTTATCGTTGTTGTCCAGCACATTAACGCGTATTCGGGCTGTGCCGGTTCTCTGTGGCAGGCCCCCATCGGCAGCTGTGAGAATCAGCATCAACTGTGCCTGCTCCTCCCGATCTAATTGTTTCTCTAATACCAGCTCCGCGTATTTACTGCCGTCCCCCCGGGAAAGCACATCCAGGCTAAAGTGCTCATTGGAGCTGATTTCGTAACTCTGTACGCCGTTTGTTCCTATGTCTGAATCTTGGGCCCTTTCCAAGGGGAAGCGGGTGTTTATGGGGATCTGTTCAGGTATTTTAAAAACGAATTCATTTTTAGAGAATTTAGGGGAATTGTCATTCACATCATTTATCTGCACCTCCATTCTGTACAGCTGCAGTGGATTTTCCAGCACAATTTCGAATTGCAGCAAACACGGGTCGCTCAGTCCGCACAGATCCTCACGGTCTATTTTCTCCTTTATTATCACATCCCCGGAGCGTGTGTTCAGCTCAAAATATTGCTTGCTGCTTTTAGAAATCAGCCGGGCACTGCGACCAGACAATTTCCCTACATCTAGTTTCAAATCCTTTGCAATATTAGCAACTAGGGACCCGCTTTTCTTCTCTTCGGGCACAGAATAGCGGATCGTCTCACACGCCCCCAGGGACACACACAGACATAGAAAGAAAGACAGAACTTGCCTTTTCCTGGAGCGATTCTCCATTCCGCCAGCCATTCCCGGGTCAGATCCGAAACACAGGCCTCTCTGCAAAGCTGCTGCAGCCATTCATATGCTAGAGGGAAAACGATTTGTCCGCCAATATTGACTTTATTTGTAATTATTCAGCCGCCCTGTCCCTGTAATCCTTTGTCACCCGTTCCCGGCGCATACCCCTTGCCGTTTGGATTCGGATGTCTGAATGCAGCTTTCACTGTGTGTCGACGGAGTCCAAAAAGCTGCATTTTCAGCACCGTCTTTGCTAATATCGCCACCTTGTGGTTCAGCTAAAATAAGACATCTCATGATGTTTACATTTGAAACTTACTATGTGCAGTTATTAACTGCATAGCAAAGATTTCGCTATTAAATACGAATTGTGGTTATAACATTTCACAGTGAAAACTGTGAAATATTAAAGCAGATTATTACCGATTAGAGAAGACAGAGGGTTTCAAAATAATATAATAGTCAATTGAATTGTGATCCTTCTACACCACAGTCTCTTTTCTCACATGCCAATACTTTTATTCTTCACAGCTAACTAAATAAACAAGTTACTGCAAGTCTATCACACGTCCCATCGCTTCTCTTTCGTCTACAAAGTTACAATATTTTGGCAATCCCTAAATCTATTATTCTCTTTTCTGTTTCGGTGTCCTAGAGTAAATCTAGGATCGACCCAGTGAGCTCGCATCATATAGCTAATTGTGGGGTACGGATCTCGTCTTGGCAGCTACACAGTTATTCGACAAAATGGGACTCCCATAGCAATTGGAAGAAGCAAATGTATATTTCTAACTTTTTATCTTATATATTTTATGGCAATACGGGCCATAACAGAAACAAGAAAAATTAAATTGAAGCCATAGAGAAGTAATGTATATATTTAATATCCCATCACATTTGTCTTGCGTAGTTATGTCACTGAATTGCATATGTGCATCGGAAAATCCTCCATTAGCAGTATAATTAGCATTGCAGCAGCGGATTAAGGAGGTGTCCATTGTGTTTATTTATATTCAGCTTTTGCGTAAAGGAGCCATGCTCCGTAAATGGGATCGTGGTTTCTCTTCCGCATTTTGGAGACCGATAGTGAATAAATCTGCATCAGCGGCCTTCAGCAGTTGGTAGGAAAGACAAGAATTCTGACCAGAATCTCAATCTAGAGCCACCAATTTACCTTCCTCGCTCTGGAGGTGCTGTTCTGAAGAAGGCATAAAATGAAAGGGACACTGTCATTTTATCAAATTACTGGTAAATTTATTGCTGCCTGTAAAAATCCTATTGATGCCATCAGCTGCCACTATATCACTAGATGAGAGGAGAGATAGGGTATGTCTACACTATGGGATTATTCCGATTTTACATAAACCAGTTTAGTAAAACAGATTGTATAAAATCGAGTGCAAGCGGCCACACTAAGCACATTAATTCGGTGGTGTGCGTCCACGGTCCGAGGCTAGCATCGATTTCTGGAGCGTTGCACTGTGGGTAGCTATTCCTTAGCTATCCCATAGTTCCCGCACTCTCCCCCGCCCCTTGGAATTCTGGGTTGAGATCCCAGTGCCTGATGGGGAAAAAATCATTGTCGGGGGTGGTTCTGGGTAAATGTCATCAGTCACTCCTTCCTCTGGGAAAGCAACGGCAGACAATCATTTCACGCCCTTTTTCCCTGGATTGCCCTGGCAGATGCCATTAGCATGGCAACCATGAAGCCTGTTTTGCCTTTTGTCACTGTCACCGTATGTGTACTAGATGCCGCTGACAGAGGCGATTCAGCAGCGCTACACAGCAGCATTCATTTGCTTTTGCATGATAGCAGAGATGGTTATCAGCCATTCTGTACCATCTACCATGCCACTGTAAATTGGCAATGAGATAACGGTTACCAGTCCTTTTGTGCTGTACCATCTACTGTTGTCATAGGTGCCCCTGGCTGAGATCGGCCGGGGGTGCAAAAGACAAAAATGGGAATGACTCCCCGAGTCAATCCCTCCTTTTTGGTATCTAAAAATAGAATCAGTCCTGGCTAGAATATAGGGCAATTGTACTAGAGAACCAGTGTATCAGAGAACCAGAGAGCCCAGCTGCTCCTTGTCAGATCCCGCAGAAACGATGAGCTGTATGCCATTCATGTATGCCCCTGCAACAACCCCACCTGTTGATTCCCTCCTCCCCCAGCCTTCCTGGGCTACCATTGCAGTGTCCCCCCATTTGTGTGATGAAGTAATAAAGAATGCAGGAATAAGAAACAGAGGGGAAAGCAGCCTCCAGCTGCTATGATAGTCCAGACAGGACATTAAGCAGTGTGGGGGAGAGGAGCCCAGCATCCTGGTGCTATGATAGTCCAGGCAGTACAGAATCTTTTCTTTACACATGAAGGGCGGGGGCTGATGGAGCTCAACCCCCTGTTGCTATGATGAAGATGGTTACCAGCCGTTCTGTACCATATACTGGGAATGATCAGGAGTTTTTTACCCAGGTGCCCCCAGCCAACCTCACCTGAGCCCAGCCAGGAGCACTCACAGGCTGATGATGAGGATGGATACCAGTCCTTCTGCACTGCACCATCTGCCATAAGGCTGATGATGATGATGGATATCAGTCATATTGCACTATCTGCCATCAGTGCGGGGGAAAGAGGATACTGCAATTGAGTGCCGCAGCATCGCGTCTACCAGCAGCATTCAGTAGACATAGGGTGACATTTAAAAGAGTCAAGAGATGATTTTTTTTTCCTTTTATTTCTGGGGGGGGGGGATTGTGGGGGGGTAAATGGACGAGCTGTGCCCTGAACCACTGCGGACAATGTGTTTGACCCTACAGGCATTGGGAGCTCAGCCAAGAATGCAAATACTTTTCGGAGACTGCAGGAACTGTGGGATAGCTTGAGTCCTCAGTCCCCCCTCCCTCCCTCCAGGAGCGTCCATTTGATTCTTTGGCTTTCCGTTACGCTTGTCACGCAGCAGTGTGCTGAGTCCCTGCTGTGGCCTCTGTCTGGAGATTTTTAAAAAATGCTTTGGAATTTCATCTTCTGTAACGGAGCTCTGATAGAACAGATTTGTCTGCCCATACATCGATCACATCTGTACAGTCCATGCTGGAGCGCTTTTTGGATTTGGATTTCAGACTGCATCGCCACCCGTGCTGATCGGAGCTCCACACTCGGCAAACAGGAAATTATATTCAAAAGTTCCCGGGGCTTTTCCTGTCTACCTGGCCACTGCATCTGAGTTCAGATTGCTGTCCAGAGCGGTCACAGTGATGCACTGTGGGATACCGCCCGGAGGCCAATACCGTCAATTTGCGGCCACACTAACCCTAATCCGATATGGTAATACCGATATTAGCACTACTCCTCTCGTTAGGGAGAAGTACAGAAACCGGTTTAAAGAGCCCTTTATATCAATATAAAGGGCCTCTTAGAGTGGACAGGTGTGGCGTTAAATCGGTTTAACGGTCCTAAAATCGGTTTAAACATGTAGTGTAGACCAGGCCATAGTAAGAGTGGGACTTTTCAGACTGGAAAAGAGACTAATAAAGGGAGGCAGGAGGAATGACTGAAGTCTATAATATTATGACTGGTGTGGAGAAACCGAATAAGGAGGTGTTATTTACAAATTCTCATAACACAAGAAATGCAGGCACCAAATTAAATTAATAGGCAGCAGGTTTAAAACAAGCAAAAGGAAGTATTTCTTCAAATTCTTCACACAACAGACAGTCAACCTGTGGAACTCTTTGCCAGAGCATGTTGTGAAGGCCAATACCAGAACAGCATTTTAAAAAAAGAACTAGATAAGTTCATGGAGGATAGGTTCATGGCTCAGAGAGTCTGCGCAGAGACCAATATCACATTTTGATAAATGGACTTTTAGAGAGGAAAAGAACATAACATATAAAAAGGAATTAAGAACAAATATATTAGCTTGAACATCATACAAGAGGGAAAAAATGAATCAACTACAGAAAAGGCTTCCTAGGAAAAACATCTCTACACATTTATGGAAATAATATAAGTAATTTTCATAGGAGTAGAAACACACATATTCAAGCAAGGTATTAATACAAATGGAGTGAAATAAGCACTTACCTCCCTCACCGATTCTTTCTCCTCCTTTAACTGAGAGTTAATCTGAGAGTCAAAATTGGACCCTCCTGCAACGCTGGGGTCAGCGCGTAGAGATGGTAACAGCGGTCTGAGAAACTTAAATTCGCTGGTACCAGACCCAGTTGTCAAGCAAACTTCATAACAATAAGATTGAGGCAGAGTCCCAGTGCCGCTCGTCTCAGCAGGATTTGTGGGGAAGTTGCGGTCACTATAAAAGTTCCTGGACGATGGAACATACTGCTCTTGGAACTGCCTCGTCTTGTACAGCCGGATGGCGACAATCGTTACCAGAGAAACCAGAAAAAGGAATGAAATGAAAGACAAAGAAATGACTAGATACAGGGTTAATGTGTCCTGCTGCTCCTCCTCTTGTGGTACATCCAGTAACTGCATGTAGGCGTTTGAAAACCCATCCACCAGAAGCACATTAAGCGTCGAGGTGGTGGATCTGGGCGGCTCTCCGTTGTCTCTAACCAGGACGATAAGTTTCTGTTTCACAGAGTCCGGGCTCGTTATAGGCCTGCTGGTTTTTACTTCCCCGGTTTGGAGTCCCACAGCGAAGAGACTTGGGTCTGTGGCCTTGAGCAGCAGGTAGGAAAGCCAAGAATTCTGACCGGAGTCTCCATCCACAGCCACCACTTTTGTCACCAGGTAACCCGCCTCCGCCGATCTGGGAACCAGGTCATTAGCGGGGGCGCTGCTGTTCTTCAGTGGGTATAAAATGAAGGGGGCGTTGTCATTTTCGTCAATTATCACAACTCGGACAATGACTTCAGAGCTCAGTGGTGGGGACCTGCCATCCGCAGCTCTCACTGTAACCTGGAAATCCCTCGTTTGCTCATATTCCAGAGACTGCAGCGCGTACACGTTCCCGTTCTCGGAGTTTATGGAGATGGAGGAGGAGAAGGGGAGGTCACCGATGTTCCCAGGCGATGCCAAATAGGTCACGTTGGCATTCTGCTCTGTGTCTAGGTCAGCAGCACGGACATTTCCAATCAACAGGCCCGGGGGGTTGTTCTCCTTCAGGTACGTGACGTATGAACTATCATTAAACACGGGGGTTGTCATTAATAGCCGAGACCTGAACTCGGATGACCCTCACTGAGGTGAGCCTCGGAGTGCCCCGGTCTGTGGCTGTGATGGTTATGTTATACTCAGGCACTTTCTCTCGGTCCAGGGGCTTTTGTGTAACAAGCTCGTAATAATCCTTCAGAGTCGATTTTAAAGCAAAAGGGACATTGTCCTGAATGGAGCAGAGCATTCTGCCATTGTCCCCGGAGTCTCGGTTTCTCACACTGAACAGGGCCACCACTGTCTCAGGGGACGAGTCCTCGGGTATGGTGCTGGTGAGGGATGTCAGCGTCACTTCCGGGGTGTTGTCATTCGTGTCCTTGATTTCCACCAGGACTTTGCAGTGCGCAGATAAACCGCCGCCATCGGTGGCCTGAACTTCTATTTCATACATTGCTGCGTCTTCAAAATCAATTATCTCCAAAACAGTGATTTCGCCACAGAACAGATTTAGCTGAAATAACGTGAGGACTTTGTCAGGCACCTGCCCGAATGAATAGGTGATTTCTGCATTTGAACCTTGATCCAAATCACTGGCTACAACCTTAGTGACCAAAGTGTCCCGCGGACTATTTTCCATTAACTGCACCTTGTACACCGACTGACTAAACTGCGGGAAGTTATCGTTGCTGTCCAGCACATTAACGCGTATTCGGGCTGTGCCGGTTCTCTGTGGCAAGCCCCCATCGGCAGCTGTGAGAATCAGCATCAACTGCGCCTGTTCCTCCCGATCTAATTGTTTCTCTAATACCAGCTCCGCGTATTTACTGCCGCCCCCCCGGGAATGCGTATCCAGACTGAAGTGCTCATTGGAGCTGATTGCGTAACTCTGTACGCCGTTTGTTCCTATGTCTAAAACTTGGGCCCTTTCCAAATGGAAGCGGCTATTTACGGGGATCTATTCAGGTATTTTAAAAACTAATTCATTTTTAGAGAATTTAGGGGAATTGTCATTCACATCATCTATCTGCACCTCCAATCTGTACAGCTGCTGTGGATTTTCCAACACAATTTTGAATTGCAGCAAACACGGATCGCTCTGTCCGCACAGATCCTCACGGTCTATTTTCTCCTTTATTATCACATCCCTGGAGCGTGTGTTCAGCTCAAAATATTGCTTGCTGCTTTTAGAAACCAGCCGGGCACTGCGACCAGACAATTTCCCTACATCCAGTTTCAAATCCTTTGCAATATTAGCAACTAGGGACCCGCTTTTCTTCTCTTCGGGCACAGAATAGCGGATCATCTCACAGGCCCCCAGGGACACACACAGACATAGAAAGAAAGACAGAACTTGCCTTTTCCTGGAGCGATTCTCCATTCCGCCAGCCATTCCCGGGTCAGATCTGACACACAGGCCTCTCTGCAAAGCTGCTGCAGCCATTCCTATAGTGTGCTAGAGGGAAAACGATTTGTTCTCCAATATTGACTTTAATTGTAATTATTCAGCCGCCCTTTCCCTGTAATCCTCTGTCACCCGTTCCCGGCGCAGACCCCTTGCCGTTTGGATTCAGATATCTGAATGCAGCTTTCACTGTGTGTCGACGGAGTCCAAAAATCTGCATTTTCAGCACCGTCTTTACTAATATCGCCACCTTGTGGTTCAGCTAAAATAAGAAATCCCATGTTTACATTTTAAACTTACTATATGCAGTTATTAACTGCATAGCAAAGATTTCTCTATTAAATACAAATTGTGGTTATAATATTTTACAGTGAAAACTGTGAAATATTAAGGCAGATTTTTAATGATTAGAGGAGATAGAGAGTTGCAAAATAATATAATAGTCAATTGAATTGTGATCCTTCCACACCACAGTTTCTTTTCTCACATGCCAATACTTTTATTCTTCACAGCTTAATAAGTAAACAAGTTACTACAAGTCTGTCACACGTCCCATCGCTTCTCTTTCGTCTACAAGGTTACAATATTTTGGGAATCCCTAAATCTATCATTACGGTTTCCTAGAGTAAATCTAGGATCGACCCAGTGATTAAGCACGCTTCATATAGGTAATTGTGGAGAAGTGATCTCCTCCTGGCAGCTACACAATTATTCGACAAAATGGGTCTTCATTAGCAATTGGAAGACGCAAACTTATGTTTCTCCTGATTTTTGTATCTTTTATATTTTATGGCAATACGGGCCATAACAGAAACAAGAAAAATTAAATTGAAGCCATAGAGAAGTTTGTATATATTTAATATCCCATCCCATTCCTCTTGCGTAGTCATGTCATTGGATTGCATATGTGCATCGGAAAATCCTCCACTAGCAGTATAATTAGCATTGCAGCAGCGGATTGGGGAGGTGTCCATTGTCTTTAATAATATTTAGCTTTTGCTTAAAGAAGTCACGCTCCATAAATGGGATCATGGTTTCTCTTCCGCATTTTGGAATCGGACAGTGAATAAATCTGCATCAGTGCCCTTCAGCAGTTGGTAGGAAAGACAAGAATTCTGTCCAGAATCTCAGGGTACGTCTACACTACGGGATTATTCCGAATTTACATAAACCGGTTTTGCAAAACAGATTGTATAAAATCGAGTGCGCGCGGCCACACTAAACACATTAGATCGGTAGTGTGCGTCCATGGTCCGAGGCTAGCGTCGATTTCTGGAGCGTTGCACTGTGGGTAGCTATCCCGTAGCTATCCCATAGTTCCCGCAGCCTCCCCCGCCCCTTGGCATTTCCGGGTTGAGATCCCAGTGCCTGATGGGGCAAAAATCATTGTCGCGGGTGGTTCTGGGTACAGCCTCACCCCTCCCTCCCTGAAAGCAGCAGACAACCGTTTCACGCCTTTTTTGCTTGGTGAACTGTGCAGACGCCATAGCACAGCAAGCATGGACCCTGCTCAGCTCAATACCGCAATCGTGGATGTTTTAAACACCTCGCGCATTCTCGTGCAGTATATGGTGAACCAGGACCTTCAAACCGAGGTGAGGAGGAGGCGGATACGGCAGTGCGGCGATGACAGTGATGAGGACGTAGACACAGAATTCTCTCAAACCGCGGGCCCCGGAGCGTTGCAGATCCTGATGGTAATGGGGCAGATTCTATCCATTGAACACCGATTTTGGGCCCGGGAAACAAGCACTGACTGGTGGGACCGCATTGTGTTGCAGGTGTGGGACGATTCCCAGTGGCTGCGAAACTTTCGCATGCATAAGGGCACTTTCATGGAACTTTGTGACTTGCTTGCCCCTGCCCTGAAACACCATAATACCAAGATGAGAGCAGCCCTCAAAGTAGAGAAGCGAGTGGTGAAAGCCCTGTGGAAGCTTGCAACGCCAGACAGCTACCGGTCAGTTGGGAATCAATTTGGAGTTGGAAAATCTACTGTGGGGGCTGCTGTGATGCAAGAAGCCAAAGCAATCACTAAGCTGCTGCTACGAAAGGTTGTGACTCTGGGAAACGTGCAGGCCACAGTGGATGGCTTTGCTGCACTGGGATTCCTATCCCTATCTTGGCACCGCAGCGCCAGGGCACCCAGTACGTAAACCGGAAGGGGTACTTTTCAATGATGCTGCAAGCACTGGTGGATCACAAGGGACGTTTCACCAACATCCACGTGGGATGGCCAGGGAGGGTTCATGACGCTCGCGTATTCAGAAGCACTACTCTGTTTAAACGGCTGCAGCAAGGGAATTACTTTCCAGACCAGAAAATAACAGTTGGGGATGTTGAAATGCCTGTCGTTATCCTGGGGGACCCAGCCTACCCCTTGATGCCATGGCTCATGAAGCCATACACAGGCAGCCTGGACAGTGGTCAGGAGCTGTTCAATTACAGGCTGAGCAAGTGCAGAATGGTGGTGGAATGTGCATTTGGCCATTTAAAGGCGCGCTGGCGGACATTACTGACTCGCTCAGACCTCAGCCAAACCAATGTCCCCTATGTTATTGCTGCTTGCTGTATTCTCCACAATCTCTGTGAGAGTAAGGGGGAGACCTTTATGGCGGGGTGGGAGGCTGAGGCAAATCACCTGGCCGCTGATTACGCGCAGCCAGATACCAGGGAGATTAGAAGAGCACACCAGGAAGCGGTGCGCATCAGAGAAGCTTTGAAAATGAGCTTCATCAATGGCCAGGGTACAGTGTGACTGCTGTGCTTGTTGATGAACACCCAACCCTCTTGATTGACTCATTCTCTGTAAGCAACTCCCCCTCCCCCTTCGAGTACAGCTTACTTATGCAAATAAAGTCACTCTCGTTTAAAAATCATGAATTCTTTATTAATTCATTATAAAAAAGAGGGAGAGAATGAAGGGTGTGGTTTGGGAGGAGGATAGGAAGGATGGAGAAGGCCGTTAAAAAAATTTCACATTAACGACAGCCTTCTGGTTGGGCTGTCCACGGGGGTGGAGTGGGCGGGTGCACAGAGCCTCCCCGCACGCATTCTTTCACGTCTGGGTGAGGAGGATATGGAACATGGTGAGGGTTGAGGGTGGTTATACAGGGGCTGCAGCGGCACTCTGTGATCCTGCTGCCGTTCCTGAAGCTCCACCAGATGCCGGAGCAAGTCAGTTTGATCACGCAGCAGCCCCAGAGTTGCATCCCGCCACCGCTGATCTTCCTGCCGCCACCTCTGATTTTCCTGCCGGTCTTCCTGCCACAACCTCTCATCTCGGGTGTCTCTCCTGTCCTCACGTTCACTGGCATCTTTCCTGTAATTTGATACCACGTCCTTCCACTCATCCATTCAGATGAGCTCTTTCATTGCGTGTAACTTCCATAATATCCGAGAACATTTCATCTCTCGTCTTCTTTTTCCTCCGCCTTATCTGGGCTAGCCTTTGGGATGGAGGAGGGACGCTTGAAATATTTGCAGCTGCATGAGGGAGAGAAATATTTTAAAAGATACATTTTACAGAACAATGGTTATACTCTTTCACAGTGAACAACACTATTCACCTTACATAGCACATGTGATTTCCCTACAAGGTCGCATTTTTCATCTTAATAGTGAGTGCCTGCAGCTCTGGAGTTACAGATCTCACAGACACAGGTCCAGGCATCAGAATTCAACTTGCATGCGGCCATGGTAAGCCACTGTCTTTCGGCTTCTGCAGTGATTTACCCCTCCCCCCAATGCATGGCTAATACCACGCTAGCTCCCTGCTAATCAACACCCTTCCCACACACCCCACCCCCCACCCACTGCATGGCTGGTAGCTTGGGGAAGATCGCCGGTGACCAAACACAAAAAAGATCATCGGCATTTCACTCCTCCCCTCCCCCCGCTTGGCTACGTGCAGGAAAGGGTTTTTTTTAAGCTGCTGCAGTCCACGAACCCAGTAGGAAAATGGCCATCCCCCTTACTTAAATTCCTGATTTTTAACCAGGTTATCCTGAACGATATCACTTTGCTGAGGATCACACAGCGAGATAAAGAACGGATGCTTCTTGAATGCCAGCAATCACCGGGACCATACGCTGCTATGCCATGCTATGATACCTGATTACTTGCTACATGCATGGCGTGGTAAAGTGTCCTACCATGGTGGGCGGAACAAGGCTGCCTTGCCCAGAAACCTTCTGCAAAGGCTTCTGGAGTACCTACAGGAGCGCTTCATCGAGATGTCCCTGGAGTATTTCCTCTCAATCCCCGGACATGTTAACAAACTTTTCTAAGTAACTATACTGTCTGCGAATGCATCCCAAGTCCTCAGGGCAAATCAATCATTAAAAAACGCTTGCTTAAAAAACAATGTTTGCTATTTGCAAAGGTACACTCACCAGAGGTCCCTTCCATGGCATCATTGTCTGGGATAGTTGCTTGGGAGGGCTGGGAGGAGGGTAATTCCGTCAGGGTCAGAAAAAGCTCCTGGCTGCTGGGGCTCACGGAGTGCTGTGTGCTCTCTGCTAGGTCATCCTCCTCTTCTTCATCTTCATCTTCCCCGTCTGCATAATCCTCAGACATGGCAGAGATTACAACCCCCACCTCGGAATCCACGGTCAGGGGTGGGGTAGTTGTGGCGCAGCCCCCTAAAATTGCATGCAGCTCAGCATAGAAGCGGCATGTTTTTCGACCTGTCCCGGACCTTCCGTTTGCTTCTTTGGTTTTCTGGTAGGCTTGTCTGAGCTCCTTAACTTTCACTCTGCACTGCACTGAGTCCCTGCTGTGGCCTTTATCCGTCATAGCCTTAGAAATTCTTTCAAATACTTTTTCATTTCATCTTTTGGAACGCAGTTCTGTTAGCACTGAATCCTCTCCCCATATAGCGATCAGATCCAGTACCTCCCATGCAGTCCATGCTGGAGCTCTTTTTTGATTCTCAGGAGACTGCATTGTTACCTGTGCAGATGAGCTGTGTGTGGTCACCTGTGCTGATGAGCTCTCCACGCTGGGGAAGCAGGAAATGAATTTCAAAAGTTCGCGGGGCTTTTCCTGTCTACCTGGCCAGTGCATCCGAGTTCAGAATGCTGTCCAGAGCAGTCAGTGGTGCACTGTGGGATACCGCCTGGAGGCCAATACCGTCGATTTGCGGCCACACTAACCCTATTCCGATATGTAAATCCCGATATTAGCGCTACTCCTCTCGTCGGGGAGGAGTACAGAAACCGATTTAAAGAGCCATTAAAATCGATATAAGGTGCCTCCTAGTGTGGACGGGTGTGGCGTTAAATCGGTTTTACGCTCCTAAAACCGGTTTAAACGCCTAGTGTAGACCAGGCTTCAATCTAGAGCCACCAATTTACCTTCGTTGCTCTGCGAACCATATCATTATATGGGGGAGATGCTGTTATGAAGAAGGCATAAAAGGAAAGGGGCACTGTCATTTTAATCAAATTACTTGAACAATTACTTGCTGCCTGTAAAAATCCTATTGATGACATCAGCTGCCACTATATCACTAGATCAGACGGGAGATAGTAAGAGTGGGACTTTTCAGATTGGAAAAGAGACTAATAAAGGACGGGGGGGGGAATGAATGAAGTCTATAATATCCGACGAAGTGGGTATTCACCCACGAAAGCTCATGCTGCAAAATGTCTGTTAGTCAATAAGGTGCCACAGGATTCTTTGCTGCTTTTACAAATCCAGACTAACACAGCTACCCCTCTGATACGCTATAATATCATGACTGGTGTGGAGAAACCGAATAAGGAGGTGTTATTTACTACTTCTCATAACACAAGAAATGCAGGCACCAAATGAAATTAATAGGCAGCAGGTTTAAAACAAGCAAAAGGAAGTATTTCTTCAAATTCTTCACACAACGCACAGTCAACCTGTGGAACACTTTTTTTCTATAGGATGTTGTGAGGCCAAGACGAGAACAGCATAAAAAAAGAAAGAACTAGATAAGTTCATGGAGGATAGATCCATCAATGGCTATTAGCTAGGATGAGCATGGATGGTGTCCCCAACCTCTGTTTGCCAGAAACTGGGAATGAGTGATGGGGACGGATCACTGGATGATTACTTGTTCTGTTCATTCCCTCTGGACCACCGGCATTGGCCACTGACAGAAGACAGGATACTGAGCTTGATGGACCTTTGGTCTGACGCATCATGGCCATTCTTATGTATGCATATGATAGGGGTCTTTCATATCTGTATTGATTGCTATGGATTCATAGACTCCAGAAGCTGTAAATGATGTTCATTTTATAGAATAGCAGTACACATTGCCTCTTCCTTCTAAAGTACCCCCCTCATCAAAACCGCAGCCACTGCTAGCTGCTCATACTGCAAGGGTTTGATGGACAATAAGGTGAAGTCTACATTTTCCTTAGATCGGTGTTTTCCCCAGAAACTGAAGGGCGGGAGGGGGAAATCAAATTTACAGGGGGGGTTAAGGCCTTCCAGGAGGGCAAAGGTGCGCTGTATAGACCAACAATAAAAACGGAAACATATTTCACAACCATTTTATTAGATTTTACTCATGTTTTAAAATCATATAAATTAAAGTTGGCTCCTCAAGCCTATTGTGAAGCCTTACATATCTACATCCTTCCTGGTTTCTTGTAATTTTGCACAGCTCCATTAATTTTCTGTTTTTAATGTGGTTTGAGCACTTAGACCTGATAATCAGTGATTTCAGCTCTAGTGGTCACTTAAAACACACACACACACACACACACGACTCTCCATGTAGCCTAAAAACAGGTCAAATAGTGTTGTGACTCTTAGGCAGAGCCCACACCACCAAAGAAAACACCTGTCCCCTCCCTTTCTCTCTCCACTGAGATCTGGCATCCATTCTCTCTGCTTAGCAAGTGCAGTTCAGTTGAAAGTGTGACCAGTGCTTAATGTGTAATGAAAGATGTGTGAGGGATCAAGCAAGTTTTTTACTTTCATAATTGCTGTGGCAAGTCCATAGGTCCCAGTGCTCAGCCCTGGCACAAATTAAGCACTTAGGTCACCCTCCTCAGGACAGGTCAAATACACTTGTGCTGCCCTTTACTAATACAATAAAGATAACATTTCATTAGCCCCACATTCATTAAAAGTGATTTCTAACCCAACACCAGCCAAATCTGATCACTCTGGCAACACAGCTTGTCTGCTGGATACCGAGGCAGAATAGGTGTGTTCATATAAATACAGTCTGGCCCTGATGCCTTCCCCTCTCCACAGCCCTGCTCATCACTAGCTGTCAGAGGAGAACTCATTCAGACCTTACTTACAAATTATAATTTCAAATTATTAGGTTGGTCAACATCAATTAAACAAAGGTACCGAATCTGTCATAAAAAACTATAGATGTGTGAGGAAGTTGATCTTTCTTCATACTTTTCAAACCTTTTATGCTTTTTCATGTACAAGTATTTTAGTATCTGCTTTATCTGCTTTAAAGTGTGTATTCATTCTATTCAAATTTCCAACCAAGGATTAAATTGGCAACACCACATGTAAATAATGACCACTGTGGAGGAGGATGATGGGGAAATTTGGGGGAGGAGTTGGGAAATCCCTCCCTTAGATACTTCTATTTTACTTTAAAATTTCCCTAATCTCTGTCATTTCACCTTCATGCAGTAACCCTACAACTCGCACCTCATATAGATAACCTCCGAAAATACTACTGAAGAAACAAGGGCAAGTTCAGATTCTCTGTAAAATTTCAGATTCCATAGAGCCTCCTGCAGAACGCACTACCTAGGTCACATAATTCTACTACTATTGAGTTCTTGATAAATACAAAAACAATTACTTTTTAAATTTTCCTTTGACAACCTTCAGTCTTTCTTTGCAGAGCTCAGAGAGTCTGCACAGAGACCAATATCACGTTTTGATGAATGGCCTTTTAGCGACAAAAAGAACATAACATATACAAATGAATTAAGTACAAATATCTTAGCCTGAACATCATACAAGTGGAAAAAAATGAATCAACTACAGAAAAGGCTCCCTAAGAAAAAACATCTCTAGACAATTATGGAAATAATCTAAGTAATTTTCAGAGCAGTAGAAACAAACATATTCAAGCAAGGTATTGATGCAAATGGGGTGAAATAAGCACTCACCTCTCTCACCGATTCTTTCTCTTCCTTTAGCTGAGAGTTAATCTGAGAGTCAAAAATGGACCCTCCTGCAACGCTGGGGTCAGCGGGTAGAGAAGGTACCAGCGGCCTGAAAAATTTAAATTCGCTGGTACCAGACCCAGTTGTCAAGCAAACCTCATAACAATAACATTGAGGCAGAGTCCCAGTGCCGCTCGTCTCCGCAGGGTTTGTACGGAAGTTGCGGTCACTATAAAAGTTCCTGGACGACGGAACATACTGCTCTCGGCACTGCCTTGTCTTGTACAGCCGGATGGCAATAACCGTTACCACAGAAACTAGAAAAAGGAATGAAATGAAAGACAAGGAAATGACTAGATACAGGGTTAACGTGTCCTGCTGCTCCTCCTCTTGTGGTACATCCAGTAACTGCATGTAGGCGTCTGAAAACCCATCCACCAGAAGCACATTAAGCGTCGAGGTGGTGGATCTGGGCGGCTCTCCGTTGTCTCTAACCAGGACGATAAGTTTCTGTTTCACAGAGTCCGGGCTCGTTATAGGCCTGCTGGTTTTTACTTCCCCGGTTTGGAGTCCCACAGCGAAGAGACTTGGGTCTGTGGCCTTGAGCAGCTGGTAGGAAAGCCAAGAATTCTGACCGGAGTCTCCATCCACAGCCACCACCTTCGTCACCAGGTAACCCGCCTCCGCCGATCTGGGAACCAGGTCATTAGCGGGGGCGCTGCTGTTCTGCAGAGGGTATAAAATGAAGGGGGCGTTGTCATTTTCGTCAATTATCACAACTCGGACAATGACTTCAGAGCTCAGTGGCGGGGACCCGCCATCTGCAGCTCTCACTGTAACCTGGAAATCCCTCGTTTGCTCATAATCCAGAGACTGCAGCGCGTACACGTTCCCGTTCTCGGAGTTTATGGAGATGGAGGAGGAGAAGGGGAGGTCACCGATGTTACCAGGCAATGCCGAATACGTGACTTTGGCATTCTGCTCTGTGTCTAGGTCAGCAGCACGGACAGTTCCAATCAACAGGCCCGGGGGGTTGTTCTCCTTCAGGTACATGACGTATGAACTTTCATTAAACACAGGGGGGTTGTCATTAATATCCGACAGCTGAACTCGGATGATCCTCGCTGAGGTGAGCCTCGGAGTGCCCCGGTCTGTGGCTGTGATGGTTATGTTATACTCAGGCACTTTCTCTCGGTCCAGGGGCTTTTGTGTAACAAGCTCGTAATAATCCTTCAGAGTCGATTTTAAAGCAAATGGGACATTGTCCTGAATGGAGCAGAGCGTTCTGCCATTGTCCCCGGAGTCTCGGTCTCTCACACTGAACAGGGCCACCACTGTCTCAGGGGAGGAGTCCTCGGGTATGGTGCTGGTGAGGGATGTCAGCGTCACTTCCGGGGTATTGTCATTCGTGTCCTTGATTTCCACCACGACTTTGCAGTGCGCAGATAAACCGCCGCCATCGGTGGCCTGAATTTCTATTTCATACATTGCTGCGTCTTCAAAATCAATTATCTCCAAAACAGTGATTTCGCCAGTGAACGGATTTAGCTGAAATAACGTGAGGACTCTGTCAGGGACCTGCCCGAATGAATAGGTGATTTCTGCATTTGAACCTTGATCCAAATCACTGGCTTCAACCTTAGTGACCAAAGTACCTTTAGGACTATTTTCCATTAACTGCACCTTGTACACCGACTGACTAAACTGCGGGAAGTTATCGTTGCTGTCCAGCACATTAACGCGTATTCGGGCTGTGCCGGTTCTCTGGGGCAGGCCCCCATCGGCAGCTGTGAGAATCAGCATCAACTGCGCCTGTTCCTCCCGATCTAATTGTTTCTCTAATACCAGCTCCGCGTATTTACTGCCGTCCCCCCGGGAAAGCACATCCAGGCTGAAGTGCTCATTGGAGCTGATTGCGTAACTCTGGATGCCGTTTGTTCCTATGTCTGAATCTTGGGCCCTTTCCAAGGGGAAGCGGGTGTTTATGGGGATCTGTTCAGGCATTTTTAAAATAAAGTCATTTTTAGAGAATTTAGGATTATTGTCATTCACATCATCTATCTGCACCTCTATTCTGTACAGCTGCAGTGGATTTTCCAACACAATTTCGAATTGCAGCAAACACGGATCTCTCTGTCCGCACAGATCCTCACGGTCTATTTTCTCCTTTATTATCACATCCCCGGAGCGTGTGTTCAGCTCAAAATATTGCTTGCTGCTTTTAGAAATCAGCCGGACACTGCGACCAGACAATTTCCCTACATCCAGTTTCAAATCCTTTGCAATATTAGCTACTAGGGACCCGCTTTTCTTCTCTTCAGGCACAGAATAGCGGATCGCCTCACACGCCCCCAGGGACACACACAAACACAGAAAGAAAGACAGAACTTGCCTTTTCCAGGAGAGATTCTCTATTCCGCTGGCCATTCCCGGGTCAGATTTGAAACACAGGTCTCCCTGCAAAGCTGCTGCAGCCATTCATATGTTGTGCTGGAGGGAAAACGATTTGTCCGCCAATCTTGACTTTATTTGTAATTATTCAGCCGCCCTTTCCCTGTAATCCTTTGTCATCCGTTGCCGGCTGGATCCAGATGTCTGAGTGCAGCTTCCACGGAGTGCCGACGGAGTCCGAAAGGCTGCATTTTCTGCACCGTCTTTGCTAATATCGCCACCTCGTGGCTCAACTAAAATAAGACATGCTATGATGTTTACGTTTTAAACTTACTATGTGCAGTTATTAACTGCATAACAACGTTTTCTCTATGAAGTACAAATTGTGGTTATAACATTTCACACTGTGGAATATTAAGGTAGATTATTACTGATTGGAGGAGATAGAGAGTTGCAAAATTATATAATAGTCAAATGAATTGTGATTCTTCCACACTACAGTTTCTTCTCTCACACCCCAAATACTTTTATTTTTCACAGTTAACAAAGGGTATGTCTACACTACGGGATTATTCCCATTTTACAGAAACTGGTGTTTGGAAACAGATTGTATGACATCGAGTGCACGCGTCCACGCTAAGCACATTAATTCGGCAGTGTGCGTCCATGTACAGAGGCTAGCGTCGATTTCCAGAGTGTTGCACTGTGGGTAGCTATCCCATAGCTATCCCATAGTTCCCACAGTCTCCCTCGCCCATTGGAATTCTGGCTTGAGATCCCAGTGCCTGATGGGGTAAAAAACATTGTCGCAGGTGGTTCTGGGTACAGCCTCATCCTTCCCTCCATGAAAGCAATGGCATACAACTGTTTCACGCCTTTTTTCCTGGGTGAACTGTGCAGCCGCCATACCTCAGCAAGCATGGAGCCTGCTTAGCTCACGACAGCAGTCATGGACATTGTAAACACCTCATGCATTCTTGTGCAGTCTATGCTGAACCAGGACCTGCAAAACCAGGCGAGGAGGCGGCGGCTATGGCAGCGCGGTGACGAGAGTGATAAGGACATGGACACAGAATTCTCTCAAACCGTGGGCCCCTGCGCTTTGGAGATCATGCTGGTAATGGGGCAGGTTCATAGAACTTTGTGACTTGCTTTCCCCTGCCCTGAAACACCAGAATACCAAGATGAGAGCAGCCCTCACAGTTGAGAAGCAAGTGGTGATAGCCCTGTGGAAGCTTGCAACGCCAGACAGCTACCGGTCAGTCGGGAATCAATCTGAAGTGGGCAAATCTACTGTGGGGGCTGCTGTGATGCAAGTATCCAAAGCAATCACTAAGCTGCTGCTACAAAAGGTAGTGACTCTGGGAAATGTGCAGGTCAAAGTGGATGGCTTTGCTGCAATGAGATTCCCTACCTGTGGTGGGGTGATAGATGGAACCCATATCCCTATCTTGGCACCGGAACACCAGGGCACCCAGTACATAAACTGCAAGGGGTACTTTTCCATGGTGCTGCAAGCACTGGTGGATCACAAGGGACATTTCACCAACATCAACGTGGGATGGCTGGGAAGGGTTCATGACACTCGCATCTTCAGGAACACTACTCTGTTTATACAGCTGCAGCAAGGGAATTACTTCCCAGACCAGAAAATAACAGTTGGAGATGTTGAAATGCCTGTAGCTATCCTGGGTTACCCAGCCTACCCCTTGATGCCATGGCTCATGAAGCCATACACAGGCAACCTGGACAGTGGTTAGGAGCTGTTCAACTACAGGCTGAGCAAGTGCAGAATGGTGGTAGAATGTGCATTTGGACGTTTAAAGGGACGCTGGCGCACATTACTGACTCGCTCAGACCTCAGCCAAACCAATATCCCCATTGTTATTGCTGCTTGCTGTGTGCTCCACAATCTCTGTTGAGAGTAAGGGGGAGACCTTTATCGTGGGGTGGGAGGCTGAGGCAAATCACCTGGCCACTGATTACGCGCAGCCAGACACCAGGGCGATTAGAAGAGCACACCAGGAAGCGGTACGCATCAGAGATGTTTTGAAAACCAGTTTCATCTTGGGCCAGGGTACGGTGTGACTGTTGTGTTTGTTTCTCCTTGATGAAAACCTGCCCCCTTGATTGACTCATTCCCTGTAAGCAACGCACCCTCCCCCTTCAATTACAGCTTGCTTTCTAAGGAAATAAAGTCACTATCATTTAAAAATCATGTATTCTTTATTAATTCATTATAAAAAGAGGGAGAGAACTGACAAGGTAGCCCGGATGTGGTTTGAGAGGAGGATAGGAGGGAAGGAAAAGGCCACTAACATTTTTTCAAAATAATGACAGCCTTTTGGTTGGGCCGTTCACTGAGGTGGAGTGGGCAGGTGCATGGAGCCTCCCCCCATGCGTTCTTACACGTCTGGGTGAGGAGGCTATGGAACATGGTGAGGGGGGAGGGTGGTTATACAGGGGCTGCAGCGGCACTCTGTGATCCTGCTGCCGTTCTTAAAGCCAGATGCCGGAGCATGTCAGTTTCATCACGCAGCAGCCCCAGCGTTGCATCCCGCCACCGCTGATCTTCCTGCCGACACCTCTGATCTTCCTGCCGCCACCTCTCATCTCGAGCGTCCCTCCTATCCTCACGTTCACTGGCATATTTCCTGTAATTTGATACCACATCCTTCAGGGGTGGCTCTAGGATTTGCGCCACCCCAAGCAGCGCGGCACGCCGTGGGGGGCACTCTGGCAGTCACCGGTCCCACAGCTCCAGTGGACCTCCTGCAGACGTGCCTGCGGAGGGTCCACTCGTCCCGCGGCTCTGGTGGACCTCCCGCAGACACGTCAGGGCCCTGCACCCCAACTTCCTGTGATTCACTGTGACTCCCAGCCAGCCAGTAGACAAGAAGGTTTACTAGAGATGACAGGAACACAGTCCAAACCAGAGCTTGTAGGCACAAACAGGACCCCACAGCCAGGTCCTTCTGGGGGCTCCAAACTTGGGGGCTCCCTCCCCTAGCCCACTCCAAACTGAAAGTCTTACCCAGTCCCCCCCCACGGCTCCTCCTCCAGCCTTTGTCCGTTTCCTGGGCAAAGGTGTCACCTGGCCCAACCCCCCTCCTGGCTCAGGTTACAGGCTCAGGTATCCTTCCTCAAATAAAGTCACCCCCTGCTCTCCCATCCCCCATGCAGACAGTCCCAGCAAAACTAGAGGACATTCCCAGGTCAGTCCATCCCGCTCCCTACTGTGTCACAGCATGTAATAGGGGTTTTTCACATCAGTGTTGATTGCTATGGGTTCATAAGCTCCAGAAGCTGTAAATGATGGTGATTTCATAGGATTTAAGTAAACATTGCTTCTTCCTTCTACAAGTACCTCCAACTTTGTGAAACCGCAGTCACTGATAGCTACTCTCATTGCAAAGGGTTTGATGGAAAAATAAGGCGCAGTTTACATTTCCTTAAATAGTTCTATTTTACTTTAACGTTTCCCTGATCTCCATCATTTCACATTCGTGCAGGAACCCAGCATCTCACACCTCAGAGATTCACCGTCTGAAAACACTACTGAAGAAACAAGGGCACATGCACATTCTTTCTAAGATTTCAGATTCCACAGAGTGCTCTGCAGAGGGCTCTATCTAGGTCACATAGTTCCGCTGTTATTGAATTCTTGACAAATACATAAGCAATAACTTTTTAAATTTCCGTTGAGAAGCTTCAGCCTTGCTTTGCAAAGATCACAGACTCCGCACAGAGACCAGTATCACAGTTTGATATATGATTTTAGAGAGGAAAATAGCATAGGAGTACATGAAGAAAAGTACTTAAGTACAAATATATTAGCTTGAACATTATACAAGTGGAAAAGATGAATAAACTACAGAAAAAAATCCCTACAAAACTAGACATTTATTAAAGTAATCTGAGGCCTTGTCTACAAGACAGAGTTTTGTGCAAAAAGTTATGCCACTTTAATTAAATAGTTGTTGCATGTCCACACTACGCTCCTTGTGTCAGCAGAGCACATCCACAGTAGCAGCTCTTAAATGGACACAGGGAGCAGTGCACTGTGGGTAGCAACTATTCCACTGTGCAACTGGCCTCAGGGTGCTTTGTGAAGGGTTTGCATTGCCCCATGGAGCAGGTACAGTTTTACAGCATGCAGGTTTTAACCCCAGCATTCCATGGGCACCCTTTACTAGATTATCAGCAGCTTTTCAACTGAAGTGTGCAGGGTAGGGTGGAAGCAGAAGCAGTGTTTGACAGGGAGTGTGTGTGTGGGGAGAGATACAGAGTGTGTGTTGGCCAAGAATATGTTGGCATACTGTCTCTTAAAGTTCAGGCAGGAGCCTGAGCAAACCTCCTGAGGAAGGAGAAGAGAACCCCCCACCCACATCATCCACCTGCTCTGCAGAGCACAGCAGTCTCTCACTCTCTTCCCCCGGCAGCAACAGCTGGCTCTCCCCGCAGTGCCGCTCTCTTCCTACTACTAGAGAGAGCAGGATTCCACATTAATGGTTCTGTGGTTCCCTTCTGAGTAATTTTCAGAGATGTACAAACACACATATTCAAAAAAGATATCACTGCAAATGGAGTAAAATAAGCACTCACCTCTCTCACCGATTCTTTCTCCCCTTTCAGCTGAGAGTTAATCTGAGAGTCAAGTATGGAACCTCCTGCAGAGATGGTGTCAGCTGGTAGAGACGGTACCAGCGGCCTGAGAAATTTAAATTCGCTGGTACCAGACCCAGTTGTCAAGCAAACCTCATAACAATAAGATTGAGGCAGAGTCCCAGTGCCGCTCGTATCCGCAGGATTTGTGGGGAAGTTGCGGTCACTATAAAGGTTCCTGGACGACGGAACATACTGCTCTCGGCACTGCCTTGTCTTGTACAGCCGGATGGCAATAATCGTTACCACAGAAACCAGAAAAAGGAATGAAATGAAAGACAAAGAAATTACTAGATACAGGGTTAACATGTCCTGCTGCTCCTCCTCTTGTGGTACATCCAGTAACTGTATGTAGGCGTCTGAAAACCCATCCACCAGAAGCACATTAAGCGTCGAGATGGTGGATCTGGGTGGCTCTCCGTTGTCTCTAACCAGGACGATAAGTTTCTGTTTCACAGAGTCCGGGCTCGTTATAGGCCTGCTGGTTTTTACTTCCCCGGTTTGGAGTCCCACAGCGAAGAGACTTGGGTCTGTGGCCTTGAGCAGCTGGTAGGAAAGCCAAGAATTCTGACCGGAATCTCCATCCACAGCCACCACCTTCGTCACCAGGTAACCCGCCTCCGCCGATCTGGGAACCAGGTCATTAGCGGGGACGCTGCTGTTCTGCAGAGGGTATAAAATGAAGGGGGCGTTGTCATTTTCGTCAATTATCACAACTCGGACAATGACTTCAGAGCTCAGTGGCGGGGACCCGCCATCTGCAGCTCTCACTGTAACCTGGAAATCCCTCGTTTGCTCATAATCCAGAGACTGCAGCGCGTACACGTTCCCGTTCTCGGAGTTTATGGAGATGGAGGAGGAGAAGGGGAGGTCACCGATGTTGCCAGGCAATGCCGAATACGTCACTTTGGCATTCTGCTCTGTGTCTAGGTCAGCAGCATGGACAGTTCCAATCAACAGGCCAGGGGCGTTGTTCTCCTTCAGGTACATGACGTATGAACTTTCATTAAATACAGGGGGGTTGTCATTAATATCCGACAGCTGAACTCGGATGATCCTCACTGAGGTGAGCCTCGGAGTGCCCCGGTCTGTGGCTGTGATGGTTATGTTATACTCAGGCACTTTCTCTCGGTCCAGGGGCTTTTGTGTAACAAGCTCGTAATAATCCTTCAGAGTCGATTTTAAAGCAAAAGGGACATTGTCCTGAATGGAGCAGAGCGTTCTGCCATTGTCCCCGGAGTCTCGGTCTCTCACACTGAACAGGGCCACCACTGTCTCAGGGGAGGAGTCCTCGGGTATAGTGCTGGTGAGGGATGTCAGCGTCACTTCCGGGGTGTTGTCATTCATGTCCTTGATTTCCACCACGACTTTGCAGTGCGAAGTAAACCCCCCGCCGTCCGTGGCCTGAACTTCTATTTCATACAATGCTGCATCTTCGAAATCAATTATCCCCAAAACAGTGATTTCGCCAGTGAACGGATTTAGCTGAAATAACGTGAGGACTCTGTCAGGGACCTGCCCGAATGAATAGGTGATTTCTGCATTTGAACCTTGATCCAAATCACTGGCTTCAACCGTAGTGACCAAAGTGTCCCGCGGACTATTTTCCATTAACTGCACCTTGTACACCGACTGACTAAACTGCGGGAAGTTATCGTTGCTGTCCAGCACATTAACGCGTATTCGGGCTGTGCCGGTTCTCTGGGGCAGGCCCCCATCGGCGACTGTGAGAATCAGCATCAACTGCGCCTGTTCCTCCCGATCTAATTGTTTCTCTAATACCAGCTCCGCGTATTTACTGCCGTCGCCCCGGGAAAGCACATCCAGGCTGAAGTGCTCATTGGAGCTGATTGCGTAACTCTGGATGCCGTTTGTTCCTATATCTGGATCTTGGGCCCTTTCCAAGGGGAAGCGGCTATTTACGGGGAGCAGTTCAGGTATTTTAAAAACGAATTCATTTTTAGAGAATTTAGGGGAATTGTCATTCACATCATCTATCTGCACCTCCATTCTGTACAGCTGCAGTGGATTTTCCAACACAATTTCGAATTGCAGAAAACACGGATCTCTCTGTCCGCACAGATCCTCACGGTCTATTTTCTCCTTTATTATCACATCCCCGGAGCGTGTGTTCAGCTCAAAATATTGCTTGCTGCTTTTAGAAACCAGCCGGGCACTGCGACCAGACAATTTCCCTACATCTAGTTTCAAATCCTTTGCAATATTAGCAACTAGGGACCCGCTTTTCTTCTCTTCGGGCACAGAATAGCGGATCGTCTCACACGCCCCCAGGGACAGACACAGACATAGAAAGAAAGACAGAACTTGCCTTTTCCAGGAGCGATTCTCCATTCCGCCAGCCATTCCCGGGTCAGATTTGAAACACAGGCCTCTCTGCAAAGCTGCTGCAGCCATTCATATGTTGTGCTAGAGAGAAAACGATTTGTCCGCCAATATTGATTTTATTTGTAATTCTTCAGCCCTCCTTTCCCTGTAATCCTCTGTCACCCGTTCCCGGCGCAGACCCGTTGCAGTCTGGATTCCGATGTCTGAGTGCAGTTTCCAGTGAGTGCCGACGGAGTCCAAAAAGATGCATTTTTAGCACCGTCTTTGCTAATATCGCCACCTTGTGGTGCAGCTAAAATAAGACATCCCATGTTTACATTTTAAACTTACTACGTGCAGTTATTAACTGCACAGCCAAGATTTCTCTATTAACTACAAATTGTGGTTATAACATTGCACAGTGAAAACTTTGAAATATTAAGGCAGATTATTACCGATTAGAGGAGATAGAGAGTTGCAAAATAATATAATAGTCAATTGAATTGTGATCCTTCCACACCAAAGTTTCCTTTCTCACATGCCAATACTTTTATTCTTCACAGCTAACTAAGTAAACAAGTTACTGCAATTCTATCACACGTCGCATCGCTTCTCTTTCGTCTACAAAGTTACAATATTTTGGGAATCCCTAAATCTATTATTCCCTTTTCTATTACGGTGTCCCAGAGTAAATCTAGGATCGACCCAGTGGTTAAACACGCATCATATAGGTAATTGTGGGGAAGGGATCTCGTCCTTGCAGCTACACAATTATTCGAGAAAATGAGTCTCCCATAGCAAGTGGAAGAAGCAAATGTATCTTTCTCCTGATTTTTTTATCTTATATATTTTATGTCAATACAGGCCATAACAGAAACAAGAAACAAATTAAATTGAAGTCATAGAGAAGTAACGTATATATTTAATATCCCATCACATTCCTCTTGCGTAGTTATGTCACTGGATTGCATTTGTGCATCTGAAAATCCTCCACTAGCAGTATAATTAGCATTGCAGCAGCGGATTGGGGAGGTGTCCATTGTTTTTAATAATATTTAGCTTTTGTGTAAAGGAGTCACGCTCCGTAAATGGGATCGTGTTTTCTCTTCCGCATTTTGGAGTACGACAGTGAATAAATCTGCATCAGCGGCCTTCAGCAGTTGGTAGGAAAGACAAGAATTCTGACCAGAATCTCAATCTAGAGCCACCAATTTACCTTCGTTGCTCTGCGAGACATGTCATTAAATGGGGAGATTAGAGAGATTCCCAAACCTGAGCTGGCTTTTGTAGGTGACAAATCTGAGGAACTGTCACAGATTGAAGTGTCACTAGAGGAGGTTTTGGAATTAATTGATAAACTCAACATTAACAAGTCACCAGGACCAGATGGCATTCACCCAAGAGTTCTGAAAGAACTCAAATGTGAAGTTGCAGAACTATTAACTAAGGTTTGTAACCTGTCCTTTGAATTGGCATCGGTACCCAATGACTGGAAGTTAGCTAATGTAACGCCAATATTTAAAAAGGGCTCTAGGGGTGATCCCGGCAATTACAGATGGGTAAGTCTAACATCAGTACCGGGCAAATTAGTCAAAACAATAGTTAAGAATAAAATTGTCAGACACATAGAAAAACATAAACTGTTGAGCAATCGTCAACATGGTTTCTGTAAAGGGAAATCGTGTCTTACTAATCTATGAGAGTTCTTTGAAGGGGTCAACAAACATGTGGACAAGGGGGATCCGGTGGACATAGTGTACTTAGATTTCCAGAAAGCCTTTGACAAGGTCCCTCACCAAAGGCTCTTACGTAAATTAAGCTGTCATGGGATAAAAGGGAAGGTCCTTTCATGGATTGAGAACTGGTTAAAAGACAGGGAACAAAGGGTAGGAATTAATGGTAATAATTGGAGATATACCAATCTCCTAGAACTGGAAGGGACCTTGAAAGGTCATTAAGTCCAGCCCCCTACCTTCACTAGCAGGACCAATTTTTTTGCCCCAGAACCTTAAGTGGCCTCCTCAAGGATTGAACTCACAACCCTGGGTTTAGCAGGCCAATGCTCAAACCACTGAGCTATCCCTCCCTCCTATAAATTCTCAGAATGGAGGTGGGTAACTAGGGGTGTTCCCCAAGGATCAGTCCTAGGACCAATCCTATTCAATTTATTCATAAATGATCTGGAGAAAGGGGTAAACAGTGAGGTGGCAAAGTTTGCAGATGATACTAAACTGCTCAAGATGGTTAAGACCAAAGCAGATTGTGAAGAACTTCAAAAAGATCTCACAAAACTAAGTGATTGGGCAACAAAATGGCAAATGAAATTTAATGTGGATAAATGTAAAGTAATGCACATTGGAAAAAATAACCCCAACTACACATACAACATGATGGGGGCTAATTTAGCTACAACGAGTCAGGAAAAAGATCTTGGAGTCATCGTGGATAATTCTCTGAAGATGTCCACGCAGCGTGCAGAGGCGGTCAAAAAAGCAAACAGGATGTTAGGAATCATTAAAAAGGGGATAGAAAATAAGAGTGAGAATATATTATTGCCCTTATATAAATCCATGGTACGCCCACATCTTGAATACTGTGTACAGATGTGGTCTCCTCACCTCAAAAAAGATATTCTAGCACTAGAAAAGGTTCAGAAAAGGGCAACTAAAATGATTAGGGGTTTAGAGAGGGTCCCATATGAGGAAAGATTAAAGAGGCTAGGACTCTTCAGCTTGGAAAAGAGAAGACTAAGTGGGGTTATGATAGAGGTATATAAAATCATGAGTGATGTTGAGAAAGTGGATAAGGAAAAGTTAATTACTTATTCCCATAATACAAGAACTAGGGGTCACCAAATGAAATTAATAGGCAGCAGGTTTAAAACAAAAAAAAGGAAGTTCTTCTTCACGCAGCACACAGTCAACTTGTGGAACTCCTTACCTGAGGAGGTTGTGAAGGCTAGGACTATAACAATGTTTAAAAGGGGACTGGATAAATTCATGGCGGCTAAGTCCATAAATGGCTATTAGCTAGGATGGGTAAGAATGGTGTCCCTAGCCTCTGTTCATCAGAGGATGGAGATGGATGGCAGGAGAGAGATCACTTGATCATTGCCTGTTAGGTTCACTCCCTTTGGGGCACCTGGCATTGGCCACTGTCGGTAGACAGATACTGGGCTAGATGGACCTTTGGTCTGACCCGGAATGGCCGTTCTTATGTTCTTATGTTCTTCACGGGGGAGGTGCTGTTCTGAAGAAGGCATAAAATGAAAGGGGCACTGTCATTTTAATCAAATGGAACAATTACTTGCTGCCTGTAAAAATCCTATTGATGACATCAGCTGCCACTATATCACTAGATCAGAGAGGAGATAGCAAGACTGGGACTTTTCAGCTTGGGAAAGAGACTAATAAAGGGAGTGGGGATATGACTGAGGTCTATAATATCATGAATGGTGTGAAAAAAAACAAATAAGGAGGTGTTATTTACTACTTCTCATAACACAAGAAATGCAGGCACCAAATGAAATTAATAGGCAGCAGGTTTAAAACAAGCAAAAGGAAGTATTTCTTGAAATTCTTCACACAACGCACAGTCAACCTGTGCAACTCTTTGCCAGAGGATGGTGCGAAGGCCAATACCAGAACAGCATTAAAAAAAAAACTAGATAAGTTCATGGAGGATAGGTTCATGGCTATTAGCTAGGATGAGCATGGATGGTGTCCCCAACCTCTGTTTGACAGAAGCTGGGAATGAGTGACGGGGACAGATCACTGGATGATTATCTGTTCTGTTCATTCTCTCTGGAGCACCGGCACTGGCCACTGATGGAAGACAGGATACTAAGCTCGATGGACCTTTGGTCTGATGCAGTATGGCCGCTCTTATGTATGCATATAATAGGGGTCTTTCATATCTGTATTGATTGCTATGGATTCATAGACTCCAGAAGCTGTAAATAATGTTCATTTTATAGAATAGCAGTAAACATTGCCTCTTCCTTCTATAAGTACCCCCCTCATCAAAACCGCAGCCACTGCTGGCTATTCATAAAATTGGCTTTGACAGTGACTGGCTTATAAGACTTTCTGTACATTGATGCAGTCCAGAGGCTTGGTGTTTTGCAGCCTTTTCATGTAGTTTTGTCAGCACTGACTTTGCTGATTGGTCTCGCAAACCAAGCTGCTACACTTTCACTACATAAATCCATGGTACATCCACATCTTGAATACTGCCCGTCTCAAAAAAGATATATTGGAATGGGAAAAAGTACAGAGAAGGGCAACCAAAATAATTAGGGGTAAGGAACAGATTCTATATGAAGAAACATTTAAAAGACTGGGATTTTTAAGGTTCGAAAGAGATGCCTAAGAGGGGATATAATAGAGGTCTATAAATTCTTGACTGGTGTAGACAAAGCGAATAAGGAAATGTTATTTTGTCTTTCACATAATATAAGAACTAGGAGTCATGCAATGAAATGAAGAGGCAGCAGGTTTAAAACACAAGGAAGTACTTCACACAAAGCAGTGTCAACCTGTAGAACTTTTTGCCAGGGGATGTTGTGAAGGCCAAAATTAGAACAGGGTTAAAAAAAAAAACCTAGATAAGTTCCTGGAGAATAGGTCCACCAATAGCTATTAGCCAGGATGGGCAGGGATGCAATACCATGTGCTGCATGTCCCTACCCTCTGTTTGCCAGAAGCTGGGAGTGGGCAACAGGGGATGAATCACTCAATGATTTCCTGTTCTGTTCATTCCCTCTGAAGCACCTGGCATTGACCACAGTTGGAAGACAGGATACTGGGCTAGATGGACCATTGGTCCAACACAGTATGACTGTTTTTATGTTCTTATGTAAAAAAATAATGTATAATAATGAAAATGTTTAGTACAGAAACTCCCCAAGATAAGGACCTCTTGAGATTGCAACGATGTGAGATAACAACATTGTAAAATAATACATTTTACAAATCTTGGCCTAGTATGAAATGTATAAGTTTCCCAGTCACAAACCTAGCATTGTGGAGCAAAGTTACTGAAACAAATAAGAATCACAGGGGTAACCGTGTTAGTCTGGATCTGTAAAAAGCAACAAAGAGTCCTGTGGCACCTTATAGACTAACAGACGTATAGGAGCATAAGCTTTCGTGAGTGAATACCCGTGTGTCTGACGAAGTGGGTATTCACCCATTAAAGCTTATGCTCCTATATGTCTGTTAGTCTATAATGTGCCACAGGACTCTTTGTTGCTTAAAACAAACAAATGTTCTTTTAACGTGCCCCTCCTTTCTCCCTCCATTGACCCCACTCATAGTTGTTGTCCTTGGTCATTGGAGACCCAGAGTTCAGAGGTGCTTTTGCATGAGTTCACCTCCACTCTGGGTGGTAAGGGAGAGAAGGCACCTTGCTCATTCCTAGGGTTACCAGAAAGCAGGTGTGAAAAATTGGGATGGGGGTGGGGAGTAATAGGCACCTATATAAGACAAAGCCCCAAATATCAGGACTGACCCTATAAAATTGGGACATCCGGTCACCCTACTCATTCCTTCAGCCACTCACCACTCACTCAGGTCACTCACTATGACAATTGTGCATCATGCCACCATTCAGTCCACTGCTCTGTTGCTGATGGCCCTGTGCTGTCACCTTCTGCTGCCACCTGGCACTGTGACCTCTGCAAATCGGTCTCCTGAGATTCCACCCAGCTCTCAGTGATTTCATCTCTCAGTAAGGGAACCTCACTGCTAGTACAGGCTGAGATGTCTCTTCCATGGAAACACTCTCCCACTGCAGGTTTGAGCACTTAGACCTGATTATCAGTGATTTCAGCTCTAGTGGTCACTTAAAAAAACACACACACACAAAAGAATCTCCATGTAGCCTAAAAACCTCTATCTTTAAACAGGGGAAGGGGCAGGTCAAATAATGCTGTGACTCTTAGGCAGAGCCCACCACCACCAAGTAAAACTCCTGTCCCCTTCCTTTGTCTCTCCACTGATATCTGGCATCCACACTCTCTGCTTAGTGAATCCAATTCAGCTGAGAGTGTGACCAGTGCTAAATTTGTAATGAAAGATGCATCAGGGCTCAAGCAAGTTTTTTACTTTCATAACTGATGTGGCAAGTCCATAGGTCCCAGAGCTATGAACTGCCAAGACTACATGTGCTGGGGCTCAGCCCAGGCACAAATTAAGCACCTAGGTCACCCTCCTCAGAACAGGTCAAGAACACTTGTGCTGTCCTTTACTTATACAATAAAGATAACATTTCATTAGCCCCACATTCATTAAAAGTGATTTCTAACCCAACACCAGCCAAATCTGATCACTTTGGCAACACAGCTTGTCTGCTGGATACCGAGGCAGAAGAGGTGTGTTCATATAAATACAATATGGCCCCAGGGCCGCCCAGAGGATTCCGGGGGCCCGGGGTCTTTGGCGGCGGGGGGCCCTTCCATTCTGGGACCCGCCGCCGAAGTGCCCTGAAGACCTGCAGCGGGGCAGCCAAATTACCGCCGAAGCGGGACCCACCGCCGAAGTGCAGCCGGGTCTTCAGCGGTAATTCGGCGGCAGGGGGGCCCCCGCCGCGGGTCTTCGGGGCACTTCGGCGGCGGGTCACAGAACGGAAGGGCCCCCCACCGCCGAATTACCACCAAAGACCGAGCTGAACTTCGGCGGCGGGTCCCGCTCCGTCTTCAGTGGTAATTCGCCAGCGGGGGGTCCTTTGGCCCCGGAGCGGAAGGGCCCCCCGCCGGCAAAGACCGGGAGCGAAGAAGCTCCTGCGCCCGGCCCCGCAAGAGTTTTCCGGTCCCCCCAGAGTGAGTGAGGGACCCCACTCCAGGGGCCCCAAAAAACTCTCGTGGGGGCCCCTGTGGGGCTCAGGTTCTGGGGCAAATTGCCCCTCTTTCCCCCCCTCCGGGCTGCCCTGTATGGCCCTGATGCCTTCCACCCTCCACAGCCTGGCTAACAGGGTGACCAGATGAGATGAAGAAAATATTGGGACACATGGAAGGGCAGGGGAGGGTCCGCCGGTGGAAAAGAGAAAAAAAAGCCGAGTGCTGTTGGTGGAGGAGCAAAACTGTGCTGCTGGTGTGCCAGCGGAGTGAAATATCGGGATAAATTGTGTCCCAACCAAAGATCAGTTGGGACGTGGGACAACCACCCAGGATTTTATTGGGATGCCTGGTCACCCTACCGGCTCATCACTAGCTGTCAGAGGAGAACTCATTCAGACCTTACTTACAAATTATAATTTCAAATCATTAGGTTTCTCAACATCACTGAAACAAAGGCACCAAAACTGTCATAAAAAACAATAACTGTGTGAGGAAGTTGGTATTTCTTCATACTTTTCAAACCTTTTATGCTTTTTCAGGTACAAGTATTTTATCATATGTTTTATATGCTTTTAAAGTGTGTATTAATGTTTAAATTCAAATTTCCAACCAAGGACTAAATTGGCAACACCACATGTAAATAATGACTACTGTGAAGAGGGATGATGGGGAAATTCAGGGGAGGGGTTTGGGAAATCCCTCCCTTAGATACTTCTATTTTACTTTGTTTCCCTGATCTCTGTCATTTCACCTTCATACAGTAACCCTACAACTCGCACCTCATATAGATTACCTCGAAAAATACTACTGAAGAAGCAAGGTCAAGCTCAGATTCTCTGTAAAATTTCAAATTCCATAGAGCCCCCTGCAGAAAATAATTCTAGGTTACATAATTCTGCTATTATTGAGTTCTTGTCAAATACATAAACAATTACTTTTTAAATTTTCCTTTGACAACTTTCAATCTTTCTCTGCAGAGCTCAGAGACTCTGCGCGGAGACCAATATCACATTTTGATGAATGGGCTTTTAGAGAGGAAAAGAACATAACATATAAAAAGGAATTAAGAACAAATATCTTAGCCTGAACATCATAGAAGTGGAAAAATTTAATCAACTACAGAAAAGGCTCCCTAAGAAAAACATCTCTAGATATTTATGGAAATAAGATAAGTAATTTTCATAGCAGTAGAAACAAACATATTCCAGCAAGGTATTGATAGAAATGGAATGAAATAAGCACTCACCTCTCTCACCGATTCTTTTTCCTCCTTTAGCTGAGAGTTAATCTGAGACTCAAGAATGGACCCTCCTGCAACGCTGGGGTCAGCGGGTAGAGAAGGTACGAGCGGCCTGAGAAATTTAAATTCGCTGGTACCAGACCCAGTTGTCAAGCAAACCTCATAACAATAAGATTGAGGCAGAGTCCCAGTGCCGCTCGTCTCCGCAGGATTTGTGGAGAAGTTGGGATCACAATACAAGTTCCTGGACGATGAAACATACTGCTCTCGGCACTGCCTTGTCTTGTACAGCCGAGTGGCGACAATTGTTACCACAGAAACCAGAAAAAGGAATGAAATGAAAGACAAAGAAATGACTAGATACAGGGTTAATGTGTCCTGCTGCTCCTCCTCTTGTGGTACATCCAGTAACTGCATGTAGGCGTCTGAAAACCCATCCACCAGAAGCACATTAAGCGTCGAGGTGGTGGATCTGGGCGGCTCTCCGTTGTCTCTAACCAGGACGATAAGTTTCTGTTTCACAGAGTCCGGGCTCGTTATAGACCTGCTGGTTTTTACTTCCCCGGTTTGGAGTCCCACAGCGAAGAGACTTGGGTCTGTGGCCTTGAGCAGCTGGTAGGAAAGCCAAGAATTCTGACCGGAATCTCCATCCACAGCCACCACCTTCGTCACCAGGTAACCCGCCTCCGCCGATCTGGGAACCAGGTCATTAGCGGGGGAGCTGCTGTTCTGCAGAGGGTATAAAATGAAGGGGGCGTTGTCATTTTCGTCAATTATCACAACCCGGACGATGACTTCAGAGCTCAGTGGCGGGGACCCGCCATCTGCAGCTCTCACTGTAACCTGGAAATCCCTCGTTTGCTCATAATCCAGAGACTGCAGCGCGTACACGTTCCCGTTCTCGGAGTTTATGGAGATGGAGGAGGAGAAGAGGAAGTCACCGATGTTACCAGGCAATGCCGAATACGTCACTTTGGCATTCTGCTCTGTGTCTAGGTCAGCAGCACGGACAGTTCCAATCAACAGGCCCGGGGGGTTGTTCTCCTTCAGGTACATGACGTATGAACTTTCATTAAACACAGGGGGGTTGTCATTAATATCCGATAGCTGAACTCGGATGATCCTCACTGAGGTGAGCCTCGGAGTGCCCCGGTCTGTGGCTGTGATGGTTATGTTATACTCAGGCACTTTCTCTCGGTCCAGGGGCTTTTGTGTAACAAGCTCGTAATAATCCTTCAGAGTCGATTTTAAAGCAAAAGGGACATTGTCCTGAATGGAGCAGAGCGTTCTGCCATTGTCCCCGGAGTCTCGGTCTCTCACACTGAACAGGGCCACCACTGTCTCAGGGGAGGAGTCCTCGGGTATGGTGCTGGTGAGGGATGTCAGCGTCAATTCCGGAGCGTTGTCATTCATGTCCTTGATTTCCACCACGACTTTGAGGTGCGCATATAGACCCCCGCCATCCGTGGCCTGAATTTCTATTTCATACATTGCTGCGTCTTCAAAATCAATTATCCCCAAAACAGTGATTTCGCCAGTGAACGGATTTAGCTGAAATAACGTGAGGACTCTGTCAGGGACCTGCCCGAATGAATAGGTGATTTCTGCATTTGAACCTTGATCCAAATCACTGGCTTCAACCTTAGTGACCAAAGTACCTTTAGGACTATTTTCCATTAACTGCACCTTGTACACCGACTGACTAAACTGCGGGAAGTTATCGTTGCTGTCCAGCACATTAACGCGTATTCGGGCTGTGCCGGTTCTCTGTGGCAGGCCTCCATCGGCAGCTGTGAGAATCAGCATCAACTGCGCCTGCTCCTCTCGATCTAATTGTTTCTCTAATACCAGCTCCGCGTATTTGCTGCCGTCCCCCCGGGAATGCACATCCAGGCTGAAGTGCTCATTGGAGCTGATTGCGTAACTCTGTACGCCGTTTGTTCCTATGTCTGAATCTTGGGCCCTTTCCAAGGGAAAGCGGCTATTTACGGGGAGCTGTTCAGGTATTTTTAAAACGAATTCATTTTTAGAGAATTTAGGGGAATTGTCATTCACATCATCTATCTGCACCTCTATTCGGTACAGCTGCAGTGGATTTTCCAACACAATTTCGAATTGCAGCAAACACGGATCTCTCTGTCCGCACAGATCCTCACGGTCTATTTTCTCCTTTATTATCACATCCCCGGAGCGTGTGTTCAGCTCAAAATATTGCTTGCTGCTTTTAGAAACCAGCCGGGCACTGCGACCAGACAATTTCCCTACATCTAGTTTCAAATCCTTTGCAATATTCGCAACTAGGGACCCGCTTTTCTTCTCTTCGGGCACAGAATAGCGGATCGTCTCACACGCCCCCAGGGACAGACACAGACATAGAAAGAAAGACAGAACTTGCCTTTTCCAGGAGCGATTCTCCATTCCGGCAGGCATTCCCGGGTCAGATCCGAAACACAGGCCTCTCTGCAAAGCTGCTGCAGCCATTCATATGTTGTGCTAGAGGGAAAACGATTTGTCCGCCAATATTGACTTTATTTGTAATTATTCAGCCACCCTTTCCCTGTAATCCTTTGTCACCCGTTCCCGGCGCAGACCCGTTGCCGTCTGGATCCAAATGTCTGAGTGCAGTTTCCAGTGAGTGCCGACGGAGTCTAAAAAGATGCATTTTTAGCACCGTCTTTGCTAATATCTCCACCTTGTGGTGCAGCTAAATAAGACATCCCATGTTTACATTTTAAGCTTACTATGTGCAGTTAACAGCACAACAAAGTTTTCTCTATTAAGTACAAATTGTGGTTATAACATTTCACAGTAAACACAGTGGAATATTAAGGTAGATTATTACCGATTGGAGGAGATAGAGAGTTGGAAAATGATATAATAGTCAATTGAATTGTGATCCTTCCACACCACAGTTTCTTCTCTCACACCCCAATACTTTTATTGTTCACAGCTAACTCAGTAAAGAAGTTACTACAAGTCGATCCCCTATCCTATCGCTTCTCTTTCGTCCAGGAGGTTAGCGATATCCTGGAAATCTCTAAGTCCTATGGTTCCCTTGCTGGTGATGGACCAACTTGTTAAGCAAACATCATATAGGTAAGTGCCGGGAAGGGATCCAGTCCTGGCTTCTACACAATCATTCGAAAAAAATGTGTCTCCCATGGCACTTGGAAGAAGCAGGTCAGTGTATTTCTCTTGTCTTATGTATTTTATGGCATTACAGGCCACAACAGAAACAAGTAAAACAATGGAATTGAAGCCAAAGAGATAACTAAGTACACCTCTACCTCGATATAACGGGACCAGGTATAACACAAATTTGTATATAACACAGTAAAGCGGTGCTGGCGGTGCGGGGGCAAGGCTGTGCACTCAGGTGGATCAAAGCAAGTTCGATATAATGCGGTTTCACCTATAACGCAGGCCTGGTCTACACTACGCATTTAAACCGGTTTAAGGAGCGTAAAACCGATTTAACGCCACACCTGTCCACACTAAAAGGCCCTTTATATTGATTTAAATGGCTGTTTAAATCGGTTTCTGTACTCCTCCCCGACGAGAGGAGTAGCACTAATATCGGGATTAACATATCGGAATAGGGTTAGTGTGGCTGCAAATCGACGGTATTGGCCTCTGCGTGGTATCCCACAGTGCACCACTGTGACCGCTCTGGACAGCATTCTGAACTCTGATGCACTGGCCAGATACACAGGAAAAGCCCCGCGAACTTTTGAAATTCATTTCCTGCTTCCCCAGTGTGGAGAGCTCATCAGCACAGGTGACCACGCACAGGTAACAATGCAGTCTCCTGAGAATCAAAAAAGAGCTCCAGCATGGACTGCACGGGAGGTACTGGATCTGATCGCTATATGGGGAGAGGATTCAGTGCTAACAGAACTGCGTTCCAAAAGATGAAATGAAAAAGTATTTGAAAGAATTCCAAAGTGTATGATGGATAAAGGCCACAGCAGGGACTCATTGCAGTGCAGAGTGAAAGTTAAGGAGCTCAGACAAGCCTACCAGAAAACCAAAGAAGCAAACGGAAGGTCCGGTGCAGGTCCAAAAACATGCCGCTTCTACGCTGAGCTGCATGCAATTTTAGGGGGCTGTGCCACAACTACCCCACCCCTGTCCGTGGATTCCGAGGTGAGGGTTGTAATCTGTGCCATGTCTGAGGATTATGCGGATGGGGAAGATGAGGAGGAGGAAGAGGACAACGAGCTTGCAGAGAGCACACAGCACTCCGTGAGCCCCAACAGCCAGGAGCTTTTTCTCACCCTGACGGAATTACCCTCCCAGCCCTCCCAAGCCACTATCCCAGACAATGAAGCCATGGAAGGGACCTCTGGTGAGTGTACCTTTGCAAATATCAAGCATTGTTTTTTAAGCAAGCGTTTTTTTAATGATTGATTTGCCCTGAGGACTTGGGATGCATTCGCAGACAGTATAGTTACTTAGAAAAGTTTGTTAGCATGTCTGGGGATTGAGCGGAAATCCTCCAGGGACATCTCGATGAAGCGCTCCTGGAAGTACTCCAGAAGCCTTTGCAGAAGGTTTCTGGGCAAGGCAGCCTTGTTCCGTCCACCATGGTAGGACATTTTACCACGCCATGCATGTAGCAAGTAATCAGGTATCATTGCATGGCAAAGCATAGCTGCGTATGGTCCCGGTGATTGCTGGCATTCAAGAAGCATCCGTTCTTTATCTCGCTGTGTTATCCTCACCAAAGTGATATTATTCAGGGTAACCTGGTTGAAAATCAGGAATTTAAGTAAGGGGACACAGAGATGGCCATTTTCCTACTGGGTTCGTGGACTGCAGCAGCTTAAAAAAAAACCCTTTCCTGCACGTAGCCAAGCGTGGGGAGGGGAGGAATGAAATACCGATGATCTTTTTCGCGTTTGGTCAGCGGGGATCTTCCCGGCTACCAGCCCCGCGTTGGGGGCGGGAAGGGTGTTGATTAGCAGTGAGCTTGCATGGTATTAGCCATGCGTTGGGGGGAGGGGTAAATCACTGCAGAAGCCGAAAGACAGTGGCTTACCATGGCCGCATGCAAGATGAATTCTGTGTCTGTGAGATCTGTAACCACAGAGCCGCACGCACTCAGTATTAAGATGAAAAATGCGACCTTGTAGTGAAATCACATGTGCTATGTAAGGTGAATAGTGCTGTTCACTGTGAAAGAGTATAACCATTGTTCTGTAAAATGTATCTTTTAAAATATTTCTCTCCCTCATGCAGCTGCAAATATTTCAAGCGTCCCTCCTCCATCCCAAAGGCTAGCCCAGATAAGGCGGAGGAAAAAGAAGATGTGAGATGAAATGTTCTCGGATATTATGGAAGTTACACGCAAGGAAAGAGCTCATCTGAATGAGTGGAAGGAGGTGGTATCGAATTACAGGAAAGATGCCAGTGAACGTGAGGACAGGAGGGACACCCGAGATGAGAGGTGGCGGCAGGAAGATTGTCAGGAAAATCAGAGGTGGTGGCAGGAAGATCAGCGGTGGCGGGATGCAACTCTGGGGCTGCTGCGTGATCAAACTGACATGCTCCGGCATCTGGTGGAGCTTCAGGAATGGCATCAGGATCACAGAGTTCCGCTGCAGCCCCTGTATAACCACCCTCACCCCTCACCATGTTCCACATCCTCCTCACCCAGATGTGTAAGAACGCGTGGGGGGAGGCTCTGTGCACCCGCCCACTCCACCCCCGTGGACAGCCCAACCAGAAGGCTGTCATTACTGTGAAATTTTTTTAGTGGCCTTCTCCATCCCTCCTATCCTCCTCCCAAACCACACCCTTACTTCTCTCCCTCTTTTTATAATGAATTAATAAAGAATACATGATTTTTAAACTATAGTGACTTTATCTGCATAAGTAAGCTGTACTCGAAGGGGGAGGGTGAGTTGCTTACAGGGAATGAGTCAATCAAGGGGGGTGGGTGTTCATCAACAAACAGAGCAGTCACACCGTACCCTGGCCAGTGATGAAGCTCGTTTTCAAAGATTCTCTGATGCGCACCGCTTCCTGGTTTGCTCTTCTAATCTCCCTGGTGTCTGGCTGCGCGTAATCAGCGGCCAGGTGATTTGCCTCAGCCTCCCACCCCGCCATAAAGGTCTCCCCTTTACTCTCACAGAGATTGTGGAGAACACAGCAAGCAGCAATAACATAGGGGACATTGGTTTGGCTGAGGTCAGAGGGAGTCAGTAATGTGCGCCAGCGCACCTTTAAATGGCCAAATGCACATTCCACCACCATTCTGCACTTGCTCAGCCTGTAGTTGAACAGCTCCTGACCACTGTCCAGGCTGCCTGTGTATGGCTTCATGAGCCATGGCATCAAGGGGTAGGCTGGGTCCCCCAGGATAACGACAGGCATTTCAACATCCCCAACTGTTATTTTCTGGCCTGGGAAGTAATTCCCTTGCTGCAGCCGTTTAAACAGAGTAGTGCTTCTGAAGACGGGAGCGTCATGAACCCTCCCTGGCCATCCCACGTGGATGTTGGTGAAACATCCCTTGTGATCCACCAGTGCTTGCAGCACCATTGAAAAGTACCCCTTCCGGTTTACGTACTGGGTGCCCTGGTGCTCCGGTGCCAAGATAGGGATGTGGGTTCCATCTATCGCCCCCCCACAGTTAGGGAATCCCAGTGCAGCAAAGCCACCCACTATGGCCTGCACGTTTCCCAGAGTCACAACCTTTCGTAGCAGCAGCTTAGTGATTGCTTTGGCTACTTGCATCACAGCAGCCCCCACAGTAGATTTTCCAACTCCAAATTGATTCCCGACTGTCCGGTAGCTGTCTGGCATTGCAAGCTTCCACAGAGCTATCACCACTCGCTTCTCTACTGTGAGGGCTGCTCTGATCTTGGTATTATGGCGTTTCATGGCAGGGGCAAGCAAGTCACAAAGTTCCATGAAAGTGCCCTTACACATGCGAAAGTTTCGCAGCCACTGCGAATCATCCCACACCTGCAACACAATGCGGTCCCACCAGTCTGTGCTTGTTTCCCGGGCCCAAAATGGGCGTTCAATGGATAGAATCTGCCCCATTACCATCAGGATCTCCAAAGCGCAGGGGCCCGTGGTTTGAGAGAATTCTGTGTTCACGTCCTCATCACTGTCATCGCCGCGCTGCCGTATCCGCCTCCTCCTCGCCTGGGTTTGAAGGTCCTGGTTCACCATATACTGCACAAGAGTGCGCGAGGTGTTTAAAACATCCACGATTGCAGTATTTGAGCAGGGTCCATGCTTGCTGTGTTATGGCGTCTGCACAGTTCACAAAGCAAAAAAGGCGTGAAACGGTTGTCTGCTGCTTTCAGGGAGGGAGGGGTGCGGCTGTACCCAGAACCACCCGCGACAATGATTTTTGCCCCATCAGGCACTGGGAACTCAACCCAGAATTCCAAAGGGTGGGGGAGACTGCGGGAACTATGGGATAGCTACGGAATAGCTACCCACAGTGCAACGCTCCAGAAATCGACGCTAGCCTCGGACCGTGGATGCACACCACCGAATTAATGTGCTTAGTGTGGCCGCGTGCACTCGATTTTATACAATCTGTTTTACTAAACCGGTTTCTGTACATTCGGAATAATTTCGTAGTGTAGACGTACCCGCAGTAAGATTTTTGGCTCCGTTATATCGACGTAGAGGTGTATATACTCAAGATCCCATCACATTCCTCTTCTGTAGTTATGTCACTAAATTGCATATATGCATCTGAAAACCCATCCAACAGCAGTACATTTTGCATCACAGAAGTGGATTGAGGCAAGTATCTATTGTCTTTAAGAATGACATCTAGGTTTTGCTTAAAATGAGTCTCGCTCCATAATTGGTATTATGATTTCTCTTCACCATTTTCAATCCGACAATGAAGAGACCTACATCAGTGGCCTTTCGCAATTGGTAGGAAAGACAAGAATTCTGACCAGTCTTCATTTACAGTCACCACCTGGGTCACAAGGTAGCCAGCTTTCGTTGCACTGCGAACCAGGTGATTAAATGGAGAAGTGCCGTTCTGAAGACGGTATAAAATAAAGGGGCCGTTTACATTTTAATGAAATACTAACAACCTGGACAATTACTTGCTGCCAGCAAAAATCCTGTTGATGCCATCAGCTGCCACTATGTCACCGGTATGCATGTAATAGGGGTCTTTCACACCAGTGTTAACTCCACCAGAGAGGTCCTTTGGGGCCATCTGCCTGTCCCAAGTCAGGGTAAAGGAGGAGGGTTGGGCGTGGGGCTAGCAACTCCACCCTGTAAAAATCAGCTTGCTACAGAAACGCCAACAGAGTTAACAGAGACTTTTAGCCTGGAAAAAGAAGGGTCTTCAACTCGAAGATGCATGACGCTGGGTGGTGAAAGCCGCGAGGAAGCCACTAAGTCGATCACCCTTCTTGCAGCCAGGAGGATTACCATCGGCACATGGAACGTGAGGACCATGTACGAGTCAGGAAAGACGGCGCAGGTTGCAGCAGAGATGAGGCTGCCTCAGAAGGATTCTCCAGATCCGCTGGCCAGACACCATCAGTAACCCCCAAGGCAAGCGGAAAAGAGGCCGCCCAAGAAATACCTGGCGACGCGACCTTCAGGTTGATAGCAAAAAAATGGGCTATACCTGGAACCAGCTAGAGCGAATGGCCCAGGATAGAAGACTATGGAGATCTGTTGTTGGCGGCCCATACCCCGGTTGGGGTGACGGGCATGAATGAATGACACCAGTGTTGATTGCTATGGGTTCATAAACTCCTGAAGCTGTAAATGATGGTGATTTCATAGGATTTAAGTAAACATTGCTTCTTCCTTCTACAAGTACCTCCCACTGTGAAACCGCAGCCACTGCTGGCTACTCTCATTGCAAAGGGTTTGATGGGAAAATAAAGCAAAGTTTACATTTCCTTAAGTAGTTCTATTTTACTTTAACGTTTCCCTGACCTCTGTCATTTCACATTTGCGCAGAAGCCCGGCAACTCGCACCTCAGAGATTCACTGTCTGAAAACACTACTGAAGAAGCAAGGGCAGACATACATTATTTGTAACATTTCAGATTCCATAGACTGTTCTGCAGAGAGCTCTATCCAGGTCACATAGTTCCGCTGCTATTGAGTTCTTGACAAATACATAAACAATTGCTTTTTAAATTTCCCTTGAGACGCTTCAGCCTTGCTTTGCAGAGATCACAGAGATGAATGGGACATCACAGTTTTATGAATGTTTTTAGAGAGGAAAATAGCATAGGAGTACATAAAGAAAAGTACTTAAGTACAAATATATTGGCTTGAACATCATACAAGTGGAAAAGATGAATAAACTACAGAAAAAGATCCCTTCAAAACTAGACATTCATGAAGGTACTCTTAGGCAGGGGCGGCTCTAGACCCCAGCGCGCCAAGCAGGCGCGTGGGGCGGCCCTTTCCTGGGGGGGCGGCATTTGGCTCCGGTGGACCTGCCGCAGTCATGCATGACTGCGGCGGGTCCGCTCGTCCCGGGCTCCGGTGGACCTGCCGCAGGCATGCCGGCGGGAGCTCAACCGGAGCCGCGGGAAGAGGGGACCCGCCGCGGGACCGGGGAAGGGCGGCGCAGCGCACCGCGCTGCTTGGGGCAGCCTACTTTCTAGAGCCGCCCCTGCTCTTAGGCCTTGTCTACAGGACAGTTTTGTGCAATAAGTTATGCCACTTTAATTAAAGGGTTGTTGCATGTCCACACTATGCTCCTTGTCTCAGCAGAGCACATCCACAGTAGCAGCTCTTGCATGGACACAGGGAGCACTGCACTGTGGGTAGCAAGCTATCCCACTGTGCAACTGGCCTCAGGGTGCTTTGTGAAGGGTTTGCATTGCCCCAGGGAGCAGGTATGGTTTACATGATGCATGTTTTAACCAGGGGTGGCTCTAGACATTTCACCGCCCCAAGCATGGCAGCATGCCACGGGAGGCGCTCTGCTGGTCGCCGGTCCCGCGGCTCCAGTGGACCTCCCGCAGGCGTGCCTGCGGAGGGTCCGCTGGTCCCACCAGGCGACCAGCAGAGCAACCAGCAGAGCACCCCCCGCAGCATGCCGCCCCAAGCATGCCATGCTTGGGGCAGTGAAATGTCTAGAGCCGCCCCTGGTTAAAACATGCACCATGTAAACCATACCTGCTCCCTGGTTTTAACCTCATCCTTCCTTGGGCACCCTTTACTAGATTATCAACGGCTTTTCAACTGAACTGTGTGTGTGTGGGGGGGAGAAAGCAGGAGCAGAGTGTGTGACAGGGAGTGTGTGTGGGGAGAGAGACAGAGTGTGTGTTGGGCAAGAATATGTTGGCATACTGTCTCTTAAAGTTCAGGCAGGAGCCTGAGCAAACCCCTGGGGAAGGAGGAGAGAGAAAGAACCCCCCATCCACATCAGCCACCTGTTCTGCACAGCACAGCAGTCTCTCACCCTCCTATCCCCGCAGCAACAGCCGGCTCTCTCCCGAATGCCGCTCTATTCCTACTACCAGAGAGAGCAGGATTCTATATTAATGGTTCTGTGATTCCCTTCTAAGCAATTTTCAGAGATGTAGAGAGACACATATTCAAAAAATGTGTCACTGCAAATGGAGTGAAATAAGCACTCACCTCTCTCACCGATTCTTTCTCCCCTTTTAGCGAAGAGTTAATCTGACAGTCAAGTATGGACCCTCCTGCAGCGATGGGATCAACGGGTAAAGAAGGTACCAGAGGCCTGAGAAATTTAAATTCGCTGGTACCAGACCCAGTTGTCAAGCAAACCTCATAACAATAAGATTGAGGCAGAGTCCCAGTGCCGCTCGTCTCCGCAGGATTTGTGGAGAAGTTGGGATCACAATAAAAGTTCCTAGACGATGAAACATACTGCTCTCGGCACTGCCTTGTCTTGTACAGCCGAGTGGCGACAATTGTTACCACAGAAACCAGAAAAAGGAATGAAATGAAAGACAAAGAAATGACTAGATACAGGGTTAATGTGTCCTGCTGCTCCTCCTCTTGTGGTACATCCAGTAACTGCATGTAGGCGTCTGAAAACCCATCCACCAGAAGCACATTAAGCGTCGAGGTGGTGGATCTGGGCGGCTCTCCGTTGTCTCTAACCAGGACGACAAGTTTCTGTTTCACAGAGTCCGGGCTCGTTATAGGCCTGCTGGTTTTTACTTCCCCGGTTTGGAGTCCCACAGCGAAGAGACTTGGGTCTGTGGCCTTGAGCAGCTGGTAGGAAAGCCAAGAATTCTGACCGGAATCTCCATCCACAGCCACCACCTTCGTCACCAGGTAACCCGCCTCCGCCGATCTGGGAACCAGGTCATTAGCGGGGGCGCTGCTGTTCTGCAGAGGGTATAAAATGAAGGGGGCGTTGTCATTTTCGTCAATTATCACAACTCGGACAATGACTTCAGAGCTCAGTGGCGGGGACCCGCCATCTGCAGCTCTCACTGTAACCTGGAAATCCCTCGTTTGCTCATAATCCAGAGACTGCAGCGCGTACACGTTCCCGTTCTCGGAGTTTATGGAGATGGAGGAGGAGAAGGGGAAGTCACCGATGTTGCCAGGCAATGCCGAATACGTCACTTTGGCATTCTGCTCTGTGTCTAGGTCAGCAGCACGGACAGTTCCAATCAACAGGCCCGGGGGGTTGTTCTCCTTCAGGTACATGACGTATGAACTTTCATTAAACACAGGGGGGTTGTCATTAATATCCGACAGCTGAACTCGGATGACCCTCACTGAGGTGAGCCTCGGAGTGCCCCGGTCTGTGGCTGTGATGGTTATGTTATACTCAGGCACTTTCTCTCGGTCCAGGGGCTTTTGTGTAACAAGCTCGTAATAATCCTTCAGAGTCGATTTTAAAGCAAATGGGACATTGTCCTGAATGGAGCAGAGCGTTCTGCCATTGTCCCCGGAGTCTCGGTCGCTCACACGGAACAGGGCCACCACTGTCTCAGGGGAGGAGTCCTCGGGTATGGTGCTGGTGAGGGATGTCAGCGTCACTTCTGGAGCGTTGTCATTCATGTCCTTGATCTGTACCAGGACTTTGCAGTGCGCGTATAGACCCCCGCCATCTGTGGCCTGAATTTCTATTTCATACATTGCTGCGTCTTCAAAATCAATTATCCCCAAAACAGTGATTTCGCCAGTTAACGGATTTAGCTGAAATAACTTGAGGGCTTTGTCAGGCACCTGCCTGAACGAATAGGTGATTTCTGCATTTGAACCTTGATCCAAATCACTGGCTTCAACCTTAGTGACCAAAGTACCTTTAGGACTATTTTCCATTAACTGCACCTTGTACACCGACTGACTAAACTGCGGGAAGTTATCGTTGCTGTCCAGCACATTAACGCGTATTCGGGCTGTGCCGGTTCTCTGTGGCAAGCCCCCATCGGCGGCTGTGAGAATCAGCATCAACTGTGCCTGCTCCTCCCGATCTAATTGTTTCTCTAGCACCAACTCCGCGTATTTACTGCCGTCCCCCCGGGAATGCACATCCAGACTGAAGTGCTCATTGGAGCTGATTGCGTAACTCTGGATGCCGTTTGTTCCTATGTCTGAATCTTGGGCCCTTTCCAAGGGGAAGTGGCTATTTACGGGGAGCTGTTCAGGCAGCTCCAAAGGGAATTCATTTTTAGAGAATTTAGGGGAATTGTCATTCACATCATCTATCTGCACCTCTATTCTGTACAGCTGCAGTGGATTTTCCAACACAATTTCGAATTGCAGCAAGCACGGATCGCTCTGTCCGCACAGATCCTCACGGTCTATTTTCTCCTTTATTATCACATCCCCGGAGCGTGTGTTCAGCTCAAAATATTGCTTGCTGCTTTTAGAAATCAGCCGAGCACTGCGACCAGACAATTTCCCTACATCCAGTTTCAAATCCTTTGCGATATTAGCAACTAGGGACCCGCTTTTCTTCTCTTCGGGCACAGAATAGCGGATCGTCTCACACGCCCCCAGGGATACACACAAACATAGAAAGAAACACAGAACTTGCCTTTTCCAGGAGCGATTCTCCATTCCGCCAGCCATTCCCGGGTCAGATCTGAAACACAGGCCTGTCTGCAAAGCTGCTGCAGGATGCAGCCATTCATATGTTGTGCTAGAGGGAAAACGATTTGTCCGCCAATATTGACTTTATTTGTAATTATTCAGCCCTCCTTTCTCTGTAATCCTTTGTCACCCGTTCCCGGCGCAGATCCGTTGCCGTCTGGATTTAGATGTTTGAGTGCAGCTTCCACTGTGTGTCGACGGAGTCCAATAAGATACATTTTCAGCACCGTGTTTGCTAATATCGCCACCTTGTGGTTCAGCTAAAATAAGACATCCCATTTTTACATTTTAAACTTACTATGTGCAGTTATTAACTGCATAGCAAAGTTTTCTCTATTAAATACAAATTGTGGTTATAAAATTTCACAGTGAAAACCTCTTTTCCTTAGAGTTTTTTTTTAAGGTCAGGCTTGACAAAGTTTAGATGACTTAGTTGGGAATTGGTCCTGCTTTGAGCAGGGGGTTGGACTAGATGACCTCCTGAGGTCCCTTCCAACCCTGATATTCTATGAAATATTAAGCCAGATTATTACCGATTAGAGGAGATAGAGAGTTTCAAAATAATATAATAGTCAACTGAATTATGATCCTTCCACACCAGTTTCTTTTCTCACATGCCACTACTTTTATTCTTCACAGTTAAATAAGTAAACAAGTTACTAGAAGTCTGTCACATGTCCCATCACTTCTCTTTCGTCTACAAAGTTACAATATTTTGGGAATCCCTAAATCTATCATTACGGTGTCCTAGAGTAAATCTAGGATCGACCCAGTGATTAAGCACGCTTCATATAGGTAATTGTGGAGAAGTGATCTCCTCCTGGCAGCTACACAATTATTTGACAAAATGGGTTTTCATTAGCAATTGGAGATGCAAACGTATGTTTCTCCTGTGTTTTGTATCTTATATATTTTATGTCAATACAGGCCATAACAGAAACAAGAAAAATTAAATTGAAGCCATAGAGAAGTAACTTATATATTTAATATCCCATCACATTCCTCTTCCGTAGTTATGTCCAGGGGCGGCTCCAGGCCCCAGCGCGTGCTTGGGATGGCATGCCGTGGTGGGCGACCAGCAGAGCATCTGCTTGCGGCGGCGAAATGTCTAGAGCCACCCCTGGTTATGTCACTGGATTTCATACGGGCAATCCTCCACTAGCAGTATAATTAGCATTGCAGTAGCGGACTGGGGAGGTGTCCATTGTCTTTAGCTTTTGCGTAAAGGACTCACGCTCCATAAATGGGATCGTGGTTTCTGTTCCGCATTTTGGAGTCCGACAGTGAATAAATCTGCATCAGCGGCCTTCAGCAGTTGGTAGGAAAGACAAGAATTCTGACCAGAATCTCAATCTAGAGCCACCAATTTACCTTCCTCGCTCTGCGAACCATTTCATTACATGGGGGAGGTGCTGTTCTAAAGAAGGCATAAAATTACTTGAACAATTACTTGCTGCCTGTAAAAATCCTATTGATGCCATCAGCTGCCACTATATTACTAGATCAGAGGGGAGATAGTAAGACTGGGACCAGGGGCGGCTCTAGAAAGTAGGCTGCCCCAAGCAGCGCAGAGCGCTGCGCCGCCCTTCCCCGGTCCCGCGGCGGGTCCCCTCTTCCCGCGGCTCCGGTTGAGCTCCTGCCGGCATGCCTGCGGCAGGTCCACCAGAGCCCGGGACGAGCGGACCTGCCGCAGTCATGCCTGCGGGAGCTCAACCGGAGCCGCGGGAAGACGGGACCCGCCGCAGTCATGCCTGCGGCAGGTCCGCTCGTCCCGGGCTCCGGTGGACCTGCCCAGCCAAATGCCGCCCCCCCGGAAATGGCCGCCCCACGCGCCTGCTTGGCGCGCTGGTGTCTAGAGCCGCCCCTGACTGGGACTTTTCAGCTTGGAAAAGAGACTAATAAGGGGGGGATATGACTGAGGTCTATAATATCATGACTGGTGTGGAGAAACCAAAAAAGGAGGGGTTATTTACTACTTCTCATACCACAAGAAATGCAGGCACCAAATGAAATTAATAGGCAGCAGGTTTAAAACAAGCAAAAGGAAGTATTTCTTCAAATTCTTCACACAACGCACAGTCAACCTGTGGAACTCTTTGCCAGAGGATGTTGTGAGGCCAAGACGAGAACAGTGTAAAAAAAACTAGATAAATTCATGGAGGATAGGTCCACCAATGTCTATTAGCTAGGATGAGCATGGATGGTGTCCCCAACCTCTGTTTGCCAGAAGCTGGGAATGAGTGATGGGGATGGATCGCTGGATGATTACCTGTTCTGTTCATTCCCTCTGGAGCACCGGCACTGGCCACTGACGGAAGACGGGATACTGAGCCTGATGGACCTTTGGTCTGACGCAGTATGGCCATTCTTATGTATGCATATGATAGGGGTCTTTCATATCTGTATTGACTGCTATGAATTCATAGACTCCAGAAGCTGTAAATTATGTTCATTTTATAGAATAGCAGTAAACATTGCCTCTTCCTTCTATAAGTACCCCCCTCATCAAAACCGAGGCCACTGCTGGCTGCTCATATTGCAAAGGGTTTGATGGACAAATAAGGTGAAGTTTACATTTTCCTTAGATCAGTGTTTTCCCCAGGAACTGAAGGGTGGGAGGGGGAAATCAAATTTACAGGGGGGTAAAGGCCTTCCAGGAGGGCAAAGGTGCGCTGTATAGATTCACAATAAAAACTGGAAAATGTTTCACAACCATTTTATTAGATTTTACTCATGTTTTAAAATCATATAAATTAAAGTTGGCTCCTCAAGCTTACTGTGAAGCCTTACATATCTACATCCTTCCTGGTTTCTTATAATTTTGCACAGCTCTGTTAATTTTCTGTTTTTGAATGTGATGAGAGTTTTTCACTTTTTCAATGACTGAGTCTTTCACTGTTGCACCACATGCTTCTAGTCAGTCAGTTGAGTTCCTTGTGAAAGATAGTGAGCATCTGCCAGTCTTGTTTGGATCTAGTGTCCACTTCAGGATTAACAGGTGACAATGCACTTAACATTGGCCTCCACTTTGTAGCGTGTGGTATCTCTTGCTTAAATAGAAAGCATGATGCGACAGCTGTTTGTTCATATAAACTGTGTTGTGTCTCCAGCATAGTTAACAGCCTCATTAAGTACTTCTAAAATTGTCTTTGACAGTGACTGGCTTATAAGATTTTCTGCATGTCCATGCAGTCCAGAGGCTTGGTGTTTTGCAGCCTTTTCACATAGTTTTATCAGCATTGGCTTTGCTGACTGGTCTCAAAACCAAGCTGCTACACTTTCACTACATAAATCCATGGTACATCCACATCTTGAATATTGGATGCAGCTCTGGCTGCCCCCATCTCAAAAAAGATATATTGGAATTGGAAAAGGTACAGAGAAGGGCAACCAAAATGACTAGGGGTAAGGAACAGATTCTATATGAGGAGAGATTTAAAAGACTGGGATTTTTAAGGTTGGAGAAGAGATGCCTAAGAGGGGCTATGATAGAGGTCTATAAAATCATGACTGGTGTGGAGAAAGCACATAAGGAAATGTTATTTAGTCTTTCACATAATACAAGTATGAGGGGTAATGCAATGAAATTAATAGCCAGCAGGTTTAAAACACAAGGAAGTACTTCACACAATGCAGTGTCAACCTGTGGAACTTTTTACCAGGGGATGTTGTGAAGGCCAAAATTAGAACAGGGTTAAAAAACAAAACAAAAAAAAACTAGATAAGTTCCTGGAGGATAGGTCCACCAATAGCTATTAGCCAGGATGGGCAGGGATGCAATTCCCTGTTCTGCATGTCCCTACCCTCTGTTTGCCAAAAGCTGGCAGTGGGCAACAGGGGATGAATCACTCAATGATTTCCTGTTCTGTTCATTTGCTCTGAAGCACCTGGCATTTGACCACAGTTGGAAGACAGGATACTGGGCAAGATGGACCATTGGTCCAACACAGTATGGCTGTTTTTACATTCTTATGTAAAAAATAATGTATAATAATAAAAATGTTTAGTACAGAAACTCCCCAAGATAAGGATCACTTGAGATAGCAACAATGTGAGATAAAAACATTGTAAAATAATACATTTTAAAAACCTTGGCCTAGTATGAAATGTGTACGTTTCCCAGTCAGAAACCTAGCATTCTGGAGCAAAGTTACTAAAACAAACAAATGTTCTTTTAAGGTGCCCCTCCTTTCTCCCTCCACTGAACCCCACTCATAGTTGTTGTCCTTGGTCATTGGAGACCCAGAGTTCAGAGGTGCTTTTGCATGAGTTCACCTCCCACTCTGGGTGGTAGGGGAGAGAAGGCACCTTGCTCATTCCTAGGGTTGCCAGATAGTAAGTGTGAAAAACTGGGACGGGGGTGGGGAGTAATAGGCGCCTATATAAGACAAAGCCCCAAATATCAGGACTGACCCTATAAAATCAGAACATCCGGTCATCCTACTCATTCCTTCAGCCACTCACCACTCACTCAGGTCACTCACTATAGCAACTGTTGTGCATCGTGCCACCATTCAGTCCACTGCTCTGTTGCTGATGGCCCTGTGCTGTCACCTTCTGCTGCCACCTGGCACTGTGACCTCTGCAAATCGGTCTCCTGAGATACCACCCAGCTCTCAGTGATTTCATCTCTCAGTAAGGGAACCTCACTGCTAGTACAGGCTGAGATGTCTCTTCCATGGAAACACTCTCCCACTGCAGGTTTGAGCACTTAGACCTGATAATCAGTGATTTCAGCTCTAGTGGTCACTTAAAAAACACATACACACACAAAAGACTCTCCATGTAGCCTAAAAACCTCTATCTTTAAACAGGGGAAGAAGCAGGTCAAATAATGCTATGACTCTTAGGCAGAGCACACCCCACAAAACAAAACACCTGTCCCCTCTCTTTCTCTCTCCACTGAGATCTGGCATCCACACTCTGCTTAGTGAGTGCAGTTCAGCTGAGAGTGTGACCAGTGCATAATTTGTAATGAAAGATGCGTCAGGGCTCAAGCAAGTTTTTTACTTTCATAACTGATGTGGCAAGTCATAGAATCATAGAATTCAAGATCAGAAGGGACCATTATGATCATCTAGTCTGACCTCCTGCTAGATGCAGGCCACATAAGCCGATCCACCCACTCCTTTAGCAAGCGACCCCTGCCCCATGCTTCGGAGGAAGGCGAAAAACCTCCAGGGCCACTGCCAATCTTCCCTGGAGGAAAATTCCTTCCTGACCCCAAATATGGTGGTCAGCTGAACCCCGAGCATGCAGGCAAGACTCTCCAGCCATACCCTCTGGAAAAAGGTTATATCATATCATTGACCCATTGTACTATTTACCAGTGTGGCACTTAATTGACCTATTGACTAAGCCCGTTATCCTATCATACCATCTCCTCCATAAACTTATCTAGCTTAATCTTAAAGTCATGGAGGTCCTTTGCCCCCACTGTTTCCCTCGGTAGGCTGTTCCAGTATTGCACTCCCTGATGGTTAGAAACCTTCCTAATTTCAAGCCTGAATTTCCTGACTGACAATTTATATCCGTTTGTCCTCGTGTCCACATTAGCACTGAGCTGAAATAATTCCTCTCCTTCCTGGTATTTATCCTCTGATATATTTAAAGAGTGCAATCATATCTCCTCTTATCCTTCTTTTGGTTAAGGAAAACAAACCGAGCTCCTCAAGTCTCCTTTCATACGACAGGCCTTCCATTCCTCGGATCATTCTAGTGGCCCTTCTTTGTACCCGTTCCAGTTTGAATTCATCCTTCTTAAACATGGGAGACCAAAACTGCACACAATACTCCAAATGAGGTCTCACCAACGCCTTATATAACGGGACTAGCACCTCCTTATCCCTACTAGAAATACCTCGCCTAATGCATCCCAAGACCGCATTAGCTTTTTTAACGGCCACATCACATTGCCTACTCATAGTCATCCTACGATCAACCAGGACTCCTAGGTCCTTCTCCTCCTCCGTTACTTCCAACTGGTGCGTCCCCAGCTTATAACTAAAATTCTATAGAATCATAGAATTCAAGATCAGAAGGGACCATTAAGTCCATAGGTCCCAGAGCTATGAACTGCCAAGACTACATGTGCTGGGGCTCAACCCTGGCACAAATTAAGCACTTAGGTCACCCTCCTCAGGACAGGTCAAATACACTTGTGCTGCCCTTTACTCATACAATAAAGATAACATTTCATTAGCCCCACATTCATTAAAAGAGATTTCTAACCCAACACCAGCCAAATCTGAACACTTTGGCAACACAGCTTGTCTGCTGGATACCGAGGCAGAATAGGTGTGTTCATATAAATACAGTCTTGCCCTGTTGCCTTTCCCTCTCCAGAGTCTGGCTCATCACTAGCTGTCAGAGGAGAACTCATTCAGACCTTACTTACAAATTATAATTTCATATTATTAGGTTGGTCAACATCACTTAAACAAAGGTACCGAATCTGTCATAAAAAAAATAGCTGTGTGAGGAAGTTGGTCTTTCTTCATACTTTTCAAACCTTTTATGCTTTTTCATATATAAGTATTTTAGCATCTGCTTTTAAAGTGTGTATTCATTCTATTCAAATTTCCAGCCAAGGACTACATTGTCAACACCACATGTAAATAATGACCCCTGTGGAGGAGGATGATGGGGAAATTCGGGGGAGGAGTTGGGAAATCCCTCCCTTAGATACTTCTATTTTACTTTAAAATTTCCCTAATCTCTGTCATTTCACCTTCATGCAGTAACCCTACAACTCGCACCTCATATAGATAACCTCCGAAAATACTACTGAAGAAGCAAGGGAAGTTCAGATTCTCTGTAAAATTTCAGATTCCATAGAGCCCCCCTGCAGAACATACTACCTAGGTCACATAATTCTGCTACTATTGAGTTCTTGATAAATACAAAAACAATTACTTTTTAAATTTTCCTTTGTCAACCTTCAATCTTTCTTTGCAGAGCTCAGAGAGTCTGCACAGAGACCAAAATCACATTTTGATGAATGGACTTTTAGAGACAAAAAGAACATAACATATACAAATGAATTAAGTACAAATATCTTAGCCTGAACATCATACAAGTGGAAAAAAATGAATCAACTACAGAAAAGGCTCCCTAAGAAAAAACATCTCTAGACAATTATGGAAATAATATAAGTAATTTTCATAGCAGTAGAAACAAACATATTCAAGCAAGGTATTGATGCAAATAGGGTGAAACAAGCACTCACCTCTCTCACCGATTCTTTCTCTTCCTTTAGCTGAGAGTTAATCTGAGAGTCAAAAATGGACCCTCCTGCAACGCTGGGGTCAGCGGGTAGAGAAGGTACCAGCGGCCTGAGAAATTTAAATTCGCTGGTACCAGACCCAGTTGTCAAGCAAACCTCATAACAGTAAGATTGAGGCAGAGTCCCAGTGCCGCTCGTCTCCGCAGGATTTGTGGGGAAGTTGTGGTCACTATAAAAGTTCCTGGACGACGGAACATACTGCTCTCGGCACTGCCTTGTCTTGTACAGCCGGATGGCAATAACCGTTACCACAGAAACCAGAAAAAGGAATGAAATGAAAGACAAAGAAATTACTAGATACAGGGTTAATGTGTCCTGCTGCTCCTCCTCTTGTGGTACATCCAGTAACCGCATGTAGGCGTCTGAAAACCCATCCACCAGAAGCACATTAAGCGTCGAGGTGGTGGATCTGGGCGGCTCTCCGTTGTCTCTAACCAGGACGATAAGTTTCTGTTTCACAGAGTCCGGGCTCGTTATAGGCCTGCTGGTTTTTACATCCCCGGTTTGGAGTCCCACAGCGAAGAGACTTGGGTCTGTGGCCTTGAGCAGCTGGTAGGAAAGCCAAGAATTCTGACCGGAATCTCCATCCACAGCCACCACCTTCGTCACCAGGTAACCCGCCTCCGCCGATCTGGGAACCAGGTCATTAGCGGGGGTGCTGCTGTTCTGCAGAGGGTATAAAATGAAGGGGGAGTTGTCATTTTCGTCAATTATCACAACTCGGACAATGACTTCAGAGCTCAGTGGCGGGGACCCGCCATCTGCAGCTCTCACTGTAACCTGGAAATCCCTCGTTTGCTCATAATCCAGAGACTGCAGCGCGTACACGTTCCCGTTCTCGGAGTTTATGGAGATGGAGGAGGAGAAGGGGAAGTCACCGATGTTGCCAGGCAATGCCGAATACGTCACTTCGGCATTCTGCTCTGTGTCTAGGTCAGCAGCACGGACAGTTCCAATCAACAGGCCCGGGGGGTTGTTCTCCTTCAGGTACATGACGTATGAACTTTCATTAAACACAGGGGGGTTGTCATTAATATCCGACAGCTGAACTCGGATGACCCTCACTGAGGTGAGCCTCGGAGTGCCCCGGTCTGTGGCTGTGATGGTTATGTTATACTCAGGCACTTTCTCTCGGTCCAGGGGCTTTTGTGTAACAAGCTCGTAATAATCCTTCAGAGTCGATTTTAAAGCAAAAGGGGCATTGTCCTGAATGGAGCAGAGCGTTCTGCCATTGTCCCCGGAGTCTCGGTCGCTCACACTGAACAGGGCCACCACTGTCTCAGGGGAGGAGTCCTCGGGTATGGTGCTGGTGAGGGATGTCAGCGTCACTTCCGGGGTGTTGTCATTCATGTCCTTGATCTGTATCAGGACTTTGCAGTGCGCATATAAACCCCCGCCATCCGTGGCCTGGATGTTCATCTCATAACTGCTTCTTTCTTCGTAGTCAATTCTTCCCAAAACAGTTATTTCTCCAGATAATTGATTTAATTTGAATAACTTGAGGATTCTGTCAGGGACCTGCCCGAATGAATAGGTGATTTCTGCATTTGAACCTTGATCCAAATCACTGGCTTCAACCTTAGTGACCAAAGTACCTTTAGGACTATTTTCCATTAACTGCACCTTGTACACCGACTGACTAAACTGCGGGAAGTTATCGTTGCTGTCCAGCACATTAACGCGTATTCGGGCTGTGCCGGTTCTCTGTGGCAGCCCCCCATCCGCAGCTGTGAGAATCAGCATCAACTGCGCCTGTTCCTCCCGATCTAATTGTTTCTCTAATACCAGCTCCGCGTATTTGCTGCCGTCCAGCTCGGAATGCACATCCAGGCTGAAGTGCTCATTAAAGCTGATTGCGTAACTCTGGATGCCGTTTGTTCCTAAATCTGAATCTTGGGCCCTTTCTAAGGGGAAGCGGCTATTTATGGGGAGCAGTTCAGGCAGCTTCAAAGGGAATTCATTTTTAGAGAATTTAGGGGAATTGTCATTCACATCATTTATCTGCACCTCTATTCTGTACAGCTGCAATGGATTTTCCAACACAAATTCGAATTGCAGCAAGCACGGATCGCTCTGTCCGCACAGATCCTCACGGTCTATTTTCTCCTTTATTATCACATCCCCGGAGCTTGTGTTCAGCTCAAAATATTGCTTGCTGCTTTTAGAAATCAGACGGGCACTGCGACCAGACAATTTCCCTACATCCAGTTTCAAATCCTTTGCAACATTAGCAACTAGGGACCCGCTTTTCTTCTCTTCGGGCACAGAATAGCGGATCGTCTCACACGCCCTCAGGGACACACAGAGACACAGAAAGAAAGACATAACTTGCCTTTTCCTGGAGCGATTCTCCATTCCGTCAGCCATTCCCGGGTCAGATTTGAAACACAGGCCTCTCTGCAAAGCTGCTGCAGCCATTCATATGTTGTGCTAGAGGGAAAACGATTTGTCCCCTAATATTGACTTTAATTGTAATTATTCAGCCGCCCTTTCCCTGTAATCCTTTGTCATCCGTTCCTGGCGCAGACCCATTCCCGTTTGGAGTGCAGCTTTCACTGGTTTTCAGCACCATGTTTGCCAATATCGCCATCTCGTGGCTCAACTAAAATAAGACATCCTATGATATTTAGACTGTAAATTTATGTGCAGTTACTATCTGCAGGGGCGGCTCTACAAATCAGGCTGCCCCAAGCAGCGCGGAGCGCTGCGCCGCCCTTCCCCAGTCCCGCGGCGGGTCCCCTCTTCCCGCGGCTCCGGCATCCTGGGGAGGGCGGTATTTGGCTCCGGTTGAGCTCCCGCCGGCATGCCTGCGGCAGGTCCACCGGAGCCCGGGACGAGCGGACCTGCCGCAGTCATGCCTGCGGGAGCTCAACCGGAGCCGCGGGAAGACGGGACCGGGCTCCGGTGGACCTGCCGCAGGCATGCCGGCGGGAGCTCCACCGGAGCCAAATGACGCCCTCCCCAGGATGCCGCCCCAAGCGGGCGCTTGGCCCGCTGGTGCCTAGAGCCGCCCCTGACTATCTGCATAGCAAAAATTTCTCTTTAATGTACAGATTGTGTTTATAACATCTCACTGTAACAACTGTGAGATGTTAAGGTAGATTATTACCGATTAGAGGAGGTGGAGAGTTGCAAAATTATATAATAGTCATTGAATTATCTTTCCACAACACATTTTCTTCTCTCACGTCCCAATACTTTTATTCTTCACAGCTAGCTAAGTAAATAAGTTACTACAATTCGCTCACCTGTGCCATCTCTTCTCTTTCGGTCCACTAGTTTAGCGATATTTTAGGACTCCCTAAATCCTATAATTCCCGTGCCTAGTATGGAGCTCAACAGGAAATCTATGAAACTGAGGCCTAATAAACGACAACTAACTAGTGATCGACCTAGTGGTTAAGCAAGCATGATATATATAATTCTGGAGAAACAATGGAGTCTTGTCATCTACAAGCAGACATGTATCTTTCTCCTTTCTAGTCTTATGTATTTTATGGCAATACAGGCCACAGCAGGAAGAAAAAGAAAAAAATGAACCTGACGCCAAAGAAATCATTAAGTATATATTTAATATCTCATCATGTTCCTCTTTCGCAGTTATGTCACTGAATTGCAGATACACATCTGAAAACCCATCCACTAGCAGTATATTTAGCGTCGCAGTGGCAAATTGGGGCAGCAGGTGTATATTGTCTTTGACCCTGATATCTAGTTTTTGCTTAAAGGAATCTCGCTCCGTAATTGGCATCGTGGTTTTTTCTTCTCCATTTTGGAGTTCGACAGTAAAGAGACCTGGGTCCGTGGCCTTCAGCAGCTGGTGGGAACGACAAGAATTCTGACCAGAATCTTCATCTACAGCCACCACCTTGGTCACAAGGTAGCCCGCCTTCGCCGATCTGGGAACCGGTCATTAAATCGGAGAGGCTAGAACAATACATCTCAAATTGTTAATTTACTGTGCCCAACTATTATCTGCATAGTAAAGTTTTCTCTTTCTTATGTACACATTGTGTTTCAAATATTTCAAAGTAAGGACGTAGTTAACCGAGGTTATTTCCCATTAAACGGGAAATAGTTATAAAGTATTAGAAAAATAATCCGACTTGTGATACTTCCACAATCTGTTTCCCTCTCTCATATCCCAGCACTTTTATTTTCCATAGCTAAATATGTAAAACAAGTCAATGCAATTCGCTCACCTGTGTCATCACTTCTCTTACGTCCACGAGGTTACCTGAAAATCCACTGAAGTCTTATGATTCTCTCGCCTAGTATGGTGCTAATCAGGAAAACAAGGAACCTGCGGCTTAAGAAACGAACTAATGGGTGATCGACCCGGTGGTTAAGCAAATATCACATATGTAGCTCTGGGGAAGGGATCCAGTTCTGGCTTCTACACAAATTATACAACAAAATGGGTCTCCCATGGAAACTGGAAGAAGCAGACATGTATCTTTCTACTGATTTTCTTGTCTTATGTATTTTATGGCAATACAGACCACAGCAGAAACAAGAAAAGGAAATGAAGTTGAAGCGAAACGCATCACTAACTATATATTTAACATGCCATCCTGCGCCTCTTCAGTACTACGTCACTGACTCTCATAGGCACATATGAAAACACATCCACTAGCAGTATATTTGGCGTCGCAGCAGTGGAGCAGGGTATGTGTCCCTTGTCTTTAACAATGGTAACTAATATTGGCTTAATGTGGTCTCGCTCCGTAATTGATCACTCGGTCTTTCCTTCTCCATTTTGGAGTCCGACAGTCAAGAGACCTGGGTATGTGACTTTAAGCAGTTCCTAGGAAAGCCAAGAATTCTGACTAGAATCTCCATGTACCTTAGTGACAAAGTAAGTTTCCCCCGTTGCTGTGCGAACTAGGTCTTTAAGAGGCCGGCTGTTCTAAAGACGGTGTAAAATGAAGGGGCCGTCGTCATTCTAATCAAATAATAACTTGGACAATGACTTGCTGTCCGCAAATATATCGATGCCATCAGCTGCCACCACTGGTGTGCATGTAATAGGGGTCTTTCATATCAGTGTTGATTGCTATGGGTTCATAAACTCCAGAAGCTGTAAATGACGGTGATTTCATAGGATTTAAGTAAACATTGCCTCTTCCTCCCACTGTGAACCGCAGCCACTGCTGGCTACTCCCATTGCAAAGGGTTTGATGGACAAATAAAGCGCAATTTACATTTATTTAGATAAAGCTGTTTTAGTTTAACGTTTCCCTGATCTCAGTCATTTCACATTCACGCAGTAGCCCGGCAACTCGCACCTCATATAGATTCACCGTTCGAAAACACAACTGAAGAAGCAAGGGCAGACTCAGGTTCTTTGTAACATTTCAGATTCCCGAGAGCCCCATGCAGAACATTATCTAGATCACATAATTCCGGTGCTACCATAAACAATCACTTTAAAAAAATCCCTAAAACAAGCTTCAATCTTCCTTTGCAGAGATAAGAGATTCTGCACAGAGACCAATATAGGACTTTGATAAATGATCTATTTTTGGGGGTGGGGGAACAGCATAGAAAACTACTTAAGTGGAATTACATGAACTTGAACATGATGCAAGTGTAGAAGATGAACAATAAACTACAGAAAAAACTCCATACGAAAAAATAATCTCTAGACATTTATGTAAGTAATTTTCAGAGCAGTAGCAACAAACATATTCAAGCAACGTATTGATGCAAATGGAGTGAAATAAGCACTCACCTCTCTCACCGATTCTTTCTCCTCCTTTAGCTGAGAGTTAATCTGAGAGTCAAAATTGGACTCTCCTGCAACGCTGGGGTCAGCGGATAGAGACGGTATCAGCGGCCTGAGAAATTTAAATTCGCTGGTACCAGACCCAGTTGTCAAGCAAACCTCATAACAATAAGATTGAGGCAGAGTCCCAGTGCCGCTCGTCTCCGCAGGATTTGTGGGGAAGTTGCGGTCACTATAAAAGTTCCTGGACGACGGAACATACTGCTCTCGGCACTGCCTTGTCTTGTACAGCCGGATGGCAATAACCGTTACCACAGAAACCAGAAAAAGGAATGAAATGAAAGACAAGGAAATGACTAGATACAGGGTTAATGTGTCCTGCTGCTCCTCCTCTTGTGGTACATCCAGTAACTGCATGTAGGCGTCTGAAAACCCATCCACCAGAAGCACATTAAGCGTCGAGGTGGTGGATCTGGGCGGCTCTCCGTTGTCTCTAACCAGGACGACAAGTTTCTGTTTCACAGAGTCCGGGCTCGTTATAGGCCTGCTGATTTTTACTTCCCCGGTTTGGAGTCCCACAGCGAAGAGACTTGGGTCTGTGGCCTTGAGCAGCTGGTAGGAAAGCCAAGAATTCTGACCGGAGTCTCCATCCACAGCCACCACCTTCGTCACCAGGTAACCCGCCTCCGCCGATCTGGGAACCAGGTCATTAGCGGGGGCGCTGCTGTTCTGCAGAGGGTATAAAATGAAGGGGGCGTTGTCATTTTCGTCAATTATCACAACCAGGACAATGACTTCAGAGCTCAGTGGCGGGGACCCGCCATCTGCAGCTCTCACTGTAACCTGGAAATCCCTCGTTTGCTCATAATCCAGAGACTGCAGCGCGTACACGTTCCCGTTCTCGGAGTTTATGGAGATGGAGGAGGAGAAGGGGAACTCACCGATGTTGCCAGGCAATGCCGAATACGTCACTTTGGCATTCTGCTCTGTGTCTAGGTCAGCAGCATGGACAGTTCCAATCAACAGGCCCGGGGAGTTGTTCTCCTTCAGGTACATGACGTATGAACTTTCACTAAATACAGGGGGGTTGTCATTAATATCCGATAGCTGAACTCGGATGACCCTCACTGAGGTGAGCCTCGGAGTGCCCCGGTCTGTGGCTGTGATGGTTATGTTATACTCAGGCACTTTCTCTCGGTCCAGGGGCTTTTGTGTAACAAGCTCGTAATAATCCTTCAGAGTCGATTTTAAAGCAAATGGGACATTGTCCTGAATGGAGCAGAGCGTTCTGCCATTGTCCCCGGAGTCTCGGTCGCTCACACTGAGCAGGGCCACCACTGTCTCAGGGGAGGAGTCCTCGGGTATGGTGCTGGTGAGGGATGTCAGCGTCACTTCCGGGGTGTTGTCATTCATGTCCTTGATTTCCACCACGACTTTGCAGTGCGCAGATAAACCCCCGCCATCCGTGGCTTGGATGTTCATCTCATAATTGCTTCTTTCTTCATAGTCAATTATTCCCAAAACAGTTATTTCTCCAGATAATTGATTTAATTTGAATAACTTGAGGATTCTGTCAGGGACTTGCCTGAATGAATAGGTGATTTCTGCATTTGAACCTTGATCCAAATCACTGGCTTCAACCTTAGTGACCAAAGTACCTTTAGGACTATTTTCCATTAACTGCACCTTGTACACCGACTGACTAAACTGCGGGAAGTTATCGTTGCTGTCCAACACGTTAACGCGTAGTCGGGCTGTGCCGGTTCTCTGTGGCAGGCCCCCATCGGCAGCTGTGAGAATCAGCATCAACTGCGCCTGTTCCTCCCGATCTAATTGTTTCTCTAGCACCAACTCCGCGTATTTACTGCCGTCAGTGTCCAGGGTTTGTACATCCAGACGGAAATGCTCATTGGGGTTTATTACGTAGCTCTGGATGCCATTTGTTCCTATGTCTGAATCTTGGGCTCCTTCCAAGGGGAAGCGGGTGTTTATGGGGATCTGTTCAGGCATTTTAAAAACGAACTCATTTTTAGAGAAATTAGGGTAATTGTCATTTACATCTTCGATCTGTACCTCTATTCGGTACAGTTGCAGTGGATTTTCCAACACAATTTCGAATTGCAGCAAACACGGGTCGCTCTGTCCGCACAGATCCTCACGGTCTATTTTCTCCTTTATTATCACATCCCCGGAGCGTGTGTTCAGCTCAAAATATTGCTTGCTGCTTTTAGAAACCAGCCGGGCACTGCGACCAGACAATTTCCCTACATCCAGTTTCAAATCCTTTGCAATATTAGCAACTAGGGACCCGCTTTTCTTCTCTTCGGGCACAGAATAGCGGATCGTCTCACACGCCCCCAGGGACACAAAGAGACACAGAAAGAAAGACAGAACTTGCCTTTTCCAGGAGCGATTCTCCATTCCGCCAGCCATTCCCGGGTCAGATTTGAAACACAGGCCTCTCTGCAAAGCTGCTGCAGCCATTCATATGTTGTGGTAGTGGGAAAACGATTTGTCCTTCAATGTTGACTAGATTTGTAAATGTTCCTGCCGCCCTTTCCCTGTAATCCTTTGTCACTCGTTCCCGGCTCAGAGCCGTTGTTGTCTGGATTCAGATGCAGTTTCCACTGAGGGCTGATGGAGTCTGAAAAGCTACATTTTCAGCACCGTCTTTGGCAATATCGCCACCTCGTGGCTCAACTAAAATAAGACATCCATCGTTTTACAGTGTAAACTTATTGCGTGTAGTTACTCTCTGCATGGCAAAGATTTCTCTTTTAAGTACAATTTGTGATTATAATATTTCACAGATAGAAAAGTCTTAACCCAGGTTATTTCCCATTATACGAGAGAGAATTGTAAATTAATAGAGAAATAAAATTGATTCTGATACTTCCACATCCTTTCTTAGCCAACATCCCAGAACGTTTATTCTCCACAGCTAAATACCATAAAACACCTCGATGCAATTATCTCATGTGTTCCGTTGCTTCTGTTTCTTCCGCGAAGTTAGCGATTTCTTGGGCACCCACCGAAGTCCTATAATTCCCTTCTTTATTTGGGTCCTTAACAAGAAAACTAGGAAACTGAGGCCTGATAAACCCGAACTCACTGTTGATCAACCATCAGATATGTAGTTCTGGCGAAGCCAAGTTCAATCTAAGTATATATTTATATTTAATATGCCAAGCGGCTCCTCTTACGTACCTACACATGTATATGCGCATCTGAAAACCCATCCACTAGCAGTATATTTAGCGTAGCAGCACTGGATTAGGGCAGGTGTCCATTGTTTAGATAACAAATAATTTTGGTTTAACGTGATCTTTCTCCGTAATTGGTCTGTCGGTCTTTACTTCTCCATTTTGAGCCCGACAGTGATCCGGGTCTGTGACCTTCATCAGTCCGCAGGAAAGCCAAAAATTCTGACCAGAATAAATGTCTCCACCTTAGCCACAACGTAACTCGCCTCCGTTGCTCTCAGAACCAGGGTGGAGGTGCTGTTCTGCAGACGGTATAAAATGCACAGGGCTTTGTCATTTTTATCAATTGCAACAACTCAGATGACGACTTCAGCGCCTCATGGACTTCACAGCTGCCACCCGCTACTCTCCCTGCAACCTGGCAATCTCTTACCTTTTTACCTCTTCTCCAGGGTTCTGAGAACATACCTATTACTATTTTCAAAATTTATGGAGATATAAGACAGACTCTGCACTAAGGAATATTTCATTTTGGCCTTCCGCTTTGAATCTAAATCAACAGCATTTACATTGCCAATCAGTACAACTGGGGCGATGTTTTCCTTCAAGTATATAGTGTAGGATGTCTGGTTAAATTCTAGAGAATTGTCATTAAATGCCCGATATCTGCGTGGAGACGATGTCCTCCGATACGTGAGTGGTTAGGCTGGGCGTCCCTGAGTCCATAACAGACATGGTTGTATTTATATTCCGATGTTCTCTCCCGGTCCAAAGCCGTTGCGGTCCGCAGCTCATCGTAATTATTGAAAGCAGGACCTAGAGCAAAATTCCCCTTGTCCATGGAATCAGTACTGACAGGGCCACCACTGTCCTTGGGGGGACTCCTCGGGGATAGGGCTGGTGAAGGATGTGAATGCTATCTCCGGCGGGTTGTCATTCACATTCAGAACCTCCACGAGGACTTTGCCGTAAGCAAACAGACCCCTGTTGTCTGTGGCGCTACGCTCCATCTGGTAACTTTTAGCTTTCTCAAAATCCACCCTTCCGCAGATTCGTCTTGCTCCGGTGGCAGAGTGTAGCTGAAATACCCGACGACATCTTTCTGATTTACTGGTCAATGGGGCTGTTTCCCGGAAGACGGGTTTAGTAAATCGCGCGAGTAAAGGACAAGGATGTTATCATTGCTATCCCAGACTATAACGCAAACCTGGCCTGTGCCAGATCTGGGTGGAGAAGCCCCATTGGTTGCAGCTAAACTAATCTCCTGCTTCTCGTCCCGGTCTAAGTGCTTCTGTAGTACCAGCTCTGAGCATGTAAAGCCACCCTCGTTAACCCTGAGAGCTACGGAGAAAAGCTCATCGGAGCTCAGCGTGTAGATCTGGAGGCTATTCCCTCCCATAGCTAAATCCTGGGCACTGTCCAGAGGAAAGTCAGACCCAACGGATGTGGTTTCCGGCATCTGTACAAGCATTGCGTTTTCGGGGAACGGAACAGAGAGAGGGGAATGATCGTTTATGTAAGAAACCTCCATCACGTACGCTTGGACTGGAGACAATGGGATTTCCAAGAATATTTTACAGATCTCACTTTCCGGCCAGATTTTCTCTCGGTCCAGTTTCTCTTTTATTGGCATATCCCGGGTGTTTAGATTCAGCTGAATGATTCCTTCAGAAACAATGTGGACCTTAGGAGCGGACAGCTGGCTAACAGCAGCCCCTAATTCCTTCGCAATATTGGTGACAAAGGAGTCACTTTCTATGTCCACAGCTAAAGAACACGGAATTGTTTCGGATCACACCCGGCACACACACAGCTAGAGAATAAACTAGGTTACCTGCCTTTTCATGGATCTGCTTGATACCTAACACGCCATTTTACTCCAACAAAACATAAGAGTCTTTTTAAAGCAACCACGGTGCTTTCCGGCCATTTTCTTGGTGTCCAATATTGTACCTTAATTGCGAGTAATTTGGCTGTTAATTGCTCTGAATGCATTTAAAACATCCTTACACCATTTTCAGCTATTCCTCCAGAACAGCTAAGATGGTTTGTCCTTCGACTTAGCGTGAATATTGCTTCCTAATTCATATGGCTAAAGGATGTGCTGGTCTATGGTCAACAGCGTCGCCACTAAAATAATTGTTTCTATTAAATTGTTTTCATTGGATAACGTTATTACTTTGATTTTTCCACTTAACTATATCTACATTTATTTCAGTTCTTCTTGCAATAATATGATTGAGGGAGCCACAGAGATGCTATGAAAATATCTTCCTTTCTGAGTATGTGGCACAGATACTTGAAAATATGATTCTACTCTTAGATACAGCTTCTAGTAACTTTCTCAATTATGAGCATGAAGTGTCAGCTTCAGTACTGAATACGGGAGAATGGTGTCAGGGGAAAGGAGGGAGCAATAGTCCCCTAGTTTTGCAGCAATTCTTTGATTAGCCTTTGAAAGGTAGCCCCCACATCCATATAGATCAGATTCCACTATGAAAGCTGACTTTTCCTGGACATCAGCATCTAAAAGGGAATTTGCCTATACCTGAAGTCCGCAAACTTTTTGGCCCAAGGGCCATATCTGGGTATGGAAATTGTATGGTGGGCCATGAATGCTCACAAAATTGGTGGTTGGGGTGCGGGATGGGGTGAGGGCTGCGGCTGGGGGTGCAGGCTCTGGAGTGGGGCCAGAAATGAAGAGTTCAGGGTGCAGTAGGGGGCTCTGGACTGAGACACGGAGTTGGGATGCAGTGGGGGGTGTGGGCTGGGGGGTGGGGCTGGGAATGAGAGGTTGGGAGTGCAGGAGGGTGCTCCAGGCAGGGACTGAGGAGTTTGACTGGTGGGAGGGGGATCAGGGCTGGGGCAGGGGGCAGGGGCAGGGGGTTGAAGCACAGGACGGGGTCAGGGGTGCAGGCTCTGGGTGGCGCTTACCTCAAGCAGCTCCCAGAAGCAGTAGCATGTCCCTCCTCCGGCTCCGATGTGGCCAGGCAGCTCTGTGCACTGCCCTGTCTGCAGGCGCCACCCCATTGGCCAATGGGAGCTGTGGGGGCAGCACTAGGGGCAGTGTGCAAAGCCCCCTAGCTGCCCCTATGCGTAGGAGCTGGAGGGGGGAATGCTGCTGCTTCTGGAAGCTGAGCAGAGTGGGGCAAGCCCAGGACCCTGCTCCCTATTGGGAGCTCGAGAACTGCATTAAAATGTCTGTAGGGCTGGATGAGGCCCCCGGGCTGTAGTTTGCCCACCTCTGGCCTATACCCTTAAATTAAATTCAGATTATTGATGTACTTTTTACTCCCCAATAGATCCAGTAGGTCTTCTGTCCTGGGTGTGGGGTAAGGAGCAGGGTTAGGTGATGGCATTTACCCTTCTAAAATCAATGAAGTGCTGCAAAACTAGGGGAATTTGGCCAAAGCTAATACATTTAAGTGTTTACCAGGAATTCTGTCTCCCTCACCTCACCAAACTTTCCCTGATCAAAGTGACATGGGCTGCTGTGTCCCTCCAGCCCTAACAATCTATGCCATTTACCTTTGCATTTTTAATAAATTCTTCACTACCCTCCCAAGATCCAGTCCTAATATAGTTCACTAGGATTTCCTCTTGCTCCACAAATACCTCTGAAGCAACAGTGGTGGTATTCACCGGGGTGCTGGGCACAGATCACGGGGTTCCCTTGAGCCTCAGGCATTTTGGTTTTATCTGGCTGGAGACCCATAGTGATGACAGAATACTTGTCTTCCCTTTTGGTAGGGGATTTTAAACCCTTGACTCTAGAGGGGTTTTTTTAATCAAAGTTTGGGTTAGGTTTATTTCCAATCCCCTCTTCACCAGGATGTCATGGGGATTTTAATTCCCCTGGGATTTGTGCCTCTGATGGGCCCTCGATTCAACATTTTCGTCAGCAATTTATGCAGCCTCAAAAATGGTGGAGGGTTTTGTTTTCTGTCACAGATGGCTGCCTTTACCTCATCTGTAACTATCCGTAACATTTGCTCCTGGGCCATCAGATCAGTTTTCCATAATTACCTTCAGCGCGCACTCCCATTCTCCATTTTCTCATAAATTTACATCTTTTAGGTACATATTCAACATAAGAACATAAGAAATGCCATACTGGATCAGACCAAAGGTCCATTCAGACCAGAATCCTGTCTACCGACAGTGACCAATGCCAGGTGCCCCAGAGGAAGTGAACCTACCAGGTAATGATCAAGTGATCTCTCTCCTGCCATCCATCTCCACCCTCTGACAAACAGAGGCTAGGGACACCATTTCTTACCTATCCTGGCTAATAGGCATTAATGGACTTAACCTCCACGAATTTATCTAGTTCTCTTTTAAACCCTGTTATAGTCCTAGCCTTCACAACCTCCTCAGGCAAGGAGTTCCACAGGTTGACTGTGCGCTGTGAGAAGAACTTCCTTATATTTGTTTTAAACCTGCTGCTCATTAATTTCATTTTGTGGCCCCTAGTTCTTATATTATGGGAACAAGTAAATAACTTTTCCTTATTCACTTTCTCCACACCACTCATGTCTTTATATACCTCTATCATATCCCCACTTAGTCTCCTCTTTTCCAAGATGAAAAGTCCTAGCCTCTTTAATCTCTCCTCATATGGGACCCATTCCATCCCCTAATGATTTTAATTGCCCTTCTCTGAACCTCTTCTAATGCCAGTATATCTTTGAGACCACATCTGTACGCAGTATTCAAGATATGGGTGTATCATGGATTTATATAAAGGCAATAAGATATTCTCCATCTTATTCTCTATCCCTTTTTTCAATGATTCCTAACATCCTGTTTGCTTTTTTGACTGCCGCTGCACACTGTGTGGACGTCTTCAGAGAACTATCCATGATAACTCCAAGATCTCTTTCCTGATTCGTTGCTGTTAAATAAGCCCCCATCATATTGTATGCATAGTTGGTGTTATTTTTTCCAATGTGCATTACTTTACATTTATACACATTAAATTTCATTTGCCATTTTGTTGCCTAATCACTTAGTTTTGTGAGATCTTTTTGAAGTTCTTCACAGTCTGCTTTGGTCTTAACTATCTTGAGCAGTTCAGTATCATCTGCAGACTTTGCCACCTCACAGTTTACCTCTTTCTTCAGATCGTTTATGAATAAGTTGAATAGGACTGGTCCTAGGACTGACCCTTGGGGAACACCACTAGTTACCCCTCTCCATTCTGAAAATTTACCATTTATTCCTACCCTTTGTTCCCTGTCTTTTAACCAGTTCTCAATCCATGAAAGGATCTTCCCTCTTATCCATGACAGTTTATGTAAGAGCCTTTGATGAGGGACCTTGTCAAAGGCTTTCTGGAAATCTAAGTACACTATGTCCACTGGAACCTCCTTGTACACACGTTTGTTGACCCCTTCAAAGAACTTTAACAGATTAGTAAACATGATTTTCCTTTACAGAAACCATGTTGACTTTTGCCCAACAAGTTATATTCTTCTATGTGTCTGACAATTTTATTCTTTATTATTGTTTCAACTAATTGGCCTGGTATGGACATTAGACTTACGGGTCTGTAATTGCCAGGATCACCTCTAGAGCCGTCTTTAAATATTGGCATTACATTAGCTATATTCCAGTCATTGGGTACAGAAGCTGAGTTAAAGGACAGGTTACAAACCATAGTTAATAGTTCCACAATTTCACATTTGAGTTCTTTCAGAACTCTTGGGTGAACACCATCTGGTCCTGGTAACTTATTACTGTTAAGTTTATCAATTAATTCCAGAACCTCCTCTAGTGACACTTCAATCTGTGACAATTCCTCAGATTTGTCACCTACAAAGGATGGTTCAGGTTTGGGAATCTCACTAACATCCTCAGCCGTGAAGACTGAAGCAAAGAATTCATTTAGGCTTGGGCTATACTAATGTGGGGGTTCGAACTAAGGGCATGTCTACACTTGTGGGGGGGGGATCAATCTAAGATACGCAACTTCAGCTACGTGAATAGCGTAGCTGAAGTCGAAGTACCTTAGATCGAATTACTTACCATCCTCACGGCGCGGGATCAACGTCCACGGCTCCCCATGTCAACTCCGCTACCGACGTTCACGTTGGTGGAGTTCCGGAGTCGACAGTAGCGCGTTCGGGGATCAATATATTGTGACTAGATGAGACGTGATATATCGATCCCCGAGAAATCGATTGCTACCCGCCGATCTGGCCGGTAGTGAAGACGTACCCTAAGATACACAAGTATCTTAGTTCGACTTACCTGGCCGTCCTCATGGCAGTGAGTCGACTGTCGCGGCTCCCCCATCAACTCCGCTTACTCCTCCTGCTGAGGTGGAGTACGGGCATCGATTAGCGGATTGATTTATCGCGTCCAGATGAGACGCGATAAATCGATCCCTGATACATCGAACACTACCCGCCGATCTGGCGAGTAGTATAGACGTACCCTCAGTTTCTCTGTAATGACTTTATCATCTTTAAGTGCTCCTTTTGTATCTCGATTGTCCAGGAGCCCCACTGTTTGTTTAGCAGGCTTCCTGCTTCTGATGTACTTAAAAACATTTTGTTATTACCTTTTGAGTTTTTAGCTAGCTGTTCTTCAAACTCCTTTTTGGCTTTTCTTATTACATTTTTACACTTAATTTGGCAGTGTTTGTGCTCCTTTCCATTTACCTCACTAGGATTTGACTTCCACTTTTCAAAAGATGCCTTTTTATCTCTTACTGCCTCCTTTACATGGTTGTTAAGGTACGATGGGTCTTTTTTAGTTCTTTTACTTTTTTTTTTTAATTTGGGGGTATACATTTAAGTTGGGCCTCTATTTGGTGTCTTTGAAAAGTGTCCATGCAGCTTGCAGGGATTTCACTCTAGTGTACCTCACTGTACCTTTTAATTTCTGTTTAACTAACCTTCTCATTTTTGCATAGTTCCCCTTTCTGAAATTAAATGTCACAGTGTTGGGCTGTTGAGGTGTTCTTCCCACCACGAGAATGTTAAATGTTATATTATGGTCACTATTTCTAAGAGGTCCTGTTATAGTTACCTCTTGGACCAGATCCTGCGCTCCACTCAGGAGTAAATCGGGAATTCTCTCTCCCCTTGTGGGTTCCTGTACCAGCTGCTCCAAGAAGCAGTCATTTAAAGTAATCGAGAAATTTTGTCTCTGCATTTTGTCCTGAGGTGATATGTACCCAGTCAATATGGGGATAACTGAAATCCACCACTATTATTGAGTTCTTTATTTTGATAGCCTCTCTAATCTCCCTTAGCATTTCATCATCACTATCCCTGTCCTGGTCAGGTGATCGATAATAGATCCCTACTGTTATATTCTTATAAGAGCATGGAATTACTATCCACAGAGATTCTATGGACCACGTATATTCATTTCAGATTTTTACTTCATTTGATTCTACATTTTCTTTCACATATAGTGCCACTCCCCACTCCCACATGACCTGTTCTGTCCTTCCAATATATTTTGTACCCTGGAATGATTATGTCCCATTGATTGTCCTCACTCCACCAGGTTTCTGTGATGCCTACTATATCAATATCCGCCTTTAACATGATGCACTCTAGTTCACCCATTTTATTATTTAGACTTCTAGCATTTGTGTACAAGCACTTTGTCACTGTTTATTTATCTGCCCTTTTCTGATGTGTCAGATTCTTTTTTATGTTAATGTTTCTCATCTGCTCTGGCCCATACTATATCCTCTTCCATTGTCTCCTCCTTCCACCCTCTCCTAGAGAATTTCGATCAATAGACTCTCCTCTAAGAGAAGTCTCTGTCTGATCCACGTGCTCCTCTGCAGCAATCGGCTTTTCCCCATCTCTTAGTTTAAAAACTGCTCTGCAACCTTTTTAATGTTAAGTGCCAGCAGTCTGGATCCACTTTGGTCTAAGTGGAGCCTATCTTTCCTGTATAGGCTCCCCACATCTCAAAAGTTTCCCCAGTTCCTAATAAATCTAAACCCTTCCTCTCTACACCATTGTCTCATCCACACATTGAGACTCTGAAGCTCCGCCTGCTTACCTGGACCTGTGCGCAGAACTGGAAGCATTTCTGAGAATGCCACCATAGAGGTCCTGGATTTCAGTCTCTTTCCTAGCAGCCTAAATTTGGCCTCCAGGACCTCTCTCCTACCCTTCTCTATGTCATTGGTACCTACATGTACCACAGGCACTGGCTCCTCCCCAGCACTACACATAAGTCTATCTACATGCCTCGAGAGATCCACAACCTTCGCACCAGGCAGGCAAGTCACCATACGGTTCTCCCAGTCATCACAAACCCGGCCATCTATGTTTCTAATGATCAAAATCTCCCATTACTAACACCTGCCTTTTCCTAATGACTGGAGTTCCCTCCCCTGGAGAGGTAACCTCAGTGTGAGAGGATACCCCAACATCATTGGGAAGGAAGGTCCCAACTATGGGAAGGTTTCCCTCTGCTCCCATTGACTGCTGTACTTCCCTGAGCCTTTCATCCTCCTCAACAACACAGGGGCTGTCTGACCGGAGGTGGGACAAATCTAGAGTGTCCCAGAAAGCCTCATCAACATACCTCTCTGCCTCCCTTAGCTCCTCCAGTTCTGCCTTTCTTGCCTCCAAAGCCTGTACACGCTCTCTGAGGGCCAGGAGCTCCTTGCACCAAATGCACACATACACCACCTTCCCACAGGACAGGTAAGCATACATGCTACACTGAGTGAAATAAACAGGATAGCCCCCACTCTGCTGTTGGGCTTCTGCCTGCATTCTCTCCTACAGCTACCTAGGTTAATGATAGGGTTTTTGTTTAAATCAAGAAGTTTTGATTATAGTTTAGTTTAAAGAATGGCAAGTGTACCTTGCCCCTTCCCACTCCCCTTCCAAACTCCCTCTTGAAACTCCCTGTTAGCAGCCCCTGGTTGCAAAACTCCCTGGTCACTTGCTCCCTGCTTTATAAAGCCCTGGCCTTCCTGATAGCCCCACCCCCTGACTAAGGCTTAGCCAATGAACAGAGGTGTCTAGATTTCAAACCCTGTTTAGAAGCTCACAGCTTCCAACTGCCAGGCACAGCACTGGGTCCTTCAAACAAAACAAAACAAACAAACAGACAGATAAACACAAGCTCAGTACACAGCAAGTAACCCCCAAACACACACTACAGACAGCCACTTACCACAAGGGTCCCATATTTGCTCCTCCTTCACCTGGAGAACTCCCTTTCAAAACTTCCTGTTAGCGGCCCCTGTTCTTGCAAAAACATATGAGATATTTAGTCATTCTGAAGTTTCTTCAATCGATAGGTGTCGGGGTAATTTTCCTTAAATTTCTTGTACACCTTAGCATCGCTCTCCTCTATATCATTAAAGTCTTGGCTCACCTTCTCAGGTATTCTGGTTAAGATAATAGAAATTGGTTTATTCTCTGGAATACTGTTCATCCTATATAGTCTTTCCAAAGCAGACAGGTATTTTCTGATAAAGAGAGTCACCCTCTTTATAAATTGTGCAGACTTTCTCCCATTCCCTTGTGTTGGGGGGGTGGGGAGGAAGGGGGCATACTCAAAGGGTGGGAAAGCCCCTTTTGCTGCTTCAGTATTCTGAGCTGCATTGCTTGAGCTTCCATCAGCCTCCTGTGTGCCCTTTCCTCATCTTCTTGGCCTTTCATCTTTGGTGTTTTTTTCCTTGGCTTCTTCTTTGGCCTTGACTGCTGCTATTCATTCTATGTGCCTCTAGTGGGCTTTCTCCTCAGCATCCTGGGCTCCTTGAGTCTCCCTGATTCCTAATTCTGCCATCCATCTCTGGTGATCACGTTCTTCCTTGACTCTCAGGGGCTGCAATCAGAGCAGTTCCACTGCCATGGTCATGTCTGTGTAGTGTGGGACAGGAAGATTCTCACCTTCTGTGTCATACTCCGTCACATTTTCTTCCCTTTGCACCCGATCAAACCTTGTGAACATAGCTCTCAGCCCCTGAGCTGGGGTTTTCCTTTGAAAATATATTCTCTTCTACAGACACACATTTTCAAGCTATTTTCTTACAAGACCATTGTGTTTCACTCACTATGTCTATTCTTTAGCCTTTAAAAACTCTTAATATCAAGTTTGAATTTTAACAGCTCCAACTAAAGAACTTTTGAGGTAAGCGCATCCCTTTTTGGCCAGACCATTCCCCTTTTTTTAAAGCTATCGGGTCATTGTTGGTGAGGTGTGTAGAAAAAGCAGATTTCTATTCGGAGCATAGAAGGATCAGGAAAAAAAATTCTCTCATGGAAGTCAAAATAAACCTAATTTCTTACACTAATCTCGGATGCATAAAGAAGATCAGCAGAGATCACTCTAAAGCAGAAAGATGGCTCACCTTTTATTTAATCATTAATGGTAAGAATGGATCCCATAGTAATTTACAAATATTAAAAAAATACTTTATAGGTACAGATACAAATTCAGGGGAGTGGATTCCTTTCAATTTTCTGGGCCACAGGAGCAACCTCCAGTCAGCCTCAATCTTCTGAGAATTATTTGCCTTTACTGTCCTAAATTTTGGTACCATCCATGACTTAGAACTTTCTTTCTCCTTCTTCATTTCAGAGCTGGGCACTGGCAACTTACTATCATCATTCTCCCCTCACCCATCCTCCTCAAACATCACACTGCTTCATTCAATTTTCTTGAAAAACCTCTATTACTGCCTTCATCTCTCCTACCCTGACTACTATAACTCTTCTCTAGAGCCTTACCAAGACCCAACTTTCTGAACTATGGGATGCACAGAATTTTAATGCCCACTTTCTGAAAAACAGAAAGAAGCATGATGATGACATTCCAATCCTTAGAGGACTCCACTGGTCCCACATTCATTTCAGGACTCAGTTTTTAAAAAAAAATCCCTGTTTTTAAATAACAGCAACAACAAACCCACTATTCATGGGCTAACACTGCCTAGCTCATATATGACTAGGGAGGCATATAAAAATATTGCTAGAGCATGCAGGGGTGTAATCAGGAAGGCAAAGGCATAATTGGAGTTGTAGCTAGCAAAGGATGTGAAGGATAACAAGAAGGGTTTCTACAGGTATGTTAGCAACAAGAAGAAGGTCAGGGAAAGTGTGGGACCCTTAACGAATGGGGGAGGCAACATCGTGACAGATGATGTGGAAAAAGCTGAAGTACTCAATGCTTTTTTTTTTGCCTCGGTCTTCACAGACAAGGTCCACTCCCAGACTGCTGCACTGGGCAACACAGTATGGGGAGGAGGTGAGCAGCCCACAGTAATGAAAGAACAGGTTAAGGACTATTTAGAAAAGCTGGATGCGCACAAGTCCATGGGTCCAGATCTAATGCATCCAAGGGTGCTGAGGGAGTTGGCTGATGTGATTGTAGAGCCATTGGCCATTATCTTTGAAAATTCGTGGCGATCAGGTGAGGTCCTGGATGATTGGAAAGAGGCAAATATAGTGCCCATATTTAAAAAAGGGAAGAAAGAGAACCCCGGGGAACTACAGATCTGTCAGCCTCACTTCAAAAGTCCCTAGCAAAATCATGTAGCAGGTACTCAAGGAATCCATTTTGAAGCACTTGGAGGAGAGGAAGGTGATCAGCAACAGTCAACAAGGATTCACCAAGGGCAAGTCATGCCTGACCAACCTGATTGCCTTCTATGATGAGATAACTGGCTCTGTGGATATGGGGAAAGTGGTGGATGTCTTGACTTTAGCAAAGTTTTTGATACAGTCTCCCACGGTATTCTTGCCAGTAAGTTAAAGAAATATGGATTGGATGAATGGATTATAAAGTGGATGGAAAGCTGGCTATATTCTCTGGCTCAACGGGTAGTGATCAATGGCTCGATGTCTAGCTGGCAGCCAGTATCAAGCAGAGTGTCCCAGGGGAAGGTCCTGGGGCTGGTTTTGTTCAACATCTTTATTAATGAACTGGATGACAGGGGGAGGGATAGCTCAGTGGTTTGAGCATTGGCCTGATAAACCCAGGGCTGTGAGTTCAATCCTTGAGGGGGCCATTTAGGGAACTGGGGTAAAAATCTGTCTGGGGATTAGTCCTGCTTTGAGCAGGGGGTTGGACTAGATGACCATCTGAGGTCCCTTCCAACCCTAATCTTCTATGATGGGATAAATTGTACCCTCAGCAAGTTCACAGATGACATTAAGGTGGGGGGAGAGGTAGACAGGTGTGGCCTGTTTGTAGAAATTTTAGTGGTGCCCCTGCCCAAACTCCACACCCCCCCCCACATGCCCAAGGCTCTGGGAGGGAGTTTGGGTGAGGGAGGAGGTCTGGGGTGCAGGCCCTAGGCTGGGGCAGGGGATTGGGGTGCAGGCTCTGGGTGGGAATTTGGGGATAGGAGGGGAATGGGGTGCAGGGGTGAGGTCTGTGGGGTGTGTCTGACGATGAGGGATTTGCAGTGTGGGAGAGGCTCAGGGTGAGAGTAGGGGTGTAGGGGGTGAGGGCTATGTCTGGGGCTGGCAATGAGGTGGTTGGGGTGTGGGAAGGCTCAGGGCGAGAGTAGGGGTGAGGGTTCTGTCTGGGGCTGGGAATGGGAGGTTTGGGGTGTGCAAGGGGCTCAGGGTGAGAGTAAGAGTGTGGGGGGTGAGGGCTCTTTCTGGGACTGGGGATGACGTGTTTGGGGTGCTGGAAGGGCTCAGGGCCCCGGGTAGAGAGTTGAGGGTGCAGTGGGGGGTGAAAGCTCTGGCTGGGAGTGTGGGATTTGGGGTGGGGCAGGGATGGGGATGAGTTTGGGGTGCAGCCAGGCTGCTCCAGGACAGGGGACAGAGAGGACTCCCCCCAGCCCCTTCCCTGCCAGCAGCAGCAAGCTCTGGGGGAGGAGCCCTCCTTTTCTGCCCCCCCCCCAGCAGCACACTCACCCCCACCACTGTCACTGCATGTGCTCCTAGGGCCCCTCTTAGGTCCAGGAATCTCCCTCGCCTCCCCCATGGTGGGTGCCGGGGGGTGCTGTGTGCACCTCCTCCCCTGCTGTTGTCCCTGACTGTAGCCTCACTGGGGGGTGAGGGATGGGGCTGCCTCCTTGCCCAGCATGGGGCAGGAGCAGTGACTGTGGGTGGAGAGGGGGGGTGGGGCTGTGCTGCTGGAGGGTCCTGCCGGAAAAGGGAAGGCTTTGAGGGGGAAGGGCCATCTCAGAGTCAGTCTGCCCTGTCAGTGGAAGGGTGGGCACTAGGACCCTGCAGCAGCAGTTGCTGCAGGGAAGCAGCATGGAGGAGACAAAGAGAAGAGATGCTCTGCTTTGGGGCCAAGGAAAGGCATGCGGGGGGGCGGGGGCAGCAAGTTGGGGCCACAGGACACTCGGGGGGGGACACAGGTGGGGCTAGGGGGGAGCCCCGACCCTAGATTTTGGTGGAGCTGGGCCCTGGCTCTGAATATTGCTGGTGCCCAAGCACCACATGGGTATGGAACTCGCAGCCTATGGAGGTAGATATGCTGGAGGGTAGGAATAGGGTCCAGAGTGACTATACAAATTGGAGGATTGGGCCAAAAGAAGTCTGATGAGGTTCAACAAGGACAAGTGCAGAGTCCTGCACTTAGAAAGGAAGAATCCCATGCACCCCTACAGGCTGGGGACCAACTGGCTAAGCAGCAGTTCTGCAGAAAAGGACCTGGGGATTACAATGGATGAGAAGCTGGATATGAGTCAGCAGTGTGCCCTTGTTGCCAAGAAGGCCAAAGGCATATTGGGGTGTATTAGTAGGAGCATTGCCAGCAGATTGAGGAAAGTGATTATTCCCCTCTATTCGGCACTGGTGAGGCCACACCTAGTGTATTGTGTCCAGTTTTGATCCCCCCGCTACAGAAAGCATGTGGACAAATTGGAGAGAGTCCAGCAGAGGGCACCAAAATGATTAGGGAGCTGGGGCACATAACTTATGAGGAGAAGATGAAGGAACTGGGGTTATTTAATCTGGAAAAGAGAAGAGTGAGAGGGGATTTGATAGCAGCCTTCGGTGGGGGGGGGGTTCCAAAGAGGATGGAGCTCGGCTGTTCTCAGTGGTGGCAGATGACAGAACAAGGAGCAATGGTCTCAAGTTGCAGTGGGGGAGGTCTAGGTTGGATATTAGGAAACACTATTTCACTAGAAGGATGGTGAAGCACTGGAATGGGTTACCTCTGGAATCTTCATCCTTAGAAGTTCTTAAGGCCTGGCTTGATAAAGCCCTGGCTGGGATGGTTTAGTTGGTGTTGGTCCTGCTTTGATCAGGGGGTTGGACTAGATGACCTCCTGAGGTCTCTTCCAACCCTAATATTCTATGATTCTGTTTTCCCGCATTCCTTCATCTTCTGGTACTCAAGAACTAGTTTTCTCTGCCAGTACAAAGAGTCTCTAGATTATTGGTACAATAGCCTTCTCCTCTTCGTTGCCTAGTTTCCAATCCTTTTTTAAATTACTAGGTTAATTTGTTAAAAATTCTTTAATAAACAAAAACAACTCACTCTATACAAACAAATAAATAAAAATGCAATCATTATCTCAGCAATACAAAGCCTATAGATTTCCAAATTTGTTACAATTAACAGTTATAGCAACACAAGTAGTGACCCCTTGTCTGATATATGCGAACTTGTATCTTATAATTGATGGACAGTTAACAGAACCTAAACAGGATGTAACTTTCTCGCTTGGTTATGGCCTTTAGGGTATTCAGTACTCTCATATCACAGCCTTGGAGTTTGGAAATCAAGGAGGTGACTGTTAAGAAGAATAAACTCAAGGCTGGGATTTTCAAAAGCTGGAGTTTTTCACCCATATCAATGCAGTGTTGGGTGCTTTATCTTTTAGGATCCTTTGAAAATAGCAGCCTATATTATTTCAAGGGAGAAACACCAGTGATTCATACAAAGGCATATGTGTATATAGTCCAAAATGTGTTTCAATCACAGGTAAATAAATATAGATTATGGAAAATGAAGGAGAAAGGATGTATATAGGGGTTTCATCCCTTTATTATTAACACTGAACTTTTAGTAGAGGCATAAGATAAATAAAATTATCCAAACATAATATTCCTGTCTCCACACTCACTCACCACTCTCACGGGATCCTTTCCATCCAGCAGGTTGGAATTACTATGAGTCTCCAAACTGGTCCCAGGATTCACTTCCACGTTGTCATTTTCCACAGGCAAAGACGATCCCAGCGGTTGAAAGAACTTAAAGTCACTATTGCCTGGCCCATTTGTCTGACAGACCTCATAACGATAGGATTGAGAGAGAGTCCCAGTGCCATGTCTACCAATTTGTTGGGAAAGTTGGAATTGCTGTAAAAAAATTCCCTACACATTCCTGCTGTATTTCTCCTCATGGCGACAATTATCACCACAGAGACAAGAAAAATAAAGGAAATTAAAGCCAAAGAAATTACTAAATACAAAAGCAACGTTCCATCTTCTTCTGCTTTCTTTGAAGTATCCTGTATCTGCATGTAGGCGTCTGAGAACCCGTCTACCAGGAGCGCATGGACCATTGTTGTAATGGAGCGAGGTGACTTTCCATTATCCCTAATCAGGATGACAAGCTTTTGTTCAAAGTTGTCTCGTTCCGTCACTGGCCTCGTGATTTTTACTTCCCCGGTTTGCAGCCACACAGCGAAGAGACTTGGGTCTGTGGCCTTGAGCAGCTGGTAGGAAAGCCAAGAATTCTGACCGGAGTCTCCATCCACAGCCACCACCTTCGTCACCAGGTAACCCGCCTCCGCCGATCTGGGAACCAGGTCATTAGCGGGGGCGCTGCTGTTCTGCAGAGGGTATAAAATGAAGGGGGCGTTGTCATTTTCGTCAATTATCACAACTCGGACAATGACTTCAGAGCTTAGTGGCGGGGACCCGCCATCTCCAGCTCTCACTGTAACCTGGAAATCCCTCGTTTGCTCATAATCCAGAGACTGCAGCGCGTACACGTTCCTGTTCTCGGAGTTTGTGGCGTTGTAAGAAGACAACTGGAAGTCATCGACCTTCCCAGGCAATATCAAGTACCTCACTCCGGCATTCTGCTCTGTATCCATGTCATCAGCGCGCGCGGCTACAACCAGATGGTTGGAATTGTTGTTTTCCTTCAGGTACATGAGGTATGATGACTGATTAAACACCGGCAGGTTATCGTTAATGTCCCATATTTGCACACTGATGACCCGCTCAGCTGTTAGCCTGTCGTGCCCTAAGTCTGTGGCTGTGATGGTTATGTTATATTCCGGCACTTCCTCCCTGTCCAGGGGACTTTGTGTCACTAGCTCGTAATAATTCTGGAAAGTTGGTTTTAGAACAAACGGAAGATTATCCTGAATTGAGCAAATTCTTTTCCCATTGTCCCCGGAGTCCCGGTCTCTGACACTGAACAGGGCCACCACGGTCTCGTTGGGGGACTCCTCAGATACTGGGATGGTTACAGAGGTGATTGTCACCTCTGGGGGATTGTCATTTACATCGATAACCTGCACAAGGACCTTAGAGTGTGCAGAGAGGCCCCCAGAATCGGTGTCCTCAATGTTTAATTCTTACATCGCAGCTTCTTCAAAATCAATCAATCTCCAAACGGTGATTTCGCCTGTTAATTTGTTTAACTTGAATAACCGGAGGACTTTGTTAGGTATCTGCTTGAATGAATATGTGATTTCTGCATTTGAACCATGATCCAAATGGCTGGCTTCAACATTAGAGACCAGAGTACCCAGAAGGCTGTTTTCCACCAACTGCATCATATACACTGACTGACTGAACTGAGGAGAATTGTCATTTACATCTAGAACTACGACACCTAGCTGAGCTGTGCCAGTCCTCTGCGGAGTGCTCCCATCGGCAGCTGTGAGGATCAAATTAAATTCTGTCTTCTCCTCAGATCTAGCGGTTTCTCTAGCACCAGCTGCCGTTCCGGTGGGTTTGCACATCCAGACGGAAGTGTTCATGAGAACGGATCGTGTAGCTTTGGATACCGTTTGTTCCCAGGTCTGAATCTTGGGCTCTTCCCAGGGGGAAGCGGGTGTGGGTTTGAGACACTTCCGTTAATGTTCAAGATCAGCTCTTTGTGGGGAATGTAGGTGAATTGTCATTGATAGCCTCTATCTGCACCTCGCCCCGATATAACTGCAATGGATCTTCCAGCACTAATTCGAAATATAAAGTGCAAGGGTCGAGGGGTCCGCACAGCCACTCTCGGTCTATTTGCTCTCCTATTAATAAATCCCCGCTGTTTACATTGAACTGCAGCTGCTCTTGCTGACCTGAGAGGAAACGACCCTGGCCTTACGAACAGAGAGCTTTCTTACATCCAGCCCCAGATCCTTTGCGATATTGCCTGATGCCTACAAAAGATCCGCTTTCCCTCTCCTCCGGCATCGAGTATCGCAGGGTGTCCGATACCGCCCCGCAAACAGAAACGAGCAGAAAGATAGACAGGACTTGCCTTCTCCTGCCGAGCTCCCCTTCTCTGCACAGCTGATCCCAGGGACCCGGAGTGGTTCCATTGCTGGAGGCGGTCTTAACCGGTGCATTGAGGCCCGGCTACTTATTAGTCCTTGAATGTCTTCCCAAGCAGTTATCCCTTTTCCTCTTCGCAGAATGACGCCTTTATAACAATGGAGCGGACAGGATTTGCGTCGCCATTTCTGCAGCACCTTAGCCAACAGCGCCACCAAGTGTTCAACCGACAATTACAGAATCTAGGTACAGTTATGATCAAATGCCATAAGTATCCCCAGGGCAAATATACACATACGCTATGCATACATTTGCTCTGAAGGCTGTTTGTTATATGTTAATAGACAGTAATATGAAATGAATATAGAGAGGAAACGAAACTCAAAAAATGATCCTAACTTCCCTAGTTCAATAATTTAATATCTATTTTATGTAAAACGGGACAACACTGTTTTATTGATATAGGATGATATATATAGATATAATTATAATCCATTGTTCTTAGAACACAGTGGTCACCATTTTCAGAATTTATATAAATATAAAATGTTTCACTTACCCTACTAGTGAACATCTCACATTGGCATTCTGATCCGAATCTAAAGCAGTAGAATTTACACTGTCAGTACAGCTGGAGTTGTTGGTTTTTCCAGTGCAAGGTGCATGAGATTTGAGAAAATATACGAGAATTGGGATTAAAATGGGTAATTTTCTATTTTAATGTTTCCAGAGAAGTCAATTAGGGCGAGCCCCTTGCCATATTTTCAGTGTAGATGATGTACACAAGCTTCTCACAGTCGACGGCCTTTTCGATTATCAGGGTATTTTTTATTTTGTTATGAATTTTATCCCAGAGTGGTAGTCTTCAATTATTCCACAGAAAACCTCCTATTTTCCCCTAAATCTAAGTCCTTAGACACAAAAAAGACCTACACCCGTACCTCGTGTTCAGTTTTCTTTTATCACACCATATCCTTTAATTCCAGAACCTCAATGAGAACTTTGTAAAATGCAATGATTCGGCACAATTTTTGCATCCTGAAAGTAGTTAATTGTTTCCAGCTTTCTAAAATCTACTTCTTTCATGTAGGTGTCTCTTGTTCAGGAATTTAGATAAGAAGCTTATTTTACTTGGAAAATTCTTAGGGCTGAAAGCATGTGTTCTCTTCCTGTACCTCCCCTTTGCCACCTATTCCTTTCCCACCTCACTCGTTCATATCAGTCGTATTTATTATGAAAACAACACTTTTGATACATTCTTCTCCAGCCGTACTCTGCAGGCAGCTTGATTCATGGTTCGTGCATTTGCCTTTACATATAGAGCAAAACTAGAAACGTCTGTCTGCCTGCCATCTCCAGGTCTTCGTGGATTTCCATCATCAAATGCAGGAAGTCTGTATAATTGTGTTGATTTCCTTTTTATCATCAGTTCCTGGAATGGGCTCTCATCCTTGCCTGTCTACAGCGATACCTCAAAATCTTAATAACTGGTCATGAAATGACTGTCAGGAAAATGCGGATTATTGTTCCTTATCTCCAGAATCTCCATCTTCACTGTAAATACACAGAGTGGATTTTCCGTTTCTGCCTCCATACTCAACAGACGAAAAAGGTGTTGAGTACCTATGTTTACTCTAGTCGATCTTCACTTATATTTACCAATGTGAAAAAGGGGACAGTGTAACAGTTTATTTCTCCCGGAATTAACTCGGATCTTACCATCCAACCGTCTATGTATGAATCGTTCCAGATCTTTGGCAGAAATCCCGGCCCCTCATTCTACAGGAATCAGCGAATAAGCGACATCATACAGAAAAAGGAAGAGAAAGAAAACCAGTCTCTGTGATCACATTTATAATCTCTTTCCACGGAAGAGAGGGGTTTCATTTCATTTCTTGACGCGGCGACGCTTTTAAATCCCTTTGAACGGTTTTGAGCGAGGGTAATATTCAAATATAAGCACAATATTGCAGCCAGGAATTTAACAGCCAGATAACGTCAGGGTAGCTGCTTCTCAGCCGGCTGCTTCCTGCCTGAAAATTCCTTGAGCCTCAGCAGCAATAAAATACAGCAAGAGCGACACGGAATGTTCAAATCAAGAACTGCAAATATGCATTTAAATAGCTCAGACAAAATGTCTATACTATGTTTTGGCTCTTTTCAAATTAAGATATTGAATACGTTACTCATTTTCAATAATTTGCAAGCATACATAGATTCAATTATGTCCAACACACTTAAAACTGCACAAAGAATCTAGCTGTTTCATTATAGCTTAAGACATTTTATACTAACATTTTTTCCACATATGGCTAATAAATGTCATATAGTAAATGTAAGTATACCAGACATCGCTACGACACTCGATGTAGAACATAGGTCAAGAAATCAGTCGTGTCGGCTGACAGGTTAGTCACAGCAGGCTGAAAACGTGGTTATTTGTTGCTTTTCCAAGGAGGCACTCCCACCACATTTTCATATCTTGTGTTTGCTTAAATAATCCGAGCCTAAGAGCCAATTTCATAATGTAAACCAGGTATCTTGTGTTGCTACTAAAGCCATCACACAATTTATGGGCAATCCATATCCCCAAAACCTCCAAGCAGCGTCTCAGTGTTTGGAAAACAAAGGAAACCTCTATGCTTTACATCATATCAAAGGTTACCTTCCAGTGAGATAATTATTACCTCTATTTTTTTACTCGCGGCATTTCCACTTTACCTTGCCTGTGACATTCTGCTGAAAGTTTGCGAATGGCTGGATGATTTGGCCTTCCATGAGATCTCTAACCTTTCCTGTCTCCACGTTTTCAAGGAAATAACACTAATTCTCTTTTGTATCAATGAAATGCTCCATATCTCCAGAGAAATATTCACGTCTCAGTTTCAGCCTTTAGGGTCTATTTTTCAAAACCATTAATATGAATCAGCCAAATTAATGTTCTGATTGTCCTAATCATAGAATATCAGGGTTGGAAGAGACCTCAGGAGGTCATCTAGTCCAAACCCCTGCTAATCTTTGTGTTCAGTTGGACATAAATTCATTTTAAGGTATTTCAGTTTAATCCACATGCCAAACATGCCACAGGTGTCTGGAACAGCTACAACTCTACAATATCCTAAGGTATTAAAGAATGCAGAGAGACTATAAAAGAACATTTGTTTTTCCAACAATTCATCGACTTCTGCATCAAAATCTCCATCTACCCAATATCTATTTTATGTTGAGGTAGAATCCGAATTTTATTCTTTGAATTCTTTACATTTCTTAGCACTTTTAAAGCAATTAATCCAAGTCGTTGCTGTGATTGACCTCAATGGCATAACACGAACTACAGACGGGAATGCCATCAGCATGACCCTCGGAACCAATATGCATGAGTTATATAATTGGGATAGGGAAACAATTCTACCCTGCTTTTGTATCACCGCCTTTTTTACTTTTAATTTCTCCGTTTTTTCATGGGTGATATTGAGTAGATTGATCAAATAATATTGTTACCAAGGGTCTAGTACTTTTATCCAAGTTTTAAGTTCTCGCAAAAAGTCAAGATATCTCATGTTGTTGTTCCTTGGGAAGGAAAAATCAGTTTCACACATGCAAAATGGGAAGAGACTGTTTAGGAAGGAGTACGGCAGAAAGGGATCTAGGGGTTAGAGTGGACCACAAGCTAAATATGAGTCAACAGTGTGATGCTCTGGCAAAACAAGCAAACGTGATTCTGGGATACATTAACAGGTGTGTTGTGAGCAAGACACAATAAGTCATTCTTCACTCTACTCTGCACTGGTTAGGCCTCAACTGGAGTATTGTGTCCAGTTCTGGGCACCACATTTCAAGAAAGATGTGGAGAAATTGGAGAAGGTCCAGAGAAAAGCAACAAGAATGATTAAAGATCTTGAGAACATGACCTATGAAGGAAGGCTGAAAGAATTGGGTTTGTTTAGTTTGGAAAAGAGACGACTGAGAGGGGACATGATAGCAGTTTTCAGGTATCTAAAAAGGTGTCATAAGGAGGAGGGAGAAAACTTGTTCACCTTAGCCTCTAAGGCTAGAATAAGAAGCAATGGGCTTAAATTGCAGCAAGCGAGGTTTAGGCTGGACATTAGGAAAAAGTTCCTAACTGTCAGGGTGGTTAAACACTGGAATAAATTGCCTAGGGAGGTTGTGGAATCTCCATCTCTGGAGATATTTAAGAATAGGTTAGATAAATGTCTATCAGGGATGGTCTAGACAGTATTTGATCCTGCCATGAGGACAGGGGACTGGACTCGATGACCTCTTGAGGTCCCTTCCAGTCCTAGAATCTATGAATCTATGAAACTATATTGCATAGAGAGGTCTTTCTGTCCCTGCTTTCTTATGATACAGGTCTGTATTCTTGTTCTTGAGTCCCACGAGTATCTTAATTAGCCGGATATTATTTTAGTTGACATCTTATTTTTCTCCTATTAACGGGTGCTCAGCAATAGCACATGATTCACAGGAGAAATTAGTGTCCTCAAAGAATTTATTTGGTGGAGCAATGAGTGTCACCTGGATGGCTGGTGTAAAGCAGTAATTACCTTTTACGATTTTAGCACAGACATTTTGGACAGACTTGAGTGGTAAGAGTTGAGAGACAGTGACAGCACACAGAACATTACAGTGATCAATGCAGGAGATTACCAACATAGGAACAAAAGTATCAACAGTGGGATAAAGGTGGAAAGGGGCGTCTGGAGTTATTCAAAAGAAAGCAACAACAGGATTTTGTGAGAAACTGTAGAAGGACTCCGAGATTACAGTGAGATTCCGGGGAGATAGGAAGGAAAATTGAGTTTTCAATTAAGGGAGAAGTAACACGGGGAAGGAATTAGGAGGAATAATACGATTTTCGCTTGGGAAAGACTTTGAAATGTCAGACTGCCAGTTACAGACGAGAGACTGGAGGGAGGAGAGAAGTCTGGGTTGATAAGTAGGCTTCGGAATCTGAGCTGAAGACATGAAAGGAGATAAAGTATTTGAGAGTGCGAATATGAGGGGATCATGACCAGAAGCCTGTGTAACTAAATAAGAGATGAGCTATTAAAGGAGATGCCAAAGGAGCAGTCAGTGACGTCAGAGGAGAACCATGAAATTATAAAACCAGGGAAGCAAAAAAGAGAGAAATTAGGAAAGCGAGAGCTGCCTACTGTTTTTGACACCGCTAATCAAGAAGGATGAGGACAGAGAAGTACACCTTGCGTTTAGCTAGATGGAGGTCAGTAATGCCATTGGAGAGGTTTGCTATGGTAGGATGTAGAACAGACCTGAGTGACCAAAGGAGGAGAGGAAGGGAAGGCAGTCAGAGTAAACAGCAACCTACAGCATTATGGAGACAAACGGGGAAAGGAAGATGGAGGGGAGCAGTTGGTGAATCTGAGTCCTTACCTCGAACTGAAAGGCTATTTTTCATGTGCATTATTTTAAAAAGGGAACTCGTTTTCATCCTTCGGCTTGGCGAGAATGCTCGCTCTCCCAAGGGAAGACGCAATCCCAGCCACAGCAGCAAGCAGCGAGCCAGATCGAGGCAGACTAGAGAAATCTCGCGTTACACTTCAGCACCAAGGACAGGAAGCGAGACACTGTCCCACCCTGTTAAATCCTTCCTAGTTCACTCTTCTATTGCTGAAAGGCAAAGGCAAGACCAAGCGCTTCTTAACTGTTTTCGTCAACCTGGGGCTCTTGTATTACTTTAACACATTTACGTTTACAAAGCAACAAGTTCTCAGACACACTGGTTTGTTGCTTCTTGTTTTGTTTGTATCCATGACATACCAAGAAAACTACGTTATATTAAAAATTCTGTTTAAAAAAACCTCCGAAAAAATTATCTACATTTGTAATCTCTCTAATGTATACACAGATACTCAGGGGAAGTAGGAAATTTCCATTTTGAGAAAGTTGGAGGATCAGCACAACAGTAAAAGCTAACCCTGTTGGGCCTAAAACACAAATCTTTATTCACCTTTTAATCATTCCTTACCCTAGCAAACTCGCATTGACTTCAGCACCAACTTCACTCCCATTGGAGTTTACATAAACAATGACTGAGTGAAAACTGAATAAGGACCTCAAGTTTTGGCCAATGTGTTTCATAATACACACATACATATATGGGTGCATATATAATATGCCCTTCTATTAGTGCATGTTACACATAATACTCCTGGGAGAATTCTGTGCCACTGTGCATGCACAGAATTTATGTGCCCTGCAGATTTCTTTGCTTCTCTGCAGAAAAATGACTTTCTGACAGGGAAGCAAAGGGAAGCGACAAGAGCAATCATGTGACCCTTCCCAGCAGTATGTTTTGAGTGCCCAGGGCAGCCATCGGAGAGGTAAATCACTGTGCGGCAGGAGGCAGGACTGGGCTGCTAGTCCTGGCTTGGCTGGGCTGGGCTGGAGAAGACAGGACTTCCTCTTCCCCTGCATGGCATCTGGGGCCAGGTCAGACCCACCCCCAGATTTCTCCCCCAGCTGCACGAAGCTCTGTAAATTTACCCACACACACACATACACACACATGCCTCTTGCACCTATCATTCCTCAGCTGCAGGGGGAGGGATCCTTGTACAGGGAGTGCTCCCCCATCTGTTCAACCCCTGTGCATCCAGACCCCCTCATACTCAGACCCTCCTGCCAAGCCTCACCCTCTGTACTCAACACCCTCAATGAGCTCCACTCCCCTTGCACCTGGACCACTCCAATGAGCTCTCCCCACCCCACTGAACCCCAACCAACTGCACCTGGATCCCCACCCCTATGAGCCCAACTTCCCCAGCATCTGGACCCACCACAGAGCCCCAGACACCCCTGCTGAGCTTTATCCTCCCCACACTCAGACCCTCACAGCTGAGCCCCAACCACCTTCACCTGGACCCCCCCTGAAGAATTCCATTACCGTTGCACCCAGAACTCCTCCCCCCAAAACAATCCCATGTACATCCAGACCCCCCCACACAAATCCCCCTAAATTAAAACACTTTTAATCATATTTAACACCTTTATAAATGCTAAATGCAAAGGGGGGATTTGGGGTGGAGGCTGACAGCTCAGGATCCCCCATGTAATAACCTCTTGACCCCCAGTTTGAGAACCCCTGTTTTAGGGTTCACTGACGGGTTTGAGACGTAAAGCTGCCTTACCTCTTAACTAGAAGGCAGAAGCTCTTCCTAATCTTTTCAATTACCAGAGAGGATGTCTTGGATTTAAAAGGGTTAAAGAGACTGAAACATACTGTAAATCGCATGCAGAGTCTCAAAGCCCAAAACGTGTTTAGCTGTATTTGGGGAGAAAAGGGGTGAGAGGTGAATGAGATTATACCTCTGTATTTCATATTTATTGACGGGGTTATTCTATTTCGGAGGAAAATGCTTTCTTCCGTTGTTGCATAGGACAAATTCAAAATCCTGCTGGGAACCAGCAGAGGGCGGATGCAGCTGGGTATCTGAAGCCTGGCGCTGTCAGAAGAGAGAATCTGACTTTATGTTCTGCAAGTCACACAACAAAAACAAGAACCCCGTTTCAAAAATACGAACGGCCTTGTACGATTTCAGCCGGAGTTTTGCACATGTAAAAAGGGAAGAATCTCGCAGAGTGCTGAACATACCCAGAACCGAAGACTGTACTGGACACAGGCAGATGGTTCTGTCTAGCACCCACTAAATGGCAACTTTGCCATTGACTTGAGCGGCAGCAGGAGCCGACTCTCAGTCCTAAACTGTTCTGTCTTAAATCACGCCACTCTGAGGTTTCTAAATCAGGCTGGATGCTCATGCGACCGAGTTTTACGCAACGAGCTGGAGTCTGGAGACCGTGGATAAATGGTGGCTAAGAGGTCATCAACGTGACGCACTTAGATTGCGGGTGGAGACGAAATATGAGCAGAGAGCTCCAAACTGAGCTGGGATTTAGGAGGAAAAGCGGGCAACGCGGCTCATGCATATTCATCATTATATCTCTGGAGGCCAGTGGGGAGGGGATTGGAGCGCTGCAGTGGGTTTAGCACTGACTTCGGTCTCTTTCACTGAAACCGTAACCCACAGGTATAAAGCCAGCGGGGTTTTGCAATTTGTGCCCTCTCTCTCCTACATTTGGAAGGCAATGCAAAAATAAACTGTTTCCAACCAGTTAGCTTAACACTTAGGAACCAAAGGGTACCCTAGGACTGGGAGAGATCTGAATCAGGTCTCACTCTCAGAAAGTGATAGAGAGATTATCACTTCCAGTCGAGTCAGAGTCGGGATCCTGAAGAGGGAGTTTGTCTAACACAGAAAATGCCATATTTTAATCTAATCTTATATAGGTTATGCTGATTCCAAGGGCTTGGCCATCACAATCAATGGCACATAATATTGTTTTATATTTTAGATATGTAAGGAATGTTAAGGATACAGACACCCATTCATTCAAGAAATGGCTACTTTTCTGAGTTTGAAATATGCACTCTTCCTAAATACCTAATTAGGAAGGTATACCTAATTCCTATACCTAATTTAAAGATTGATTATATTAGATTATCCTACTTCTGCCTTTCTACCTATTTATATCCTTTTCAAAGAAAACATTCCTAAATATGTTTTAGGCCAAGATTTTAAAAAGGACTAGTGGTTTTGGGTGCTGCAGTATTAGGGTACCCAATTTAAAGGGGGCTGATTTTCAGAAGGTGAGTGCTAAACACCCTTGAAAATTATTTCCCTTGTCAATGTCTCAAGATAGACAGTTAAAAATTGAGGCATGCCAAAATCACTAGTTGCTTTTAGACCTTAATTCCTAGGCCTTTTAAAATTTGAATTCATTCCCTTTTCTTGTTCTATTAAAATGTTATTTTGTGCAAAAATACATGCAACAAATTGTACAATTATGTTTCTACACAAGAGCAGGCACAATAATGCCTTCCCAATTTTTTTAAAGAATATATAATTTCAATTCTCCAATTTAAATAATTATCACAACTTTTAAGCAGGAGTATTAAAAGCTAAATACTGCAGCGTTCTGTGGCATGTTAAAAGGAGAGAAAACAGGATTTGTGTTCTTATGCAGATATACAATATTTCTGCCAGTGAAGAGTATCACCAGAACATCATAAATAAATGTATGCCTGGGGCAACCTTACCCAATTCTCCATTATACACCTTGTCTAGAATTTTCAGAAGGTTGGGTAAGAAAAATTGGCAGCACCTAGAAAGGATTTTCAGCTCCTCAGGCCACCTAAGGCATTTTCTAAAAGCAGAGGGGGCAGGTGGCCACAACCTAGGGCAGAAACAAAGGGAAGAGAACTGGGTGTGGTTGAGATCATGGCCATTCACCTCACATTTTCAGAAGCACCCTGAGGCCCTTCACACACCCAGACACTGACACTTCAGTTAATCAACTGTGATTAACTCAGCAGGCACCAGTTAAGCCACTCATAGCACTCATTCACCTAGTGCAGTGGTCCTCAACGTGGTGCCTGTGGGTGCCATGGTGCCTGCCAGGGCATTTATGTGTGCCCGCCTAGCACCCAGCAGGGAGAGAAGCCACGACCCCGAGACTCTTGGGGACAGAGAACTCTGGGGCTGCAGGCTGCAGGCGCTGGTGTTCTCTCTCCCTGGCAGGCACGGGGCTGTGGCTTCTCTCCGGCTTCTCTGGGGCTGCAGGCTGTGGGCGCCGGTGTTCTCTGTCCCCGGCAGGTGCCGGGCCACAGCCCCACCCCTGCCAGGGACAGAGAAATCCAGGGCTGCGGGTGCCGGTCCTTGGCAGGCACAGGGCCGTGGCTTAAGCTGGAGAGAAGCCACGGCCCTGAGCCTGGCCAGGGACAGAGAACTCTGGGGCTGCAGGCTGCGGGCGCCAGTGTTCTCAGTCCCTGGCAGGCGCAGGGCCGCGGCTTAAGCTGGAGAGAAACTGTGGCCCCGTGCCTGCCGGGGACAGAAAACTCCGGGGCTGCAGGCTTCATTCTATGTTAAAGTAAGAATAATAAATATATTTGGACCAGCAGTTCAACAATGTTTTACTTTTTTAAAATAAATATGATGAAAACTGCTTCTGATATTTATTTTGTAAAAATTCCTTAATTTTTCTTACAGGTAGATAAAAAAGAGCAAATTCACATAGTAAGGTGAAAGAGTAATTGCCGGATAATTTAATTAATACCTTTTACATGTAAAATTACCTTTTTATCTTATGGATTCATATATTATGTAATATTAAATATGATGTTTTTTGTATTATTTAATGTACAGTTGAACCCTGTTATGTCGCCGGCCTAGGGGTTTGCCAAAAATAGTCGAGATAACCGATGATCGAGATAAACCCCTATCCACCCCCCACCCCTGAACTCCCCTGCCCTCTCTCCAACACCCCCTCCCTGCCCCCTTACCGCGGTGCCTGCACGTGGCTGGATCCGGCGAAGCGGGATGGGGAAGCGGGCCGGGCGGCCGTGGACGGGGACCCGGAGCCGGGCAGCCAAAGAAGCGGGACCTGGTAAGCGGGCCGGGTGGCAGGCGAAGCGGGACTGGGTAAGTGGGGCCGGGCGGCAGGCGAAGCGGGACCGGGTAAGCGGGGCCGGGCGGCAGGCGAAGCGGTGACCGGGTAAGCGGGGCCAGGCGGGCGGGCGGCAGGCGAAGCGGGGACAGGGTATGCGGGGCCGAGCGGGCGGCGGGCGGGACCGGGTATGCGGGCTGGGCGGGCGGGCGGTGAAGCGAGGACCGCGGCGGGGCCGGGCGGACGGGCGGGCAGCGGCGGGACCAGGTATGCGGGTCGGGCGGGGCCGGGCAGGGACCGGGTATGCTGGGCCGGGCGGCGGGGCCGGGCAGGGACCGGGTATGCGGGGCCGGGCGGGCGGGCACGGGCAGGGACCGGGTATGCGGGGCTGGGCCGGCGGCGAAGCGGGGACCGGGTATGCGGGGCCGGGCGGGGCGGGACGGGCAGGGACCGGGTATGTGGGGGCTGGAGGCGGTGAAGCGGAGCCGGGCGGATGGGCGGGCGGCGAAGCGGGGACCGGGCGGAGCGGGCAGGCGGGCGGCGGCAGGCGGCGGGGACCAGGTATGCGGGCCGGGCGGGTGGGCAGGGCCGGGCAGGGACCGGGTATGCGGGGCCGGGCGGCGGGGCCGGGCAGGGACCGGGTATGCGGGGCCGGGCGGGCGGGCTGGGCGGGCAGGGACCCGGGTATGCGGGGCGGGCAGGGACCGGGTATGCGGGCCGGGTGGGCGGGCGGGGCCGGGCAGGGACCGGGTATGCAGGGCCGGGCGGCAGGCGAAGCGGGGACCAGGTATGCGGGGACGGGGGGGGCCGGGCAGGGACCGGGTATGCGGGGCCGGGCGGCGGGGACGGGCAGGGACCGGGTATGCGGGGCCGGGCGGGCGGGCGGCGAAGTGGGGCCGGGCGGACGGGCGGGCGGCGAAGCGGGGACCGGCGAAGCGGAGCCGGGCGGGCGGGCGGCAGGCGAAGCGGGGACCAGGTATGCGGGGACGGGCGGGGACGGGCAGGGACCGGGTATGCGGGGCCGGGCGGCGGGGACGGGCAGGGCCCGGGTATGCGGGGCGGGCGGACGGGCGGCGGCGGCGGGGACCGCGAAGCAGAGCCGGGCGGGCGGCAGGCGGCGGGACCGGGTATGCGGGGACGGGCGGGGACGGGCAGGGGAGCGGGCGGCTGGGGACACGGTGGGTCGGGGACGCGGGGAGCCGGGCGGCTGGGGACGCGGGGAGCAGGCGGCTGCGGCTGGGGACACGGTGGGTCGGGGCGCGGGAGCCGGGCTCGGGCTCGAGATATTAGGGTTCGGGGAATCGACATAAGGGATGAGAAACCCATAAGACAAAGAGGGAGTTTGGCGGTTCCACTTGTAAAACGTCGACTTAATAGGATTGGCTAGTTAACCAAGGTCGAGATAAATGGGTTCGACTGTACAAATACAAAATAAGCCTTGAAAAATTGTTGGCACCCGCCACACTCTTCTGAAAACATGAATGTGCTACTGGCCACAAAAAGGTTGGGGACCACTGCCCTAGTGGCTCATATAGATGAATTACACCCCCAGATCTGATCCTTATCACACACCAATTAAGATACCACCACACACATACAGTGTAGGTTGAAGAGAAAGATACCTGTTGCACTGCCTCCAGCCATGATTCCTCTATATGCTGAAACAAATGAGGTAGACAAGGCAGAAGACCAGGCTGGCATTAGACTAGAAGAGAAAATGATACTACATTGCTAACAGTGTACTTGAGCCCTGCAGGACATTCTCTGACCTCACAGAAGTATGGACTCAGCCCTGAAGCCATCATACACCAGTACATAAGAACTACCATACTGAGTCAGATGAAAACTCCATCTAGCCCTGTATCCTGTCTCCAAGAGTGGCCAATGCCAGATGCCCCAGAGGGAATGAACAGAACAGGTAATCATCAAGTGATCCATCCCCTGTCGCCCATTCCCAGTTTCTGGCAAGCAGAGGCTAGGGACACCATCCCTGCCCATCCTAGATAATAGCCATTGATGGACCTATCCTCCATGAGCTTCTCTAGTTTTTTTTTTAACCCTGTTATAGTATTAGCCTTCACAACATCCTCTGGCAAGGAGTTCCACAGGTTGATTGTGTGCTGTGTGAAGACTTCCTTTTGTTTGTTTTAAACCTGCTGCCTATTAATTGCATTTGGTGACTCCTAGTTCCTGTGTTATGAGAAGGGGTAAATAAAATTTCCTTATTTACTTTCTCCACACCAGTCATGATTTTATAGACCTCAATCATATCCCTCTTAGTCATCTCTTTTCCAAGCTACAAAGGCCCAGTCTTATTAATCTCTTCTCATACGGAAGCTGCTCCATACCCCTAATTGTTTTTGTTGCCCTTCTCTGCACCTTTTCCAATATATCTTTTTTGAGATGGGTGACCATATCTGCCCACAGTATTCAAGGTGTGGGCATACCATGGATTTATATAGAGGCAATAATATATTTTCTGTCTTATCTATCCCTTTCTTAATGATTCCCAACATTCTGTACACTTTTTTTGACTGCTGCTGCACACTGAATGGATATTTTCAGAGAACTATCCACAATGACTACAAGATCATTTTTTTGACAGGTAACAGCTAATTTAAACCCCATCATTTTGTATGTATAGTTGGGATTATATTTTGCCATGTGCATTACTTTGCATTTATGAACATTGAATTTCATGTCCCTCACACAGCTTCTGGCAAACAGAGGCTAGGGACACTATTCCTGCCCATCTTGGCTAATAGCCATTGATGGACTTATCATCCATGAACTTATCTAGTTTTTTTTTTAACCCTGTTATAGTCTTGACCTTCACAACATCCTCTTGCAAAAAGTTCCACAGGTTGACTGTGCGTTGTGCATATGCAGTATATTAAGCTGTGGCTGCACTGATTGAGGCCTCCTCACAAGCATTTCTTCTTTATTTATCCTCCCACACCCTCAGGTGCTTAGGGCATCCACCATTTATTTCACTCATTTGCTGATCTGTTTTGGCTTCTGAGTGTCATGTTGATGGATTTGGCTTCTTTCTCTGTTGTTCGGTGTAGTTTCTTAAGGTCACCTTCTTCTTCCTTTTCCAGGAGGTGTTCATATTGTCACTTGACATGGAAGTCATGTTGGTGACACCCAAAGCATGTCACAGATATGTCACTTGTTGTCTTACAATATTTGATGAGTTAGGTTGGTGTGCTCAACATAGAATTTCTTTTGTTGCACAAAGCTCTTTCCAATGGATGCTGAAGATCTTCTGCAGGCATTTACTTTGGAATGAATTGATTTTCTAATCAATTTATGTTGTAGACCTCCATAAAGGAGGACAGACATGATGCCAGTGCTAAAAAATCATATTTTTGTCAGTTCAGTCATACTACCTTTCCAAATCTTTTCAAGTTTATGCAAGTTATTTGCTGCTTTTGATATTCATAGGTTGACATTTAGCAAGATGTCACATCTCACTGCCTAAATATATATAAAATTACTTATTTCTTCCGATATTTCTTCAAATACTCTAATGATATGGATAGCCATATATTTTGTCTTCCTTTTGTTGATAAGCAAACCGACTTGTTTTGCTGTGTCTGCCAAAAGGTGGGTCTTTGTTTAAAGGAATAAATATCCTGTGCAGTTCAATACAATGTCACTAGCAAAAAATGAGGTAATCACAGAAACTTGGTGGAATGATGATAATCAGTGGGACACAGAGTACAAAATATAGAAATGACAGTAGTTCATGCTGGTGGGAGAGTGGCACTATATGAAAGAAAGCATAGAGTAAAATATAGTAAGTTTTAAATGAACCAGACTGTACTATAGAATCTCTATGGATAGAAATTCCATGCTTGAATAATAAGACTATAGCAGTAGGGATATACTAACGACCACCTGATCAGGATGGTGATGGTGACTGTGAAATGCACTGGGAGATTAGAGAGGCTATAAAAACAGAAAACTCAATAATAATGGGGGGTTTCAGCTATCCCCATATTGACTGGGTACATGTCACCTCAGGACAGGATTCAGAGATAAAGTTTCTTGATACCATACATGACTGCTTCTTGGAAGCAGCTTGTCCTGGAACCCACAAGAGGAAAGTCAATTCTTGCTTTAGTCCTAAGTGGAGCACAGGATCTGGTCTAAGAGATGTGAATATAATTGAACCACTCGGTAATAGCAATCATATTATAATTAAATTTAACATCCCTCTGGGGGTGGGAGGAAAGGGGAAACACACAAAAATAAGGAAGCTAGTTAAACAGAAATTAAAAGGTATAGTCCCAAAACTGAAATGCCTGCAAGCTGCATGGAAACTTTTTAAAATCACCATAATAGAAGCTCAAAATAGCAGTGTGAGAGGTGGGTTCCAATCCTGTTACAAGTGCCCCCCTTCTGATTGGGCATGTCTGCATTCTTTAGGTCTGGAGACCCCTTTCGGTGGTTCTCAGGCAGATTTTCAGTGATTCAGCCCTCCGGCCAAGTCACACTGTCTGCACATTAGCCAGCACAAACCTCTTCTGGGGTATACAGTCCACAGGGCCTATCTCAGTACCCCTATGGTGGTGTCTCTCTCTAGAAGTCCTTATGCTTTAGTCTTTAAGTAGTCTAGCCCTGATATGAGGCTGTATCCCCAGGGCTTCCTCCCTTCTTTCTGTAGCCCTCTCCAGGCTCAGTCCTTACTCAGTCCCCAGGAGCCTCTCGCTTCCCGGGTCCCTGCCAGCAGACTTACCTGTCTATAGTCCTTCTGCTCTTCCAGGCAGCCGGGCCTGCAATCCATTCTTCCATGCAACAGGGTCCATGCAACAACTAACTACTGCTCTGGTCTGCAGCTCCTGTTATATGGCACTCCTGGAACCTGATTGGCTGCTTACCCTGCAGTCTCTAGCTTGCTTGGAGGACCTCTCCATTGTTCCTTTCCTGGGATGGGTGTGGCAGAATCCTGTGGCTTCCAGCAGGGGGCCTTTGGTCCCAATCCACTCCATCACAAGTGGACATAATAGAGGACAAAAGAGTGCCACCCTGACTAAAAACCAAAGTAGAAGAAGCGGTTAGAGGCAAAATGGCATCATTTAAAAATTGGAAGTTAAATATTACTGAGGAAAATAGAAAGGAGCAATAACATTGGCAAGTCTAGTGTAAACCTATAATTAGGCTGTACAAAAAAGAATTTGAAGAGCAACTAGCCAAAGACGCAAAAACTAACAGCAAAAGAAAATTAAGTACATCAAAGCAGGAAGCCTGCTAAACAATCAGTGGGGCCACTGGAAGATTGAGGTGCTAAAGGAGCATTCAAGGAAGATAAGGCCATTGCAGATAAACTAAATGAATTCTTTATATCAGTGTCCACTGCAGAGGATGCGAGGGAGGTTTCCACAAATGAGCCATTCAGACAAATCTGAGGAACTGTCCAGGATTGACATGTCAGTAGAGGAGGTTTTGGAACAAATTGATAAATTAAACAGTAATAAGTCAGCAGGACCAGATGGTATTCACCCAAAAGTTCTGAAGGAACTCAGTTATAAAATTGCAGAACTACTAAGGGTATGTCTACACTACAAGACTATTTCGAATCAACTTAATTCGAATTTGTGGAATCGACCTTATGAAGTCGAAGTTGTGTATCCACACTAAATACACTAGTTCGACTGTGTGAGTCCACAGTAACGGGGCCAGTGTCGACTTTGGAAGCGGTGCACTGTGGGAAGCTATCCCACAGTTCCCGCACTCCCCGCTGCCCATTGGAATTCTGGGATTTCCCCCCAATGCATGCTGGGGGGAAAAATGTGTCGAGGGTGGTTTTGGGTAACTGTCATCATTGAACCGTCAATCACGCCCTCCCTCCCTCCCTGAAAGCGCCTGTGGGCAATCTGTTCGTGCACTTTTCTGCTCAGTGACAGCGCGGGCACCACAGCACTTTGAGCACGGATCCCGCTGCAGTTTTGGCCGTTGTCAACTCCTCGCACCTTATCGTCCACCTCTTCCACAGTCAGCTGCTGAGAAATAGGGCTACTTTTCAATGGTGCTGCGAGCACTGGTGGACCATGGGGGACGTTTTACCAACATCAACGTCGGGTGGCCAGGCAAAGTTCATGACGTGCGTGTTTTCAGGAACTCTGGTCTGTTTAGACGCCTGCAGGAAGGTAGTTTCTTCCCGGACCACAAAATAAGTCTTGGGGATGTGCACATGCCTATAGTGATCGTCGGGGACCCAGCCTACCCGCTAATGCCCTGGCTCGTGAAGCTCTGTGCAGGCGCCTTGCACAGCGACAAGGAACTCTTCAAGTACCGGCAAGCAGTGAGCAGCGTGACCTGTGACTGTTTAGTTTCTTTACAGAGAAGCTGAACCTGCCCCTGTTTCTTTACCAAGTGACTGTTGACTAGCATCTGCAGTTACATACCCCGCCCACCCCGCTTCCCCAACTTCCAACACACGTTTAAAAATAAAAGACATGTTCCACTGTAACTTTACAAAGGTTTCTTTATTGATGACTTTGCGTTACAGGGTTGAAACTGGGACACGGACTGTGCTGGGTAGGGTGTGCAGTGATGTAAAGACTGCCTGTAAACTCGAGGAATGACAGGCTCCTGCTCCCAGAGCGGTCTGCATTGCCGGACTGGATGTTTCAACGGAGCCTGCCATCCCTCCTTTTTGGGACTCTGTGTGCGGGGGCTATGTGGCCTTTTGACGGGGGAGGACGGATACAGATTCCTCTGCTGCGTGGCTCTGTGGTCCAGGACAGGGACCGTTGCATGAGATCTGTAACCCCCCTCCCCCGCTACAAAGTCACGTACCCCCCCACCCACACAGAACCTGCAAACCACCTCCCATACCGACCAGGGTGCCTACTGACTGCAGTGTGTGTGTGACCTGCTGCTGATCCTGCCCCCATGTCTGTACCCTGGTAAAGGTGATTGTCCTGTCCAATTACCAACCCCCTTCCCCCCCTTCAAACACAGTCTCCTCTAAAAGAACATGACAGAAACAGTAATTAACAGAAAAGTATTTTTTATTATCAACTAGACAGTTAGGGGATGAAACTGGGATGGGGGCTTGGGTGCGGCGGGAAGGAAAGGACTTCTCAAAATTTAGGCTATGAGAGCTTTTCGGTACTTGAGCACTCTGCTGGGGTGCAGTGACAGTTTACACGGCCTCTGGCGCCCCTCCTTCTGGTTATTTTGGGTGAGGGGGCTATGGGACTTTGTGGCGGGGGAGGGCGGGTGCAGACACACGGCAGGGGGGCTCTGTCCTCCTGCCTGAGGTCCTGCAGAACATGCACAAGGCGCAGGAGCATGTCCGTTTGCTCCCTCATTAGTCCAAGCAGCGTTTGAGTCACCTGCTTGTCTTCCTCACGCCACCTCTCCTCCCGTTCGCTGTGTGAGCGCTGGTACAGAGAGAGGGTCTCCCTCCACTGGCTCTGCTGGTCCGCGTCATCTCGGGAGCACCCCATAAGTTCAGCGAACATCTCGTCCCGTGTCTTTTTCTTTCGCCGCCTAATCTTTGCCAGCCTCTGTGAGGGGGATGCTGTGGCAGGTCTGGAGACAGTGTGATGTCTGGAGGCTGTGTGATGGGAAAAAGGGAGTGAATTCCTTGCAAAGATAATTTTTTGCGAACAATGAACACAGTCTAGTCTGTCTCTGTGAATTCTGGGTTGAGATCCCAGTGCCTGATGGGGCAAAAACCATTTTCGCGGGTGGTTCTGGGTAAATGTCGTCAGTCATCCCTTCCTCCGGGAAAGCTACAGCAGACAATCATTTCAAGCCCGTTTTCCCTGGATTGCCCTGGCAGACGCCACAGCGTGGAAACCATGGAGCCTATTTTGCCTTTTGTGCCTGTCACCGTATGTGTACTAGATGCCGCTGACAGAGGCGGTCCAGCAGCGCTACATAGCAGCATGCTTTTGCTTTTGCATGACAGCAGAGATGGTTACCAGCCATACTGTACCATCTACCATACCATAAATTGGTAATAAGATGGGCATGGTTACCAGTCCTTTTGCACTGCACCATTTGCTGCTGTCATAAGTGCCCTGGCTGCTCTTAGCCAGGGGCGCAAAAGCCAAAATTGGGAATGACTCCCTGAGTCAATCCCTCCTTTTTGGTATCTAAAAATAGAATCAGTCCTGCCTAGACTATGGGCAAGTGTACTAGAGAACCACTGTATCAGAGAACCAGAGAGCACAGCTGCTCTGTGTCAGATCCTGCATAGATTATGAGCTGTATGCTATTCACAGGGGGTGCTCCTGCAACAACCCCACCTGTTCATTCCATTCTTCCCCAGCCTTCCTGGGCTACCATAGCATTGTCCCCCCACCTGTGTGATGAAGTAATAAAGAATGCAGGAATAAGACACAGTGACTTGTTAGTGAGAAATTAGTGGAAGGCAGCCTCCAGTTGCTATGATAGTCCAGATAGGACATTAAGGAGTGTGGAGGAGAGGAGCCCAGCATCCTGCTGCTAGTCCAGGGGCAATTGAATCTTTTCTTTACACGTGAAGGGTGGGGGCTGATGAAGCTCAGCCCCCTGTTGCTATGATGAGGACGGTTACCAGCCATACTACACCATCTACCAGGAAAAATTAGGGCCAGGCGCCCTTGATTGACCTCACTGATGCTAGTACGCATGGTTACCAGTCCTTTTGCACTGCCCCATGTGCCAATAGGCTGATGATGACGATGGATATCAGTCATATTGTACCATCAGCCACCCATGGCGGGGGCGGGGGGGAGTGAGGATGTCGGTGTTCAGTGCTGAAGCATCACATCTATCTGCAACATTCAGTAAAGATATGGTGACATGTAAAAGAGTCAACAGAGGATTGTTTTCCCTTTTACTTCTGGGGGTGGGGGGGTGCATAAATTGCCGAGCTATGCCCTGACCCACCGCGGACACTGTGTTTGACCCTAGAAGCATTTGGAGCTCAGCCAAGAATGCAAATGCTTTTCAGAGACAGCAGGAACTGTGGGATACCTTGTGTCCTCAGTCCCCCCTCCCTCCATGAGCGTCCATTTGATTATTTGGCTTTCCGTTACGCTCGTCACGCAGCAGCGTGCTGAGTCTCTGCTATGCCGTCTGTCCAGAGATTTTTGAAAAATACTTTGGACCAGGCGTAACATTACAGTAATTCCCCTAATTAGATGCAGGAGTCTCCGAGCGAGATCACCCTGAGGACGGTCACTGAAGGAGATAGAGAGCGCATGCTGCGTGAAAGCCAGCACAAACCAGGGCCCTATGCAGCCATGCTCGGGGAGGCAATGCTCCCAGAGTACCTCATGAAAGCCTAGCGCGGAAAAGTGTGCTGCCACGGAGCACCCAATAAGGCAGCTCTCCCCAGGAACCTCCAGGAGAGCTTCGTGGAGATCTCCCAGGAGGATTTCTGTTCTATCCCCATATATAGAGAGACCTCCTTTTCACATACTTCAGATTCCTGTTATATTAAGAATAAAAGTTTACATGGTTAAAGCACTTACCAACTGCTCCTTCCCCTGATTCAGGATCCGGGTTAATGGCTGGGGACGGTTGGTAGGGGATCTCCGTGACGGTGATGAAGAGATCCTGGCTGTCGGGGAAACCAGCGTTGTAAGCGCTGTCGCCTGCCTCGTCCTCCACAAACCCTTCCTCATCTTCCCCATCCGCGAACATCGCCGAGGAACTGGCCGTCGACACTGTCCCATCGTCAGAGTCCATGGTCACTGGTGGGGCAGTGGTGGCAGGCTCCATAGCGTCCGTTTGCCGCTTTTATTTTTTGGTAGCCTTGTCTGGGGTCCTTGATTTTCACGCAGCGCTGCGTTGCATCCCGGCTGTATCCTCTGTCTCTCATGGCTTTGGAGACCTTCTCGTAGGTCTTCGCATTCCGTTTTTTGGAGCGCAGCTCCGAAAGCACAGACTCCTCGCCCCACACACCGATCAGATCCAAGAGTTCCCGGTCAGTCTATGCTGGGTCCCTCTTTCTATTCAGAGATTACATGAACTCCTCTGCTGGAGAGCTCTGCATTGCTGCCGGTGCTGCTGAGCTCGCCCCGATGTCCAACCATGAAATGAGATTCTAACTGTCCAGACAGGAAAAGGAATTCAAATTTTCCCAGGACTTTTCCTGTGTGGCTGGTCAGAGCATCCAAGCTCGGACTGCTGTCCAGAGCGTCAACAGAGTGGTGCAGTGTGGGATAGCTCCAGGAGCTAGTAAGTTCAATTTGCATCCACACCTAGCCTAATTCGACATAGCCATGTCGAATTTAGCGCTACTCCCCTGGTCGGGGTGGAGTACCGAATTCGAACTAAAGAGCCCTCTAGGTCGAATTAAATGGCTTCCTGGTGTGGATGGGTGCGCGGTTAATTCGAATTAACGCTGCTAAATTCGAATTAAAGTCCTAGTGTGGACCAGGCCTGAGTGTGGTATGTAGCCTATCATTTCAATCAGCTTCTATATCAGATGACTAGATGATAACTAATGTGACACCACATTTTTAGAAAGGCTCCAGAGGTGATCCTGGCAATTACAGGCCTAACTTCACTACTAGGGAAATTAATTGAAACTACAGTAAAGAACAGACACATAGATTAGCATGATTTGTTGGGCATGACTCAATATGGCTTTTGTAAAGAGAAATCACGCTTCACCTATCTATTAGAATTCTTTGAGGGGGTCAATAAACATGAGGTGTAACTGTGCTTTTGTGGGTCACAACTGAGAATACCAAATTCAGGACAAACTGCTGAGAAATAGGACAGACACACCCCAAAACTGGTGGTTATTCTCCTATAAGATGTATCAAACCAGCAACAAAAGTAAACTTCTGTTTCACCACACTGGCTAACAAGAAGTCAGAAAAGCAGTTTCCTCAGGTACTCCCGCCCTTGTATCACCACCAAAAATACTAGACTTAAAGATGAGTGGTTCTTTAAAACCAATTTCATCAAATAAAAGGTTCTTCTGATCCCAACGGACCAGCCACACACTCAGGTCAATATACAACTCAGATCTTACCCAATAATCATGCTGTTGCCAATCCTTTAGTATCTAAAATCTAAAGGTTTATTTATAAAAAAGAAAGAAAGAAAGGTGAGAGTTAAAATTGGTTAAAGGAATCAAATACATACAAAAATGCAAAGTTCTTGGATCAGGTTTGTAGCAGTGATGAAATAAACTGCTGGCTTGTTAAGTTTCTGGTTGCTTCCAAATCATTGGAAGGTCCTCAGCATAAGCACCAACTCCATGGGTGCTTCGGGGCTGAAGCACCCATGGGAAAAAATGGTGGGTGCTGAGCACCCACTGGCAGCCTCCCTACCAGAACCTCCCCCTTCGCCCAGCACCTCCTACCTTCTGGCAGACCCTGCCAATCAGAGCCCACATCCTCCCTCCCAGCACCTACCACTTACTGTGGATCAGCTGTTTTGTGGATATCTGGAGGTGCTGGGGGAGGAGGGAAGCGAGGGCACAGTGTGTTTGGGGGAAGGGGTGGAACTGGGTGGGGAAGGGGTGGGGCAGGGGCAGGATGAGGCAGGGAATGGGGGGCAAGGAGGGCATGGGAAGAAGCAGCGTGGGGGTGGGGCTGGAGAGGAGAACCCCCCAGCATATTAGAAATTCAGCGCCTATGGTCCTCAGTCCTTTGGTTAGAATGCTCCCATTAGTATAAATTCATAGTCCAGAGGTTTGAGCAGGAAAGAGGCAAAATGAAGATATTTCCAGGGCCTTTTATAGCTTCTGCCATGTGGCGGGAAAGCCATTGTTTCAAACAAGGCACAGATAATGGAAAATTACAGGTAGCAAGATGGTGTTTGGAGTCACATGTCCATGCACGATTTTGCTTAGTCACAGCAGGAAGTGTGTCAATAGGCATCTTCCATTGTGAGTTAAGTGTTCTTTAATGGGCCACTTAACTTGACTAGTCCCTTCAAGATGTGCAGGCTAAATATCTTGTGGGCATTACCACAGGAGCAAACATATTTGAAATAAAGGTATGGAGCCAATGCTCATAACTTCAAACATAAAAATAATACATGCATACAAATAGCATAATCATATTCAGCAAATCATAACTCTTCCATTGACATCTTACTTGACACACTTTGTATAAGGTTTGTTGCAATTATATAACAGGGGTAGCAACAATGATCTACATGATAATATTTTAATCAAGTAATGTCACAAATTATTAGATACATAGATGAACATGATTTGTTGGCAGGGCTGGCTCCAGGCAGCAACCAACCAAGCATATGCTTGGGGTGGCACCTTGGGGCGGGGTGGCGCTCAGGTTTTTCTTTTGTTTTGTTTTTGGTTTTTTTTTGGTTCAGCTGGGCAGCACTGGAGGGTTTTTTTTGTTTGTTAAGGCCGGGTGGTGCTCAGAGGGGGTGTGTGTTTTGGCGGCGCTCGCGGGGGGGCAGGGGGTTTTGGGGGTGGTGCTCTTTTTTTTTTTTTTGCTTGGGGTGGCAAAAAAGTTAGAGCCGGCCCTGTTTGTTGGGAAAGAGTCTCTTTGTAAAGAGAAATCATGCTTCACCAATCTATCAGAATTCTTTGAGGGGGTCAATAAACATGTAAACAAGGGTGATTCAATGGATATAGTGTATCTGGACTTTCAGAAAGCCTTTGACAAGATCCCTCACCAGAGGCTCTTACCAGGGCCAGCTCCAGGCACCAGCTAAGGAAGCATGTGCTTGGGGCGGCCAATGGAAAGGGGCGGCACGTCCGGATCTTCGGCGGCAATTTGGTGGCGGATCCCTCAGTCCGTCTCAGAGTGAAGGACCTACCGTCGAATTGCCACCGAAGAATGAAGCGGCGCGGTGGAGCTACCACCAAAGTGCCGCCAATCATGGCTTTATCCTTTTTTTTTTCTTTTCACTTTGCCGCTTGGGGCGGTGAAAAAGCTGGAGCCAGCCCTGGCTCTTACGCAAAATAAGCAGTAATGGGATAAGAGGGAAGGTCCAGTCATGGATCAGTAGCTAGTTAAAAGATAGAAAACAAAAGGTAGGAATAAATGGTCAGTTTTCAGAATGGAGAGAAGTAAATAGTGTTCTCCAGGGGTCTGTAGTGGAACCAGTGCAGTTCAACATATTCATAAATGATCTAGAAGTGAGGGTAAACAGTGAGGTGGCAACATTTACAGACAATAAAAAATTACACAAGATAGTTAAGTCCAAAGCAGACTGAAAAGAGTTACAAAGGGATCTCACAAAACTGAGTAACTGGGCAACGAAATGGCAGATGAAATTCAATGTTGATAAAGGCAAAATAATGCACATTGGAAAACATAATTCTAATTATACATGCACAAAGATAGGATTTAAATTAGCTGTTGCTAATCAAGAAAGAGATATTTGAGTCATTGTATATAGTTGTCAGAAAACAATCCACTCACTGTGCAGCAGCAGTCAAAAAAGCTAACAGAATGTTAGGAAAGGGATAGTAATAAGAGAGAAAATATCATAATGCCTCTATATAAATCCATGGTATGCCCACATCTTGAATATTGTGTGCAGATTTGGTTGCCCCATCTCAAAAAAACAGATCTTGGAATTGGGAAAGATACAGAGAAAGGCAACAAAAATGATTAGGGGTATGGAACAGCTTCCATAAGGGGACATATTACAAAGTCTGGGATTTTTCAGCTTGGAAAAGAGACGCCTAAGGTGGGATATGACAGAGGTCAATAAAATCTTGACTGGTGTGGAGAAAGTGAATAGGGAAGTGTTATTTACTCCTTTCCATAGCACAAGAGCCAGGGGTCACCCATGAAATTAATAGGCAGTAGATTTAACAACACAAAACGAAGTGCTTCTTCACACAGCGCACTGTCAAGCTGTCGAACTCATTGCCGGGGGATGTTCTAAAGGCCAAAACTATAAGAGGGTTAAAAAAAGAACTGGATAAGTTCATGGAGGATGGGTCCATCAATGGCTATTGGTCGCAGACAGCTCTGGAGCCCCCGCTGCAGCCCCAGTGGCTCAGAGCTCTGGGTTCCCCGCTGACTGCAGCAGTTTTGAACTCTGGGGTTCCTGCTGCCGCTGCAGTGGATGGTTCTAGGGTCCCCTGACACCACCAGCAGCTGAGAGTTCCAAGGCCCCCTCACTGCCTGCAGAGGTGAGAGCTCCATCCATGTCCTGCTTCCCACAGTGGCTTGGAGCTCTGGTGTCTCCCACCACTTGTGGTGGCTGAGCTCCTGGTGCACCCACTGCCCGCAGTGGCTGACAGCCCTGGGCCAGTGTCTCAGCGCTCTAGGAACCACTGCTGCTCACAGTGGCTCAGTTCCCGGCCAATGGGAGCCGGTGGAGGGGGGGGAGCCTGCAGGCAAGAGTTGTGCAGAGCCACTTGCGCACCTCAGCCTAGGAGCCAGACCTGCTGCTGGCCGCTTCTGGGGTGCAGCGCAGTCCACGCTGCCAGGACAGGCCTGAAGCCTGCCTCTGCACCCCGGCAGTGCCGCTGACTGGGAGCCACTGGTGGTAAACCCACTTCTCAAGCCCATGCCCCAATCCCCTGCCCCAGCCCTGAGCCCCTCCCACACCACAAACCCCTCATCCCTAGCTCTGTTGTTTCATGGGCATCAACAATTTTCTTCAACTGAAAAAAAGTTTGAAAACCACTGGATCAGAATACGAAAGAGAACTGTCTGTGACTCTGTATTAGACTGTTATATCAAGGGAGAAGTTTACACTTGATAATTGTTTGGTGAAATCTAAGTATAGAACTCACAATCAATTTGAGTTTTGGGCCCTGATTCTTAATAGTCTGCCCTGAAGTTGGTACTCATGCTCTTGAATGTTGGGCAGCATTAGAGCTTCCCCCGCCCACTCCCATGGGTCACACCACATTCCAAGGCAATCAGAAACTTGATCATCCTGCTATAACAGAGCTACCAGATTTTCCACTGAAGCCAATGAGATTGCATAGATTTAACATCAACATTTAGTGACTTTTCTAGAAACAAACACAAGATTCCTCTCCCCTGCTTGAGACATATGTGGGCATCAGATGTTGCTTTCTGCAAGTCCAGTTCCCACAGGATCCTTCCAAATGATAGACCTGCTCCAAATGAGAGCTGCTGCTGTGTTATCTCTCATGGACTTGTACATATGCTAGTAGGCCTCTTATTTGATTTAATTATTTTAAAATAATTGCTTTTAATTGTAATTCTTCTCTGAAGAATGAAGACATAAAAATGTCATCTTTTGACTCCACAGACACTACCACTTGTTTTTACTGTCTATTCTCCGATGAGGTATGCAAAACCAGCATAGCTCTGGAAGAGGAAGCTGGAGTCTATGACTCATATATTTTTAACAGAATTGCTAACTAAATTCCATTTGCAGGGCCAGATTTTGACCTTGGCAACAAAACTATGCCATCTACGGGGTAGATCCTGGTGAAAATGGGGTTGCAGAGGGGTAACTGAAGGAGGAATTTGATTTACAGAATCTTTATTACTGGAGATGCACACAAGCCAGTAAGAACTCAGCATGGCTCTGATACTAGGATGTGTTAGCTAGGAAGCAGTAGAAAATATATCTATTTGCTTGTACAAGGAACTGATTTGATCTGGATTTTTTTCAAACCTAATAAACATGGTGTGACAGATGCAGGACCTTGGAAACATGGGAACTTCAAAAGACTATATTATATTGAGATGTGCCAGACATTGAGCCCAGGGATTAGTCATAAATTTTTGTATCTGTGTAAACCAGGGATTGTATTCTAATTCCATGGGGGAGAGTTACTGAGCTTCCCCTCAAGAACAAACATTAGTGATAGTAGGGGTAATTACTGCTGATCTGGGACAGGTAAACAACTCCAGAGAAGTGCCTTTCCCTGAGGAATTTGCATAAATTGGTTTCCAGAGGCACAGGAGGCAGAGTGTGAATGGGTTCCCCCTTCAGCTGCTAGAAACTCTGGTTGGTAAACTCCTTTGTAAATTAAGCAGCATACACAGTCCACCGGAGTACCTTCACGAAGTGTCTTTATTGTTGTTTATGTGCCACCTACATCACAACTGTTGCTATGCAATGCCCCCTTCCTGCTCCCTGACTAAGCCTTTTATATTGCTTGCTTTCCTCTCCCAGCTACCCAGTTGGTGAGCTAATTACCACATTAGCTCATCAGGCTTCCCAAAGGTGAAAGTGATCCCTTCTATCCTTCCAAACCCAAACTAGCTAAGTCTTTTCCACTCTAGCTACACCCAGTGTCTTGGTTGTTCTAAGTGACCAGGGTGCTGGCTTCCAAAGAGCTCAATTTATAGCATCCTGTCACCCAAAGAAAGAGCTTATGGGATAAAGTGTCAGCCAAAACTAGCTGAGTGACCCTCATTTTGATCCCAAAACTGACATGATATTGTAAGTAAGAGGGCAAAATCCTGCTAAAAGGGTTGGAAGGATTGGAACCTGCTAGGATGTGGAAGATGGCTGACACCTTGTAAGCTAGTAAATTTTTATTGTTATATGTTTTCTCCATAATGGTTTTGTTCTAAAATAAATGTATTGTGCTTTGGAGAAGCTGGTTGGTCACTCTGTCATTGTCCCTGAGAGAGGGCAAACTGCAGGTGTTGGACTAATGTCAGACCTACTGGGATAAGTACAGTGAATTGCAGGGGGCTGCAAGCCAAAATCCCTGGTCTGGACAGAGATCCCTGCCTATGGAAAGGTGATGGCTGGAGGCCTGAGATGTAAAGGGGCACCCTTGAGGAGGGGGCAAAAGTTCAGTTAACCCTGGAACTGTGACATTTGGTGTGACAGACTGACAAACCTTATGGAATTAAGATATTAATTATTGAATTAAGTTAAATATATTTGTGGTCCATAGTATTAAATGCAATTATTTTTGGGGTGTATGTTACTTCTCTAAGAGACCAACTGATGCAATCTCTTGAAAATACTGGGAACTTCAAACTGCTTTTTTGGGGATAATATGTGTGAAGTGTGTTTCCTTGGGGAAGGAAATAGAAGTTCTCCCTGCCAAAGCCAGCCTTTTGAAGCTATGCACTGGGGAAAGAGACCTATTGTCTACTACTCACCTGCTCCTGAAACTCCAGTTCAAAGGCCCCCAAACTATATAAAGGATGGACTAATCTTTTCATGAGGGTGCTGGTTCTGAGCTGAGGCTGCTATGAACTTGTGACCAGAGAGACTCCTTTGCGGGACGCTGCTGCCAGAGCCCATGTAAAAGCTGGGTGATCTCTGGGAAGTTTATTAGCATGTGTGTATGCTCTTATATCATTTTAACGTTCTCAGTAGTGCTTTTACCTTAAGAATAAAATAGGCTTGTACCACAAGTGCTATTGGTTAATGATAGGCAGTCAGTGTCATCAGTCTCTAAAGAGAAAGCAGGCAGGCCTGGTTAGACAGATTATCTTTTGCAGGAAATAACACACTGAAGGCAGGAAACTGGTCAGGAAGGGAACAATGCAAGTTTCCACCCAAGAAATGCAACAGGTAGGGAGCTGGAAGGAAGCCTGAGAGTGGGGGCCCTTGCTAAACCACTAAGGGAAAATACAAGTGCAGACACCCTAAAATGTGAGTGAGATTTTTTTGTAATATTTTTATGAAGACTGTTTGTGCCTCAGTTTCCCCCATATGCTGCATTGTTACCCAGTGAGGGGAGGGAAAGGACTGTTTGTTCTCTAGGCAGGCTGAGACACATAGATGTGGGTGTTGCCTGGCTGTCTGGGCCTTAGTTCTCATATCAATGGCGTATCTAAGAAGACAGTGGCAAATCGAATTGCCAGGACATTGACACCTAGCAACCAATAACCTTCCCTGCCTCTCCTTAGGGAAATTGAACAACAATCCCCCAGCTCGAGAACAAAGGCCTGGGAGAGGTGAGGAGGGGGATAAAAGTTGGCTGCTGGAAGGAATTGAGGCTCTCTTACCTGGAGTTTGGCTAAGGAGGTCAGACAAAGGGAGATAGACATCTTGAACCAAGGGATTCACTACAGCTTGGTTGAACTCAGGGCTAACCAGAATGGATGATGCTTTAACCTTCATTTCTCCAGACTACTCTAAGGACTTCCTATGCTGTGTTCCAGTTAACATATAAACTCTACTGTTTTGGCAATGCTGTGTGAGGATCACTGCAAATGCTGGGTGAGGTGCATTAATCCCTGCAGAGTGTACATGTACTCCATTAGGGGTCTGTCTCAGTTGGACTCACTGAACAGAGCTCGTGGTGTGCAGCAGGGGTGCTGCAGGCCAACAGGTCTAGTTTAAGGAGGTGGTGAAGCTGTATGGCTTGCCCTGAATGAAGAGCAAGACACCTAGGTCTGGCACACTGAAGGGGTTCCTCCTAGAAACTGTTCCAAAGCTGGGGCCATAGCACCAGAGCTGTGACAATGGAAGTCCACAATAATGTATTTACAAATTCACTTTTCAGAACAGAACTTTAGTCTGCTTTAAATAAGCAGGTACTGATTAACCCTTGAACTGGGCTGTCCCTCTCTGCTGCCTGCCCTGCCCCAACAGGAGCAAATTATTTAGGGAAAGAGATTGGGAATAAAGTGTGGACCAGCTTCCACTGTCATTTACATCAGTATAAATCTAGAGTGTTTTGAAACCAATGTAGTTACTCCAGATTTACCACAGTATAAATGAGAATTGGATGTCACCTGCAAGCTCTTAGAATCATAGAATATTAGGGTTGGAAGAGACCTCAGGAGGTCATCTAGTCCAATCCCCTGCTCAAAGTAGGACCAACCCCAACTAAATCATCCCAGCCAGGGCTTTGTCGAGACGGGCCTTAAAAATCTCTAAGGATGGAGATTACACCACCTCCCTAGGTAACCCATTCCAGTGCTTCACCACCCTCCTAGTGAAACAGTGTTTCCTAATATCCAACCTAGACCTCCCCAACTGCAACTTGAGACAATTGCTCCTTGTCTGTCATCTGCCACCACTGAGAACAGCCAAGCTCCATCTCTTTGGAACCCCCCTTCAGGTAGCTGAAGGTTGCTATCAAATCCCCTCTCACTCTTCTCTTCTCCAGACTAAATAACCTCAGTTCCCTCAGCCTCTCCTCATAAATCATGTGCCCCAGCCCCCTGCTGGATGCTCTCCAATTTGTCCACATCCCTTCTGTAGTGGGGGGACCAAAACTGGACACAATACTCCAGGTGTGGCCTCAACAGTGCCGAATAGAGGGGAATAAGCACTTTGCTCAATCTGCTGGCAATGCTTCTACTAATGCAGCTCAATATGCCGTTAGCCTTCTTGGCAATAAGGGCACACTGCTGACTTATATCCAGCTTCTCATCCACTGTAATACCGAGGTCCTTTTCTGCAGAACTGCTGCCTAGCCATTCGGTCCCTAGTCTGTAGCAGTGCATGGGATTCTTCCTTCCTAAGTGCAAGACTCTGCACTTTTCCTTGTTGAACCTCATCAGATTTCTTTTGGCCCAATCCTGCAATTTGCATAGGTCACTCTGGACCCTATCCCCACCCTCCAGCATATTTACCTCTCCCCACATCTTAGTGTCATCTGCGAACTTGCTGAGGGTGCAATTCATCCCATCATCCAGATAATTAATAAAAATGTTGAACAAAACTAGCCCTAGGACCGACTTTTGGGAAACTCCGCTTGATACCGCTGCCAACTAGACATCGTGCCATTGATCACTACCCATTGAGCCTGACAATCTAGCCAGCTTCCTATTCACCTTATAGTCCATTTATCCAATCCATACTTTTTTAACTTGCTGGCAATAATTCTGTGGGAAACCGTATCGAAAGCTTTGCTAAAGTCAAGATATATCACATCCACTGCTTTCCCCATATTCACAGAGCCAGTTATCTCATCATAGAAGGCAATCAGGTTGGTCAGGCATGACTTGCCCTTGGTGAATCCATGTTAATGGTTCCTGATCACCTTCCTCTTCTCCAAATGCTTCAGAATGGATTCCCTGAGGACCTGCTACATGATTTTGCTGGGGACTGAAATGAGGCTGACCAGTCTGTAGTTCCCAGGTTCTCTTTCTTCCCTTTTTAAAATATGGGCACTATATTTGCCTTTTTCCAATCATCCAGGACCTCCCCTGATCACCACGAATTTTCAAAGATAATGGCCAATGGCTCTGCAATCACATCAGCCAACTCCCTCAGCACTCTCAGATGCATTAGATCTGGACCCATGAACTTTTGCACGTCCAGCTTTTCTAAATAGTCCTTAACCTGTTCTTTCAACACTGTGGGCTGCTTACCTCCTCCCCATACCGAGTTGCCCAGTGCAGCAGTCTGGGAGCAGACTTTGTCTGTGAAGACCAAGGCAAAAAAAGCATTGAGTACTTCAGCTTTTTCCGCATCACCTGTCTCTAACAATCACTGTATCTTCACCGGCTGAAGCCTCAGAATAATCTTTAAAGGCAGCTTTTATAGAGCACATGGCAGTGTAACTCACTAGGTAATTTTCAGAAGAGATGAGGACCCACAAATTCAGTTGAAGTTAATGGGAGCTGCAGGTATTCAGCGTCTCTGAAAAATCAGACCCTAAATGCTGTGTCTGATATTTGCTATGGTGACCTGCTCTAAGTGAATTCCTTATCATTAAGCACATTTCTTTTTTAGCTCAAGAGGTAGTGGCTTCTGTTCTTGGTTCTGCAGCTCTGGGGTGTATGCTTGTGTAAAGGTGCAGGACTCACCCCTGCAGCACCTCCTGCTGGTCATCTCCAGGAATTAGCTCTTCAGACATTGGCGCACCATCTGCAGGTCGGTGTCCCACTACCACTTGGCCCCTGTGTCCCTCCCGGACGCAGTGCCCTGTTGTCTGGGGTGCTGCCCCCTGGCAGTACCCCCAGAGTTCTGGGTCTCCCCCTCCCAGGGGAACCCCCACCCACTATCCCCACTTCACCTCAGTGTAAGGCTACTGCCAGTCACCATCTAGTCCCACTTCCTGGGGCAGACTTCAGTATACACCACTCATCACAGGCAAGGTTGGGTTGGACCTGCTGCCTCTCTCTATAGTTGGGCTGCCCCTCTGCAGCCCTGGTACTGGTCTTAGGCACACAGCTAGGCCCACAGCCTGGGGGTTTTCCAGGCTGGAGCTCCCCAGCTCCTTTAGCCTTCCCCCAGCCCTGCTCCACTCCCAGTGCCCTGCTCAGCTCCCTAGCAGCCAGGCCCTTCTCTCTCTCTACAAGCAGAGAGAGAGACTCCTGAGCTTCTGGCTGCCTTGGCCTTCTTATAAGGCTCAGTTGATCTGGTTGGGGCATGCCTTCAGCTGCAGCCACTTCCCCCAGTCAGCCGGGCTTTTGCTCCCTTCTCCAGCCCCAGCCCTCTGCAGGGCTTTTCCAACCCCTTCAGGGCTGGAGCAGGTGCTCACCACGTTACAGCTTGCTATTACCTGGTGGGCCAGCCTCTACTCCACCCTGGTCCCGAGGCCCGCCAGGGATATCAGTTGGTGGCTCCTCCATGGGGCCGTGAGCACGGGCGTGTACTTGGTGCGGTTTACCCCTGTCCCAGACACCTGCCCCTTCTGCGGCGTGAGGGAGACCCTGGTGCACGTTTACTTAGAGTGCGCCAGGTTCCAGCCCCTATACCGGCTCCTCACCAACATCCTGTTACATTTCTGGCTGCACTTTTCCCCTCACCTCCTTCTCCATGCACTCCCTATCCATGGCCCCACAAAGTCACAGGACCTCCTGGTCAACCTCCTCCTCGCCCTGGCTAAAATGGCCATCTACGCGACCAGGGAGAGGCGGTTCGCCAATGGAGACACCTGCGACTGTGGGGCTTGTTTCCGGTCCTTAGTCCGTTCACGTCTCCAGGCGGAGTTCCTCTGGGCGGCGTCCATTGGCTCCCTTGATGCCTTCGAGGAGCAGTGGGCGCTGTCCGGGGTTCTCTGCTCAGTGTCCCCGTCAGGCTCCCTTCTTATGACCTTTTGACCGCACTCCTGTCCCTTTTCTTTTATTAGTTGTCCCCCGAAATCAGTGGGTTTCTGAGGTCCTGTAGATCCTCCCCTTAGGCTGGGGGCGGGATCCTTTAGCATTGGGCGGGCTTCCGCCCGCCCGGTTCCTGGAAACCCAATAGATACAGCTTGCTATTACCTGGTGGGCCAGCCTCTACTCCACCCTGGTCCCAAGGCCCGCCGGGGATATCAGTTGGTGGCTCCTCCATGGGGCCATGAACACAGGCGTCTACTTGGCGCGGTTTACCCCTGTCCCAGATACCTGCCCCTTCTGCGGCGTGAGGGAGATCCTGGTGCATGTTTACTTAGAGTGTGCCAGGTTGCAGCCCCTATACCAGCTCCTCACCAATATCCTGTTATGTTTCTGGCTGCACTTTTCCCCTCACCTCCCTCTCCATGCACTCCCTATCCGTGGCCCCACAAAGCTGCGGGAACTCCTGGTCAACCTCCTCCTCGCCCTGGCTAAAATGGTCATCTACGCAACCAGGGAGAGGAGGTTGGCCAATGGAGACTCCTGTGACTGTGGGCCTTGGTTCCAATCCTCTGTCCGTTCACGTATCCGGGCAGAGTTCCTGTGGGCGGCGTCCACTGGCTCCCTTGACGCCTTCGAGGAGCAGTGGGCGCTGCCGAGGTTCTCTGCTCGGTGTCCCCATCAGGCTCCCTTCTTTTGACCCTCTGACCGCACTCCTGTCCCTGTTCTTTTATTAGTTGTCCCCCGAACTCAGTTGGGTTTTGAGGTCCTGTGGATCCACCCCTTAGGCTGGGGGGGTGGGGGGAGGGAGTTGGATCCTTTAGCAATGGGCGGGCTTCCACCTGCCCACTTCCCGGAACCCAATAGGTACAGCTTACTATTGACCTATGGGTTTCTCACAGCACAATCCAGTCTGGAGATGACAAAAGCCTGGAAATGAGACCCTGTAGTGTAGTGAGGTTGCCTATGGGAGAGAAATGGCCCCTGCCTTCACAGTAAGCACAGACAATCAAGGCATTTTTGGGCCACTTAAATCACCTATCTTCTCAATAACTATACCCACAAGGGCAGGTGAGAGATTGGTGACATTGTCACTAACCCTCCCCCATGAACAGATAGCAACTCTACCTCTTTTGTTTGTACTTCTAGCATGAGTAAATTAATGAAAAGTCAAAAGATCTGTCCTTCTACTTTGTATTGCCATCCCTATAAGCAGGGGTGGCTCTAGTTTTTTTTGCCACCCCAAGCACGGCGGGCAGGCTGCCTTGCCTGCAGGAGGTCCCCAGTCCCGCGGATTCGGCATACCCACCGCCAAATTGCCGCTGAATCTGCAGGACCAGCGGACCTCCTGCAGGCAAGCTGCCGAAGGCTGCCTGACTGCTGCCCTCACAGGGACCGGCAGGGTGCCCCCCGCAGTTTGCCACCCCAGGCATGCACTTGGAGCACTGGTGCCTAGAGCCGACGCTGCCTGTAAGTGAAAATTGATCTACATGCTTACCCAAGGTTCCTTCATCTGCCTTGGACTCACCCTTGCTCAACTGGTGGGGCTGCCTAGCAGGGGCGGTTCTAGCAATTTCGCCGCCCCAAGCACGGTGGCACACCGCGGGGGGCGCTCTGGCAGTCGCCAATCCCATGACTCCGGTGGACCTCCTGCAGACGTGCCTGCGGAGGGTCTGCTGGTCCCGCGGCTCCGGTGGAGCATCCGCAGGCATGCCTGCGGGAGGTCCACTGGAGCAGCGGGACCAGCGGACCCTCCGCAGGCACGCCTGCGGGAGGTCCACCGGAGCCACGGGACCAGCGGACCCTCTGCAGGCACACCTGCAGCAGGTCCACCGGAGCCGTCTGCTGCCTTCCCGGTGACTGGCGGAGCGCCCCCAACAGCATGCCGCCCCAAGCACGCGCTTGGCGTGCTGGGGCCTGGAGCTGGCCCTGCTGCCTGGACTGTGGCAGAATCAAAAACAGGTCCTGGCTTGCTGTGCAGCTGGATCCCCCTGTTACCTGTTCCCCATATACCACCTCCTCCTCATCTTCCTTGTTCATGGCAGAAGCCTGTGACTTGGATTCCTAAGAGGTAGCAACAGCATTTGCAGGGGAGTGTAGCAAGTTGGTTACCCGCTTCTGCCCTGAAGGGTTTAAAAAGCGGCCTGGCAGGGCTTGAAAGCTCTGCTCTAAAAGCTGGGCTGATTGGGGAAGAGGTCGCAGCTGGGCCACACCCCAATCAGGCCACAGCTGGCCTGTATAAAAAGGCCAGGGAAACCAGAAGCAGACACTCTCCCTCTGGCTGTAGAGAGAGAAGGGCCTGGCTGCAGGGAGCTAGACACAGGGTACCTGGGTGAAGCAGGGCTGAGGAAAGGCAAAGGAGCTGGGGAGCTCCTGCTTGGAAAGCCCCAGGCTGCAGCCTAGCATTAGGCCAAGAGATACTGGGTGTTGCAGGGGGCAGCCCAGGGGTACGCAAAGGCAGCAGGTCCAAACCCCTTTGCCTATGATGAGCAGCTGATACTGCAGTCTCCCCCTGTGAAATGGGGGCTAGATGGAGACTGGGCAGTAGCCAAACTGAGGCAAAGTGGGGATAGTGGGTTGGGGGTTCCCCAGGGAGGGGAGACCCAGATTGGTGGGGTACTGCCAGGGGGCAGCACCCCAGTTAAAAGAGGCACTGGGGTCCAGGGAGGGACTCGGGGCCAGAGGACAGGAGGATCACTGGCCTGCAGAGGGCGCTCCAGGCTGGAAATTGAGCTAATTCCCAGAAGTCACCAGCTGGAGGCGCCTCAGGGGTGAGTCTGCTCCTCTACAGAGAGTGGGGGGTCTCCATTAAGTAAAGCATGCAGTTGTTTGTAAAAGCAGTTGGTCTGTGGCTCAGCACTGGATCAATTGTTGGCCTCCCTGGCCTTCTGGTATGCCTGCTGGAAACCCTTGCCTTTCACATGGCATTGCTGCTGGTCCTGTCATAGCCTTTCTCCTGTGTCCCCTGAGCAATCTGCCCATAATGTCAACATTTCTATGGCTGGTTTGGTGACATGTCTGCACAGCCTCCTCTCCTCACAGGCCCAGGAGAACTTATATCTCTTGTCTACTCCAGGCAGCTGCACGTCTGGAGCTTGTAGCTAGTATGGTCAGCTGGGCAGTTGCATACAACAGTGGAGCGCTGCTAGGTGTGCTCCCCAAGCCGGGCAGTCAGGAAAAGGAATTTTAAAAAGTCTAAGACCTTTAAAGGGGAGTGGGGACTTCTGGTCTCCATGACCCTGGACTGTGAAGTTCACAATAGTGACCAGAGTGGTCAGTGTGAGGCATTGTCTAATTGTTGCTGGAGGACAGTTAGGGTGATTGATTAAAGCTGCGCTCAATGAGCTCAATGAAATCAGAATTGACTTGAGGTACATTGACCTGCTGGAAGAAATTAACTGCAATTGTTCGACAGAGATAACATTATTCGATGTCCTGTGTATTATTATTATACGCAGAGAAGTCAGAAAAAGCGACACAATCTCACTGAAGCTGTTTGCAGCAGTACTGGAGTTGCTGTTCAAGAAATTGAACTGGGAGGAAGGAATCAGAATTGACAGAGAACAGTTAACACATCTTCTCTTTGCTGATGACTGTGAAATATGGGCGAAGGACACAGCAGAACTGGAGAACAAATTGCAGCAACTGCAAACACTTTCGCATAATATTGGGTTGGAAGTGAACACGCTGAAGATGAAGTGGATGGGGAATGAGCATTGTGCAGCAGGAATCATCACTGCAAATGGGAAAGTAATCGAGGAGGTCGACAAATATATTTACCTGGGCCAGCAGCTGAACAGAGGCAACTCATTCAAAGGGGAATGCAGTAGGAGGAAGGTGGGGTGGGCAAGTTTCAATAAAATAAAGACATCTCTAACAGATGAACTGCCCATAAAGAAAAGGAAAGAACTGTTTAACTCCACTGTTCTGCCAGCAATGATATATGGAGCAGAAAGCTGGTCAACAATGAAAGCTTGGTGGCCAGGTCATGGAAATCACAGAAAATTGATGGAAAGGGCCAAACTGGCTTTATAGGCAGCAAAATATAATTTAATATTGGGTAGGTATTTTAATATACATCACACTGCACCTGCCACCCACTGGCTTCCTCATATTCACCTACCTGCCCACTGAACATGTAACAAAAGGCCTACAATATCATGCCTCTGTCTTCATGCAAGCCCCAGCCTGTAAAGTTTCATGGCTGCTGTGTCAAACATTTGGCTTTTTCTGGGACAGTGGCAGGGCTTTATTCCAGGGCTGTACCTGTGGACGGTCAGGTAAATAAAGAATCTCGTGGCCCACCAGGGGCTTACTTTGAACAAGCCACGAACCAAGTTTGGGAACCCCTGAACTAGATGATCAGAATGGTCCCTTTTGGACTTGGAATTTATGAATCTACACATTTTCCTTTATTGGTTGACAGGACTTCAACAATCACCTTAATGTTAAATCTACCTTTCCACTCCCACCTTGTTTCCCATACAGGGTCAACCTTCAATATGGCTTTTCATAACTTTCAAGTGCTTGACTTTGCCCCAAAATAACATAACTTTTTTACTGTAGTTTTTAGTATTATAATATATAAAAGTAACATTATATTAGACTAGTCTGTGCATTCCTGCCTCACAATGATGAGCTCTTAATCATGAATTGTCCCGCAGAAGTCAATGGAACTACTTGTGTGAGTACTGTGATACAACCCATCACAGTACTATAGAATACTATGTTCTCATGGGGGGGCCCCTGCGAGGCCTGAGGCAAATTGCTCCACTTGCCCCCCACTCTGGGCAGCCCTGCTTTATTCCAGTATGGCTTCCCAGACCCAATTAACCTGAAAAATGGATCTTTGTGTTGTAAAGGCAGAGAGGCCATAGCAGAGCAGACATAGGAGAAAAGGATAAAGGCAGCAGATTCTTGGATACTCCCAGACCACAAAGGAATGAGTCAAGGATGGAAACCCTCTTCCAGATATGCAAAGCAGGGCCCACAGGTAGGATTTGAATGGGAAGAGGAGACTACTGCAGGGGATTCTCCCCAAAACTTTTTAAGGTCATGGTGATATTAAAATCTGCAGTGAGATCTGACAGGATGAGACCAGAAAGAGGCTTGTGATGACAGGGAAGATGATCCTCAGGAAGTCCCAGGGTTTCCAGATCTAATTAATTATTATTTAGAATCTAGATTATAAACTCTTTGGCCAGGGACCATTTTTTTGTTTTGTTTGCTGAGTGCTGTTCACAGTGGGGTCTGGATTCCTGTCTGGCACTATCATAATACAAACACTACTGCTACTATTACCATAATAATAACAACAACAACAGTGCAGTTTGCAGGATCCTAAAAATATTTCACATTCACAGAATTTTTTTCCCACCCTGCAATTTAAACTCCACTAGTGTTATTCCAATTTAAATAACATTAATGTTGATCTTTCTAAGGGTACGTCTTCACTACCCGCCGTATCGGCGGGTAGCAATCGATTTCTCGGGGATCGATATATCGCGTCTCATCTAGACACGATATATCGATCCCCGAACGAGCTCATGTCGACTCCGTAACTCCACCAACGCGAACGGCGGTAGCGGAGTCGACATGGGGAGCCGCGGATGTCGATCCCGCGCCGTGAGGATGGTAAGTAATTCGATATCAGATACTTCGACTTCAGCTACATTATTCACGTAGCTGAAGTTGCGTATCTTATATCGATTTCCCCCCATAGTGTAGACCTGCTCTAACTGGATACATGTTTATCTTCAGAAACTATTTGACTAGAAACCACTGAAACACTAAATAATAACAGATGCTCTGGGTCCTTACCTCTAGTTTAGCTGAGCTGAACTTGGAGCAGGACATAAATTGAGGGACAATAAAGGATACAAATCACCTTTTCAATCCCCCAATTTCCCAGTCTACATCAGGGCACTTTGTTTATATATTTCTTTATACATTTCCCCTATAATTTTCACTAAGCACCAATTCAGATACACCTGTAGCATCTGTCTGTATTGTGTATTGTACAATGAGCCATCAATAAGCTTCCAATTTTCTAAACTGCTGAGATGTATCGTCTGTGATATTTTTAATTAACTACAGTTCCTAGATCCATGTATAATTCTGTCTGACTTATATTTTCTCCATTTCTATAATATCCGTTTTACAATAAGATGGCCACACTGCTCAAATGCAGCATATTGATAAACTGAGAAATATTACCAGGAGATAAAGGCTTGAAGGAAATGAAATGTGAGGGAAGAGAGTTAAATATGTATGGCTTGGGGAAAAGGAGATGAAGAGATGAGATAGGAGCCTACACACATGCAAAGTTTGTCAATAGTGAAGTGAGAAAGAACTCTCAAGGGAGGTTCAGGGAGGCAGAACTAGGAGCATCTACTACCCAAAATGGCTTGGGGAAAAACGCAAACTCTACACCAGGATAAGGTTGTGGTTTGTTTACATTTGGATGTCTGCAAGTCGAGTTGTAAAATCTCTGTGTAGGGAAATATTCTGAAGTTGGCTATAATAGATGCTTGCAAATGTTTAATAAGAGAATTCAGTTTGTATTGTGAAGAAGTAGACTATAGTAGATAACTAACTTGCAATTTTGAGTTGTAATATCTATTAATAAGTAGAATTCTACAGTAAGAAAGCTTAAAGGTTAAGGGTACATATCCATAACTTAAGGATTACAGGCATTATTCTAAGAACAAGAATTACAAACCCAGGAAATTCAGAGTTGAACTTAAATGTAAAAGAAATCAACTGGCTGAGACGGGAAAGGCATAGTTAGAACATCCAAACAGCCTTAACTCTGCCCTGCAGTGACACTATGTCTCTTATGTACTATGTGCTGGTTAATAACAATGTGAGATGTCTTCATTTTTGGTAAGCTAAACATTATTTTTCATTTAAGCTGCAGCTTTAACTGCACCTTAATATTCCTAGCGATCCGCTTACACACTGCCTTCTTCGTGCCTTCTTGAAAAACTTCCTTTCTGCAACCCATCCTCCTTCTTTCAGGTTCTGTGCAAGTCACCATGCAAACACCATGCAAAAACATACAACTATTAATTAATGAATTTTAGTATTTGTGGTTCCCAATTAGAGTAAACTGATTTTTAAAGACACTTTTTTTCATATTTCCCCTTGTGACATCATGGAATTTGGCTCTTAATGATATGTGTAAACTTGATCATTTTAATGCACTATAGTATAACAGAAAAACATATAAGGCTTGCAAGATAAGAAGAATGGAGGGAGCTAAAATTATAGAAATGTATACAGCATGTTTTGTGTCTGTCAGTGAACACTCAGGAGAATGTGATCATAATAATATGAATATCTTAAAAGTAACACTATATATGAATTAAAGAAATTGCACCTAAAAATGAACTGTAAATCAGTGCAGACTATGGGGTCAGTTACATAAGATGCTGAGCACTTGGGCTTTGATCCAACAAAGCATTTAAGCATGTGCTTAACTTTAATCATGTGAGTAGTCCCATTGACTTCAAACCTGAGTAATTAAATATAAGCAAGCTTCTTCAATCAAGGAAATTCATAATTTCTGCCATTTCCTCTGGTCAATTCTATGGTATGCTACCAATGTTATATCAGTCCTGTCTCAATTGCATCAAAGGCAAACGGCTCTCATCTAACCCCCTATTTTTTGTAGATAATAGTAGTTGATCAACTGGACCTTTCAGACCCGATGAAAAGGAGATGCAGGGCTGGGTGCCATCTACATAGTGACTGTCCCGCAGGTCTCAATGCCTCTCTGCCTCTGAAACAGCCTTATGTGCCCAATGATCAAACTGTGACAGACTGGAAACCTCAGATTGAAGTGTCACTAGAGGAGGTTTTGGAATTAATTGATAAACTTAACAGTAACAAGTCACCGGGACCAGATGGCATTCACCCAAGAGTTCTGAAAGAACTCAAATGTGAAGTTGCGGAACTATTAACTAAGGTTTGTAACCTGTCCTTTAAATTGGCTTCTGTACCCAATGACTGGAAGTTAGTTAATGTAACACCAGTTTTTAAAAAGGGCTCTAGAGGTGATCCCGGCAATTGCAGACTGGTAAGTCTAACACTGGTACCGAGCAAATTAGTCGAAACAATAGTTAAGAATAAAATTGTCAGACACATAGAAAAACATAAACTGTTGAGCAATAGTCAACATGGTTTCTGTAAAGGGAAATTGTGTCTTACTAATCGATTAGAGTTCTTTGAAGGGGTCAACAAACATGTGGACAAGGGGGATCCAGTGGACATAGTGTACTTAGATTTCCAGAAAGCCTTTGACAAGGTCCCTCACCAAAGGCTCTTACGTAAATTAAGCTGTCATGGGATAAAAGGGAAGGTCCTTTCATGGTTTGAGAACTGGCTAAAAGACAGGGAACAAAGGGTAGGAATTAATGGTAAATGCTCAGAATGGAGAGGGGTAACTAGTAGTGTTCCCCAAGGGTCAGTCCTCGGACCAATCCTATTCAACTTATTCATAAATGATCTGGAGAAAGGAGTAAACAGTGAGGTGGCAAAGTTTGCAGATGATTCAAAACTGCTCAAGATAGTTAAGACCAAAGCAGACTGTGACAAACTTCAAAAAGATCTCACAAAACTAAATGATTGGGCAACAAAATGGCAAATGAAATTTAATGTGTATAAATGTAAAGTAATGCACATTGGAAAAAATAACCCCAACTATACATACAATATGATGGGGGATAATTTAGCTACAACAAGTCAGGAAAAAGATCTTGGAATCATCGTGGATAGTTCTCTGAAGATGTCCACGCGGTGTGCAGAGGCGGTCAAAAAACAGGATGTTAGCAATCATTAAAAAGGGGATAGAGAATAAGACTGAGAATATATTATTGCCCTTATATAAATTGATGGTACGCCCACATCTCGCATACTGCGTACAGATGTGGTCTCCTCATCTCAAAAAAGATATACTGGCACTAGAAAAGGTTCAGAGAAGGGCAACTAAAATGATTAGGAGTTTGGAACGGGTCCCATATGAGGAGAGATTAAAGAGGCTAGGACTCTTCAGCTTGGAAAAGAGGAGACTAAGGGGGGATATGACAGAGGTATATAAAATCATGAGTGATGTGGAGAAAGTGGATAAGGAAAAGTTATTTACTTATTCCCATAATACAAGAACTAGGGGTCACCAAATGAAATTAATAGGGAGCAGGTTTAAAACAAATACAAGGAAGTTCTTCACACAGCGCACAGTCAACTTGTGGAACTCCTTACCTGAGGAGGTTGTGAAGGCTAGTACTATAACAATGTTTAAAAGAGAACTGGATAAATTCATGGTGGTTAAGTCCATTAATGACTATTAGCCAGGATGGGTAAGGAATAGTGTCCCTAGCCTCTGTTTGTCAGAGGATGGAGATGGATGTCAGGAGAGAGATCACTTGATCTCAAGAAAGGAAAGTGCAAAACCACTGAAGCATGCCCCATCTATCCCTGCCTGGAAAGCTGGAAAATCCCATAAAATGAATGAGGCGACTGTGTGAAAAATCTTGACGGAGCAGGCAGAAGAATGAAGGGACCTGCCTCCTTTGTATTAACCTCCCACTTTAACTTTTGTATCTTCTTTCAAGCATTTATGCTAGAAATCACTTCCCTCCTCCTGTGAATCAAATAACCTCTCCTTCAAATACATTTCCTCCATGAAGCCTTTTTGGACTGGACCACCACTGTCAACAGATATATTACATTTACAAACTAACTTGTTTGTGCCTGAACTACACCACATGCTCTTCTGGCTAGGGTCTATGCCTAACAGCTGAACAGCAGGGTTAGCATTCAAAAAAGAAGGGATAACCTTTCATTTAATTACATAAGGAACAAGAGAGGGCAAGGGGAAAGTACCGATAAAAGTATAATCAGTAAAAATGAGTCACTTACTCCAGAAACAGACATGAATATGTTGGAGAAGGAAAATCTGCTGAAGGAAACCTGAATCTTGCCAGAATAGGTACTTAAAAAATTAGAACAGTTGAAGATTAAGCAACTGTACAAAATTAGAAAGCATCCAACCCAGAATTCTGAAGCAAATGCCAGGAGAAATGGGGCAATATTAGCACATGTATTCAAAACGTCTTTGGAAACAGGAGAAGTACTTAAAGAGAGCTGAGTGTAGCACCTATATTTTATATTAAGGAAAATATAGGAAATCGAAAGTCGTAAGTCTGAAGCTAGCCCTGAGAAATGGACTAAAAATGTTAAACAGAAATGGAAAAAGGACCAGCTGGAGTGTTCTTATTTAATTAAGGATAGTTAGGCTCAGCAGGATTCACACATGCAAGATTATTCTTAACAAATCTGCCAGCATATTTAAAAGTAATAAATATTTGAGGGGGAAATTGTGGATATAATTACCCAGAATTTCAGACTGATTTGACACAGTACAACATATTGTTTATTTTGAAAGTTAATAATTATGGTGTACAGTGCAAAATACTTGCAAAAGGAAAGAACTAGCTTCAAAATGAAATATGTAGAATCAGAAGACCAAGTTCAGACCAAAGGTTGGGTTCAATTCTACTGAATTTAGTGCAACTACTTACACCAAGTTTTAGTTTTGCCAACAGACAGCACATAGAATGGACCAGGGATTGACAACCTTTGCCATATGGCCCACCAGCGTAAGCCCCCTGGCAGGCCAGGATGGTTTGTTTACCTGCCCTGTCCACAGATTCAGCTGATCGCAGCTCCCACTGGGCATGGTTCTCCACTCCAGGCCAATGGGGGCTGCACACTCAGTAGCACCATTGCAAGGAACCTCTTTTTCACAGCCTCTTTTGTATCCTCCCACTTTAATCTTTGCATCTTCTTTCAGCCTCTTCCTGTGCTTCGAACCATCTCCCTGCTTCTGGGAACCAACAATTTCTCCTTTAAATACTTAGAATCATAGATTATTAGGGTTGGAAGGGACCTCAAGAGATCATCTAGTCCAACCCCCTGCTCAAAGCAGGACCAATCCCCAAATGGTCCCCTCTAGGATTGAATTCACAACCCTGGGTTTAGCAGGCCAATGCTCAAACCACTGAGCTATCCCTCCCCCCCATGGAACTCTCACCCCGAATGTATACAGTAATCAACACTTTATAGTTGGCTTGTATAGTTCTAAAATGCATTTCCAAACAAAAACTTTGTTAAAGAACAGCTAAGGTTGAAATATTATAAAGGAGTGACTCCAGATAACACCAAGCAAATAAATGAAGGAGAGTAAAGTTAATAAGTTAGTCATTTTATTTCACCAAAATACATGTTCACAACAATATAATCAGTTACAATGGTCACTTTAAAACAGCCTAATATTTTGGAGGAAATTAAAAGTAAGCTTTGACAGTTATCAGTGCTAAAGATCACACTTAGGGACTCACATTGATTCACTGTAATAAAACTCTCTCTTTAGCTCACAGAATCTCTGGGCTTTCAATCTGGCAACAAGACATCAGTGCATTCATCTCTGTCATGCTGATATTGTGGTCATTTCATGTTGACAGAGAAGCAGATAATATGTGAAATACAAAGAAAATGTAATAATCAATTTACGTATTATTTTGAAGAATGCCTTAAAAAGTCTGATCTCTTCTGTCTCATGTATCATTATAAATTTCAAGTGTTAAATTCTGGCATGGGATGCACAAAGATTTATGCACCAAATGGTATATTATATATGTAAGATCTTAATACATTGCTTTACATCACACAGTCGTTGTATTAGTATTATGGCCTAGTGTGAATAAAGGGATGACCCCAGAAAAGGAGTACAGCTTATCCAAACTAGAGTGTTCTGTATGTTAAAATCCACAAATACATCCTGCCACATAGAACCCATGGATAAAACATATTCTGACTTTATTGTGTATGTAGGAGTGTGGCTATTATTCAGCAAAAGTGAAGAGGAGACTATGTGTCACTGACGGCCATCAGATGTTGGTAGGTACCCTGAATTAAATCTCAAGAGACTCAACTGCCCATGAGCCAGAGGAAAAGGGAAAGTCTGATGCAGTTTCTTGGCAGGTGGGTTAAACCTCTTGAAATCCCCTTTGATTGCAAACCAAGTTTGGAAATGGCCATGTTGTTTTAAACTTGCATGGTGGCTGGTCCATCACAACTCCCAGATGGTTACTAAAATGCCCAGGATCTTGGAGTAGAATAGGGAGGAGCTCTTCATTAGCTCTTACAATTCCCTCTCACTTCATCTAGATCAGGGCAGTTTCCACCAGGCATCCTATCTCTGATACCTTCTAGCCATCCGTATCCTCAGCCTCCTCTTCCCTGCTCCCTGCTCCACTGATTCTGGTGTTGAATCCCCCACTCCATTTTCTCTGCCACCCTTGACAAAATCCGTGCCTTCAACTTCTAACTCTGGCTTTGCCCCAAGACCCACTTCTTTTGCTCTTGTTTCTGTACTGGTGAGCATCTCTGGAGAAAGTTCTGTGCCCTACAGACTTTTTCCGCAACAAGTTCATTTTCCCTTCAGTTCTTCTCCATTCCTCACCAAACAGCACCACTTTTCCTTTCTTTCATTGACCCCCCTCCCATGATCCAGTCCAAGCCCATTATTTGACACCAGACTCTCACCTAAAACTATCTATTTTTCTCATCTCCTCTCTTCAGATCTCCAGAAGGGTCCTACAGGGTTATGTTCTTTGCCTCCTTGTCTTCACTCTCTATAAAGTTGGGACGTTGAAAACAAATTTAATCAAGGAATGAAAGGCCATGAAGAGAAGAAATTCTTTAAGTGCCTATGCGCCAGTGCTAGGAGCCTGGGTAACAAACAAGAGGATTTGGAATTGCTCATTTATTAGCATAAATATGATCAAGTTGGTATTACTGAAACCTTATAGGATGATTCCCATGACTGGAATGTTAAAATCAATGGTTATTACCTATTTAGGAAGGAGTGAATGGGCAAAAGGAGAGCGGGAGTTGAACTCTGTATAAAAATGGCATTACCTGTTTCTGAGTCACTGATAACTCAGAAGAAAATGACCATGAATGCTTATGGATGAATATCCTAACAGATAAAGCACAAGATGAAGTATTAATTGGTGTCTGCCACAAACCACCAAATCACATTAAGGAACAGGAAGACTGGTTCATTATGCACCCGTGTATAAATGTGTAGGGAAAAAAAGCTGAGTCCTTGTGGGAGACTTCAATCTGTGACACGTGCTGGAGGTGCTGCCAATACTAAAACATCCTTGGAATTTTTAAATATTATAGATGACATTTCCTAACTAAAAAAGTGTTGCATCCAACATGGGGGAATTCTATATTAGACCTCGTCTTGACAAGATAAAGAGGAACTGGTCAAAGAACTAAAACTTAATGGTAACTTAAGTACAAGTGATCATGACTTGATCACATTTATCATGTGTAAACAGAATAAAGTCCAGATGAGTGATATACATACTTGGTGCTTTAAAAGGGCCAATTTCACAAAGCTAAAAACAATTAAGCCAAATCAGCTGGAAGACAGAATTTAATCAGAAAAGAGTGAATAATTGGGAATAATTTAAGAACACTTTACTAGCCATAATCCCACAGTATTGCTTTAAAAATCAAGGTGGTTTAGAGGGGAAGAGAAGGCAGTTTATAAAAATATTATATAACAAAGGAAAGAAAGGGGAAATTCATACTAACGAATATAAATCAGAAGCTAGGAATTGTAGAAAATTAATAAGGGAAGCAAAGGAACACAAGGAGAAATCTATGGACTGCACAGTTAAGGACAATAAGGAGTTTTTAAAATATATTAGGAACAAAAAGAATCTTGACAATGTTATTGGTCCATTACTAGATGGAAATAGTAGAATTATCAATAGTAATGCAGAAAAGGCAGAAGTGCTCAATAAATATTTGTTCTATATTTGGGAAAAAAGCCTCAGATGATATGTTATCATATGATATGACTACTATTTCCATTCCACTAGTATCTCAGGAAGTCTCAATATAAAATTGTAAATGTGGAATCATAATTGAATAGGTGTGTTTCTATGGGGTCCTTCAAACATCAGTTCTTGGCCCTGCACTATTTAAAATTTGTATTAATTACCTGGAAGAAAACATGAAATCATCACTGATAAAATTTGCAGCTGACACAAAAATCAGGGTAGTGGTAAATAAGGATGAGGCCAGTTCACTGATACAGAGAGACCTGGATTCTTTCACAAGCAAATACATGTTTTAAGACAGCTAAATGTAAATGTATACATCTAGGAACAAAGAATGTAGACCATACTTACACAATGGAGGGCTCTATCCTGGGAAGTAGTTACTCTTGTTAAGGGTAATTAGCATGAGCTAATTTTGTAAGTTCCCCTATTTTGTATCCATCATTAACTAAAAGCGAGCACATCACGTACACAGCTCCCAAGGGCAGCATTAAAGAAAAATAAAGCCAGAAACAGGAAAGAGGATAGGAAAACAGCTGCAACAGCATAATTAAGGAAAAATTCTAGTATGCAAGGTAACAGCTGGACTGTGCACTAGCCAGCATGAGGACGATGATTAACTGTAATAGGCTAAAGATAAGAAAATGGCTTGTTTATTGGCTAAGGCTTCCAATCCACGAGGGTAGCATGCACTCCTAAAAGGTATATAATTTCTATGTAATCTGCAGCCTGGGTCTCTCCCTGACTAGCAGGGGGACACCACGTTTGAACATTGTTTGAACCTTGAGCAATAAAACTTTGTTGTTTGGACACTCTGTAAATCTTTGGTTTTTGTGCCTCAGCCTAGAAATGAACAATGCGTGGCCTACAGGTATAATTCGCAACACTCTGAAAAGGATTTGGAGGACTATGGTGGATAATCAGCTGAACATGAGCTCCCAGAGTGAAACTATGTCCAAAAGGGCTAAATGCAGTCTTTGGGTGCATAAACAGGGGAATCTTGAGTTGGCATTGAGAGGTTATTTTATATCTGTATTTGGCACTGGTACAACTATTGCTGGGATACTGTGTCCAGCTCTGCTGTCCACAATTCAAGAAGGATGTTGATAAATTTGAGAGGGTTCAGAGAAGAGCTAGGAGAATGATAAAATAATTAGAAAACATGTCTGATAGTGATAGACTCAAATAGCTCAATATATTTATCTTAACAAAGAGGTTAAAGGGTGACTTGATTACAGTCTATAAATACCTACCTAGGGAACACCTGTTTAATAATGGGCTCTTCAATATAGCAGTGAAAGTTATAACACAATCCAATGGCTGTAAGTTGAAGCTAGACAAATTCAGACTGGAAATAAGGTGTACAATTTTAACAGTGAGAGTAATTAACCATTGCAGCGATTTACCAACGGGGGGGAGGGTGGATTCTCCATCACTGACAATTTTTAAACAAGATTGGATGCTTTTCTAAAAGATCGGCTCTAGGAATTATTTTGGGGAATTTATATGACCTCTGTTATACAGGAGGTCAGACTAGATCGGGGTTCTTAAACTTGGTTTTGTGGCTTCTTCAGGGTAAGCCCCTGGTTGGCCGCGAGATGCTTTATTAACCTGAGCGTCCACAGGTGCAGCCACTTGCAGTTCCCAGTGGCCACCGGGAATTGGTGGCCTGGCCCACACCGCTTCCCACAGCTCCCATTGGCTGTGAACGGTGAACCACTGCCACTGGGAGCTGCAAGCGGCCGTACCTGTGGACAGGCAGGTAAATAAAGCATCTCGCGGCCCACCAGGGACTTACTTTGAACAAGCTGTGAAACAAGTTTGGGAACCCCTGGACTAGATGATCAGAATGGTTCCTTTTGGACCTGGAATTTATGAATCTACACATTTTCCTTTATTGGTTGACAGGACTTCAACAATCACCTTAATGTTAAATGTACCTTTCCACTCCCACCTTGTTTCCCATACAGGGTCAACCTTCAATATGGCTTTTCATAACTTTCAGGTGCTTGACTTTGCCCCAAAATAACATAACTTTTTACTGTAGTTTTTAGTATTATAATATATAAACATACATAAAAGTAACATTATATTAGACTAGTCTGTGCATTCCTGCCTCACAATGATGAGCTCTTAATCATGAATTGTCCCAAAGAAGTCAGTGAAACTACTTGTGTGAGTACTGTGATGGGTTGGATCACAGAAACCCCCTTGGGGCTGCCAGCTGATGTGCCAAGACTACTTCTGCCTCTACTTTCCCTGCCTTCCCAGCTTGGGACTTCAGTGCCCTGCCTGGTTTGAGCCAGACCCGCTAGCCTGCTGCAAACCCAGACCCAGGTCTGAACTACATGCCCCAAAGCTGCAGACTTAACTGAAAGCAGCTTAAGAAGTGTTCCTGTCTTTAACACTCAGATGCCCAACTCCCAGTGGGGTCCAAACCCCAAATAAATCCATTTTACCCTGTATAAAGCTTATATAGGTTAAAATCCTAAACTGTTCGCCCTCTATAACACTGATTGAGAGACATGTACAGCTATTTGCCACCCCAGGTATTAATACATACTCTGGGTTAATTAATGAGTAAAAAATGATTTTATTAAATACAGAAAGTAGGATTTAAGTGGTTCCAAGTAGTGACAGACAGAACAAAGTGAATTACCAAGCAAAACATGCAAGTCTAAGCCTAGTACAGTAATAAAACTGAGTACAGATAAAATCTCACCCTCAGAGATGTTTCAATAAGTTTATTTCACAGACTGGATGCCTTCCTAGTCTGGGCACAATCCCTTCCCCTGGTACAGGCCTTGTTCCAGCTCAGGTGGTAGCTAGGGGATTTCTCATGATGGCCACCCCCTTTGTTCTGTTTCACCCACTTATATATCTTTTGCATAAGGTGGGAGTCCTTTTTCCCCCTCTGGGTTCCCACCCCTCCTTCTCAATGGAAAAGTACCAGGTTAAAGATGGATTCCAGTTCAGGTGACATGATCACATGTCACTGTAAGACTTCATTACCCACTTGCCAACACACATGTATACAGGAATACTTACAAGTAAAACAGAGCTATCTACAGTTAATTGTCCTGGTTAATGGGAGCCATCAAGATTCCAAACCACCATTAATGGCCCACACTTTGCATAATTACAATAGGCCCTCAGAGTTATATTTCATATTTCTGATAAAAGAATGATACATTTATACAAATAGGATGACCACACTCAATAGATTATAAGCTTTGTAATGATACCTTACAAGAGACCTTTTGCATGAAGCATATTTTAGTTACATTATATTCACTCATCAGCATACTTTAATAAAATCATATAGAGTGCAATGTCACAGTAATGTTAACGTATAATGGTTGTATTGGCAAATTATCTCATTCTGCTGATCTATCAGTTACGTTTGATACAACTTACCATAACATTCTAACACATATGCAGACCATAGCAGGCCAGGTAATAGCAATGATTGACCATGGAGTTTTTTCTTTCTTTTTGTAATTTGCACTGGGAAAGAAAACCGAGACTTATTCTTTCTGATGCAGATCTTGCTGTAACAACCTATGCCTTTGTCATTAGATTACTATAGTGTTTTTGTCATGGGGCTATAAGTGAAGGCCATTTAAAAATGTCAGAAGGTACATGCATGTTATGTGTTAAGCAATACTTCTCACAGTGAGCATATAATACTTGTGTCGATCTTCTCATGTGATACCATGGCAGTTCTGATCTAATGAGCTGCTTGCTTAGGTGCATAACATCTGGTTCATATGGGAAGGAGGCAGGACATTTTCAATGAAAGGCCTTGACTTTAACTCACTTCTTCTCTTGGTCTGACAGAGAGCAGATTTGTTCTTCAAAGCACATAACATGGCCTGTTTTTTCCCTAGGCTGAGAGCATAGAGTATTTTATTTTGCAGTGGAATTAGGAATTCTGATTTTTTTTTTTTATTTTGGCTACTGATCCAGTTGAATTTTTCTGTTTTACAGAGATCGTAAATGCACCTAGAGTTCCAGACAAATACTTTTAATAAATTAAATTAAAATGGACTGATAAATAATCTGCTTATATTCAATTGTGATAATTATGTCTACAGGTTTTTTAATATTCATAATCTCTTTTAACTTAACCACGTAGAGAACTTTTATTATATCAATCAGAGTAAGATTGGGGTTTTAAAATCTATGCATGCATGTTTGTTCTGGGATTTATAATGGTTTTGACCATTTTATTTTAAAAACACCAGATACTCACTCACTCTTTTTATATCAGAGGAGCATCAGCCAAACTGTCAGCAGGATGAGCACCAGGAAGAGGAAAGTGCCAGGCCTACATGCACCCACAAAAACATGAAGGGTAAATAATAGTAAGCATGATATCATGCACCTCAAACATTACCACCATATGCATACCTGCAACAAAAGCTGATTGTCTAAGCCACACATCTTCCCCCAGAAGAAAAAGGGGTGGCATGAAAAACAATGTACAGAAATTACAAGAGAAACAGCCATCCTGACCTCTAAGCAAGTCAGAATGGTGTTGTGCAGTAATGCGTCTGAAGAAAGAGAAGCAGGTTCAAACACATACCAGTTCTATGGATTCAGGAATTCAGGACTGAGGACCTCATTTATTCATATGCTCAGTGAGCTCACAAACTATGAAGAAAACAAACCATCCCAGTAGGGTGCTCACAAAGACCACTTATACCTGGATGGAGCAAGATAAGCAGTGAAGTGCTGATCTCCCAGCCACTGCAATATAAAACATGATTGTACTTTCATCACCACAGAACCAGAGACTGGTCTGCCCCACTCCACGCAGCTGCGCTTCCTGGTTTGCCCACTACTACGTTGTCACTAGACCTTCTGAGTAATCCTGTCCCCATCAGTCTATTACCTTACCCCCCACCCCTCCACTGCTATTCCAGATTCCTCATGACCTTCTGCTTGAGCCATAGAAAGCTCTGGTCACATCACACCATTATTATGTATCAGAGGGGTAGCTGTGTTAGTCTGGATCTGTAAACGCAGCAAAGAGTCCTGTGGCACCTTATAGACTAACAGACATATTGGAGCATGAGCTTTCGTGGGTGAATACCCACTTCACTGAATGCATGTCATTATTGTGGATGAAGTTGGGTGGTCGTGAAAGGGAGTAAGTCACAAATCCATGGAACCCTTTTAGTACTCACAATTCTTGGACAGCCAAAGGCAATCATGGGTACTAGCCACACAGTGAAAAAAGGATGTGTCTGAAAATGATACACAAATATGGGAGACTGGTAAAGTAGGACATAAAGTGAGTTATGAAGATCAATGATCTAGAGGCAGGAGATGGACAGGAAAATAGGGCTAAATATTATTTATTTCTTGTTAAGTAACAATATTGTACTCAGGCTCCTGCTGAACACATAGATGGTCCTTGCCCCACCGGCCTTACAACCCAAAATAGAGAAATGAAACAGAGCATATAAAAATGCATTGTGTGATCCAATAGATTTATAGTATTTTATTTTAATGTAATGGATGAATGATAGCCTTTTTACTGACCTGGGTTAGAGTTGGTGAGCTTCACAAAAATATGTTTTAAGGATGTATCTGAAGATACTTCTGAAGAGTTCCAGGAGCTGTTCATGGAAACCACATGGTCAAAACCCTGCTATCCCTAATCAGACAAGTCCCTCACATTTGGAATAAGTTATACCTCTACAATGGGACAAGTCCTTTCAACCTCTCAAGTTATATGTCAGCTGCCCACTTATCAGAAATCCTTCCTCCAGGCAAATTATTTTCTCTCCCAACCTCACCAGGACGTATTTCTAGAGAGGATATTGTCTAATGCCACAAATCACAAGTCCCACCAACACCATGTCTGAAAAAACTGAAAATATAATTCCTCCCATCTATGGTTTCCAAGGTCATGCACCCTCAACCCTTAGCCCTTTCCTCCTACCAGGCACATTCCCAACTGCCTGCTGTGTGATATAGATGGAGCATTTAATCTGAGCAGATGTGTTTTCACAAAAACCACACTGAAACCCACCTTTGTGCCACTCTCAAACCCCAGGTCGTTCATATGTGTGTGAGTGGAGGCAAGTATTACCAACAGAACATGCTCTGGTCAAAATGCAGTAATAGATCATACTTGAGTGGCAAGATGCCAAACCTCTGTATAGGAGCACATTGTAAAAAGATCTGACATTATTATTCTCCTTGAAGTCATTGTGCACACGTACATTCTACTGCAGGTGTATGTGTGCCCAGTGCACTTGAGTCTACCAACTTGAGTGCATTGGGCACAAATACACATACAGTGGAATGTATATGTGCATAACACATCTTGAAGAATAACAGTTACTGTATAGGTAAGTAACCATTTTTAATTCATACAAAGAGGCATATGACAGCCTTGCTTCATTTACTTCTGTGTGACTCCATTTTCCATCTATTAGGATAATACTTTTTTATCTGTTATCTGTTATCAGTTTTTTAAACTGTTACCAGATTTGCCCGTTACTTTGGGGTATGGTCATTTATTAGGGTTACTCTTCTGGGGGGAGAGGTGTTTCTGTGATTCTATCAATGTATTGCTTGTGTTACTTGTGTTCTCATATGGAGCTCTACTTCTGCAAGTTCCCTCCCAATGGAGTTATCCTGCAGGACCTAGGTTCCACAGGGCTGGGTTCTTCCAGCCCCAGAATCAGACAAACACACATTAACAGAGTGCATCTGAGAGGACCGGGTTAATTAGAACTCCCAAGCTCACCCCTTATATGTCCCTGGACTCAATAGGCTGGGTCAAGCAGCACTTCCAAGCTGTCACCCTCTGTGACGAAGTGGGGGGTTTTCTTGTTTTTTTCTTTGTTTTTTTCAATGGTTTGTATGCAGAGGAGGTGAGACTCAGTTTCCCTGGGTGTTACTGGTTTAACAAGGTGATGGGAGAGGGAGTTTATTGTTACAGAGGACCAGTGATGGAACTTGGGACCCCAGCCCATGGCCTGGAGAATGGATACCCCAGCTACTGGTGACCTGGTGACTGGGAGGCCAAACTCAGGTGTCACAGCCAGTTTTGGCCAGTGGGAGGTCAATGGTCTGCGAAGAGAGGACCCCGGTGACCTGACCAGCCGGTTCCAGCCAGAAGGGGACAGAGGACAGAAGAGAAGAGAGGAGGCCCAGGCGACCCTGTTTACCTGGATAGAAGACAATGGACAGAGGAGGGACTTGGGGGAGGTGATATCAGATACTCAGCTGGAAAGCACAGGGGCTCAGGACTGGAGAGAAAGAGCAGGTAGAGCCCACCTGGATGCAGGGGAGACTTGGATGTGCTGTGCTGAGGGAGGCCAGGCCTGAGGGCCCTGAGAGTTTCCTATGCTGTGTTCAGATGCTCAATAAACTCTCCTGGCTGAGTCACTCCAGTCTAGAGAACAGGGTTGCATCATTCCCTCTGGGAGTGGAGGTCCCAGGGGTCCAGAGCGAGTAGACTCCCTGAGGAGGCCCACAGCAAGAGACAGGCATGCTAAGGCTCAGAGAGGTGCAGTTCCAGGAGGTGGAGGGGCTTAACCCCGAGAGAGAGTGGACCTCTGAGAAGGGCTGTCACACTGAAGGGGGTTCCCCCTAGGGACCGTATGGGACAAAGAGTGGGCACAACCTGTGAGTCTGTGACACCCTCATATTCCATGGGCACTGCACCGGAATAGAGTACGCCTGAGCAGGCTGGGTCGAGCAGCACTTTTAATCTGCCACCCTTATATGCCCCTGGACTCAGCAAGCTCGGTCGAAGAGCACTTCCAAGCTGCCACACTCATATGCCCCAGGTTCAGCACGTCTCTGTCCCTACTTTCATGTTACAATTGTTCTGGTAGTAACCACCCCACAGGATTTTTGGGCACTGCAGGGATCTTTAGCTTAGGTACAAGGAGTGTTACTGCAGAGCAAATGAGGAAGCCAAAAAACACCCACCCGGGGGGGGGGGGGAGAGAGAGAAGCAACCAGCTTAACCATGACAGTTATTTATTGCCAGGTAAGGGGAGCCAAACAAACAAAACAGTTATAATATTAAATCTAACTTAAACTTGATTATAAAAATCAGCTTTAGAAAACTATAACTGATCACACAAGTAAGGGTCAGAAGGCTATAAAGAGAGAGAGAGCGAGCTGGGTTCTCACCACTCTGTGAAGCTTGAATTGATCGTGGTCCCAGGTGGTGGTGGTAGCTGAGGGTCCGGAGTGCTGGAGACAGGCAGAGCCCTCAGCACGATCAGTCAGGAGAAGATGAAGGCCCAATGGAACTGATGCAGATTTTGGATCAAGGCATCAGAGCACTTACTTGAGCATGGGTAGGGGGTTTTGTAGAGAAAGAACAATGGTTCAATGGAGAACACTAGATTTGTTTATAGGTAAACTGATGTCTCAAGGGAGAATACCAAAGTTGTTTTGTTCAGGCTAGATAATGGAAGCTGATCATTCCTGGCTGTGGGCGGTGTTCCTTCAAGGGAGCTCACAATGCAATTAGACAGCTTCAGTATTTTGGATACCAATAAAGGATTTATTACTAGAATTGGTCTGATAACTACTGAGCTGGGTGTGTGCAGGCATGGGTTCATTAACCTCTGAAGCAGAGATCCCCCAGGATGCAGTGCTTCCCTGCTTTTCTGGTCCCAGAGTTCCGTGTGGTTCTTGCCTTGGAATCTCTGTTCTCCATTCTGTATGCTAATGGAGATGCCTCCCTGACCCATCTTCGATGTAAATGGGGCTAAGGAAGTTTCCTTAATCCTGTCACCTTTGTCCAGAGGGGTGTAGGTGTGTCTCCCACTGCCTTTTCATTGCTTTTTGTAAGTCTTTCTTCTGATCTGCTTTGGTTCAAACATAGGCTGGGTGGGGGGGTATCCTTTGTGAGTGAGACAAGCTGGGTACTGCACCTTGGTTCCCCAAGAACAAAGAGCTGACACTGTATAGGTAAGTAATAATTTTTAATTCAAACAGAGAGGCGGATGACAGCCTTGCTTCATTTATTTCTGTGTGACTCAGTTTTCCATCTATGGGGATAATACTTTTGTATCTCACAGCGGAACTGTTACCAGTTTTGCACATTACTTTGGGGTACACTCATTTATTAGGGTTACTGTTCTGGGCAGGCGGGGTGTCTGTGATTATATCAATGTACTGCTTGTGTCACTTGTGTTCTCCTAGCACAAGCCCTGCAAGCACCAGTCAGTTGACCCTCGCTCTGAGACTTGCTGCCAGGGGGGTATTTTTGCAATGTAGGTGGCATGCCCATAGTCAGCTCAGTACCCTTGTTGAAGTCATCTTGAAAGGGAAGAGGATGTTTTCTTCCTTAGCTCCCTCAGCAGAAAAGCAGCACTTTTCTGTTCCTCTCACTCTGTTCACAGTGGAAACCAGCATGGGCTGGCAACAACAAGGAGTTGCCTGTTGAGATAAGAGACCAGGTCAGTCCCACTGCTCTTCCTGAGATGCTTCTACCTTTCCTCTGAATTATTAACTCCAGATGCTGTGTGAAGGTGGAGGTAATTGAGATTGGGGGCACAGTGGCTGCAATATGCAGTCAGTGTAAACCACTTTTTGTTATGAGGATGTTTTTAACCTGTGTGTGCTCTCCAGAAGAGTAGATCCCCAGAGCCCTTCCTGGCCTTTGTATCCTGATACCTGTCACTTTAAGTTAAATTTGTTTCTCCCCTTGTCTGGCAGCTATTTTATTGCAAATCCAAGTGCACATGCTCGAAGCAAGACAAAGACATGCAGTTCTTTTGCAAGAGTTTGTGGCAAGTACAAATTTACCCATTTTTTATTACCTTCTTTAAACAGGCAGGAAACCAGTGGCAAACTAATTTTCTTTCCCTTACGTGCTTTGTTTATTCAGGCTGAGGGACAAGGTGCTGATCTACATATATGACTGTGAGTAACTTTATGTATGTGAGTAGTCCTGTACATTTCAATGGAACGACTCATGTTGATAAAGTTACTCCATGTGTAATGCTTTGTGGGATCAGGGACTAAGTTAAAAATATGTTATAAATAAAAACAAGTGGGCTTTCTTTCAGAATTAAAAGGGGAAGTGGATAGACTTAGAATATATCTATAATGTAGTTCCCAGCTTTTAAAAAAGGGAAGAAGAAGGATCTGGGGAACTACAGGCCAGTTAGCCTCACCTCATTCCCTGGAAAAATCATGGAGCAGGTCCTCAAGGAATCAATTCTGAAGCACTTAGAGGAGAGGAAAGTGATCAGGAACAGTCAGCATGGATTCACCAAGGGCAAGTCATGCCTGACTATCCTAATTGCCTTTTATGATGAGATAACTGGCTCTGTGGATGAGGGGAAAGCAGTGGATGTGTTATTCCTTGACTTTAGCAAAGCTTTTGATACGGTCTCCAACAGCATTGTTTCCCTCAAGTTAAAGAAGTATGAGGTGGATGAATGGACTATAAGGTGGATAGAAAGCTGGCTAGATCGTCGGGCTCAATGGGTAGTGATCAATGGCTCCATGTCTAGTTGGCAGCCAGGATCAAGTGGAGTGCCCCAAGGGTCGGTCTTGGGGCCGGTTTTGTTCAATATCTTCATTAATAATATGGAGGATGGCATGAATTGCACCCTCAGCAAGTTTGCAGATTACACTAAACTGGGAGGAATGGTAGATATGCTGGAGGGTAGGGATAGGATACAGAGGGACCTAGACAAATTAGAGGATTGGGCCAAATGAAATCTGATGAGTTTCAACAAGGACAAGTGCAGAGTCTTGCACTTAGGACGGAAGAATCCCATGCACGGCTACAGACTAGGGACCGAATGGCTAGGCAGCAGTTCTGCAGAAAAGGACCTAGGGGTTACAGTGGATGAGAAGCTGAATATGAATCAGCAGTGTGCCCTTGTTACCAGGAAGGCTAACAGCATTTTGGGCTGTATAAGTAGGGGCATTACCAGCAGATTGAGGGATGTGATCATTACCCTCTATTCGGCATTGGTGAGGCCTCATCTGGAGTACTGCATCCAGTTTTGGGCCCCACACTACAAGAAGGATGTGGAAAAATTGGGAAGAGTCCAGTGGAGGGCAACAAAAATGATTAGGGGTCTGGTGCATATGACTTATGAGGAGAGGCTGAGGGAACTGGGATTGTTTCGTCTGCAGAAGAGAAGAATGAGGGGGGATTTGATAGCTGCTTTCAACTACCTGAAAGGGGGTCCCAAATGTTATTAGACGCTCCTGGTGTGGTGCTCTGTTCTAGTCAATGTTGATATCAATCGGCTGCGTGCATGTGTTCCTCCTGTGTGCTGCCCCAGCTCTGCGCAGATAGCTGACACAGCAGACCCCGAGAAAACCCTCAATGACCACAGGCTCTAGTAAAGTATGAAGGCACCCAGGCCAGGTTTATTGCCAAAGAGAAACACAGTCTCCAGCTCCTTGAATCAGAGATCGAAGGTGCTGCTAAGGTGCTGCTAGCTAGTACTTATGTGTTCCCTGACAATGGACCAGCTCAGTCAGTTGAGGGACTTTCCACTGCCCCCTAGGCCAGACAAGGACACCGCCCCAGGGATGCATTCTTATACACAGTGTGGCAAAGTTCCTCCTCTCCTCTAGTAGGTCCTGCGCTTATTGGCGGATTTCCTCCCCTCAGTGGTCTTCCCCTTGGATGAAACCCACAGTCTGGATCAACTCCTCCTATGTCTGATTAGGAGTAGCGAGGCTTGGGGGGAACCCGGGCCCGCCCTCTACTCCGGGTTCCAGCCCAGGGCCCTGTGAATTGCAGCAGTCTCTATAGTGCTACTTGTAACCGCTGCTTGACCGCTACAGCTCCCTGGGCTACTTCCCCAAAGCCTCCTTCAAACACCTTCTTTATCCTCACCATAGGATCCTCCTGGTGTCTGATACTGCTTGATTGTATGGTGTTTCCTCAATCCTCCAGTAGTACCCCCTCTCAGTTCTTAGTTCCTTGTGTCTCTGGCTCCCAGCTCCTCATACACACTTCCTTCCTCTGGCTCCTCCTCCCTTGACTGGAGTGAGCTCCCCTTTTTATACCAGGTGCCCTGATTAGCCTGCCCTGATTGGCTGCAGGTGCTCCAATCAATGTAGCTCTCTCCAGTGCCTTCTAGAAAGTTCTTAATTGGTCCCAGGTGCCTTGATTAACCTGCCCTGATTGGCTGCAGGTGCTCCAATCAATGTAGCTCTCTCCGGTGCCTTCTAGAAAGTTCTTAATTGGCCCCAGGTGCCTTGATTACTCTGGAGCAACTGCCATTTTGGTTCCCATGGTACTAGGGATTTGCTTAGCCTGGGGCTAACATACCTGTTCCTCAGTACTTTCCTGTAGCCATCCGGCCTTGCTCCATCACAACAGGTACTAACAAGTTACACATCTCTCCTGATGTATTGAGGTGCAACCCCTCTACGTAGCAAGGTACAACCCCATTACGTAGCAAGGTGCTGCCCCTCATCTTGTACATGTTGGTTCAAACAAAACAACTCTATCCATCATATTACACTTTTGGCCCTGCCATTGGGATGGATCATCCTGTTCCTTGGTGAAAAATTAGTGAGTTCTCTGCACACACTGGCAGCCAAGCTCTCCTCCCCGCCCCACCTCACCTCCTCCTCTGCCTCCTCCCCTGAGCACGCCACATCCCCAATCCTCTGCCTACTTCCCAGTGCTTGCTGCCACCAAACAGCTGTTTGGCAGCATAGCGAGCGCTAGGAGGGAGGCGGGAGGAGCGGGAACGTGGCACACTCAGGGGAGGAGGCGGGGAAAAGCTGGGGCCAGGGCGGGGATTTGGGGAAGGAGTTGGAATGGGGGTGGGGCAGGGGCGGAGTCGGGGTGGGGCTAGGGCAGAGGGGGGTCAAGCACCCACTGGCACAAGTAGAAGTCAGTGTCTATGAGTACAAAAACACAGAAAAAAATCCTTGTGGCATTTCAAGGACATAAAATGATACTTTTCCAAACTGAACTTCCATATATTCAGAGAGGGATGCTTCAGACCACAGAAGCTCCGTGGACACAGCTAGGTTAAGTGCAGCAAAAGAAGTGCAGAGCCAATGGTAAGATAAACATTCAAAGCTGTTTTTTTATTTCTAAAAATTCCAGAATTACTTGGGTTGTGGGGGGATGATATAAAAGCTTTTTCTATCATTTCAGGCCTTCCACGTTTTAGAGGACATAATGGTTCTTGTGGTGCCCAATTGGCAAAGGGAGATGTTATTCCAAAACTGCTGGTGGGCAACCTGTGTAAGCAGGAGCTGAATGAGCTCTCCACTGACATCTAGTGATGAGCTGTGGGAGAAGACTTTAAGAACAGACCATGTTTACATAGACATGCCTGCAGCATGAGGGAGCTGCTTGGCCAAAATGATCACTTGTGGCTGGTGTTGGGTTACAAATCACTCTAGTATTGAGTGCAGGGGTAATGAAATGTTTCCATCCTTTTTAATGATCAAAGGGCAGAAGAACTGTACGTAGCCTGCCCTGTTTGAGGAGGTCATCCTAAACTGAACTTTACTCACTGAGCAAGGGGTAGGGATGCCAAATCCCAATGAACAAAAGAGGGGGTGGGGACTCTACTTAGCAAGTACTAGACACCATTTGACATCTTCCTCTTCAATATTTAAAGAAAGCTAATTAGACTCAATTGAAAATCACTGTTTCTGTTCAGTGGTTATTGAATCACTGATAAGGGTAGGTTTTAGACCTGGTGCTGAAACACTGGTAAAAAAAAAGGCACTGTAGAGGCTGTACTAGCCATGAGGTTCCCTGCTATCTAGTGAAATCACTAAGATCTGCAATCACTAAAGACCTTGGTTAAGCAGTGTAACCTCAGAACACAGCATTGCAGAAGCAGCAGTGAGTGTCCAACAGCAGCAGAGACAAACAGTAGCAGCAAACGGAAGCATGTGATGAAGAAATGCAGCGTCAGCAAGCGACCAGTGGAAGCAGAGAAAAGCAGCAGTAGCAAACAGCAGAGCCACCCAGGGCAATTTGTCCCAGGCCCCCACGAGAGTTTTTTGGGGCCCCTGGAGTGGGGTCCTTCACTCATTCCAGGGCCCCCGGAAAACTCTCGCGGAGGCCTTCTTCCACTCCGGGTCTTCGGTGGCAATTCGGCGGTGAGGGGTCCTTCTGCTCTGGGACCTGCCGCCGAAGTGCCCTGAAGACCCACTGCGGGGGGTACTTCCGCCCTGGGACCCACTGCCAAAGTGCCAGGTCTTCAACGGCAATTTGGCGGCGGGGGCCCCCCGCCGCCAAAGACCCCAGACCCCCTGAATACTCTGGGCAGCCCTGTCAAACAGACAGTTGCAGAGGTGCACAGTGACCACAGATACATTGCTTGACAATCTCCCTCCCCCTTTCTGGGGTGGGAGGTGAACCCCTGTAGACACACCTCTGAACTCTGGGTCTTTGCTAACCATGGACAGCCAACTGCGCGTGGGATGCAGCGGAGGGAGAGGGGAGTGATGTATTAAAGGGATATTTATTCATCGGCCTTTCCCACCACAAAGCAGGAAACTGAGGCAAAGGACACTGCCCAATGCACTGTTTTTGCTTACAGTTGCATGCTTTTGAATGTGGTTGTGATGTTTTCCCAACCTAATGCTTGGTTCCCTTTCCCTTTTATTGAAAGGTCTTCTTTGTTAGACAGAGATGCAGTGCTTGTGAGAGGGGAAGTATTGCTTCTTAGAGGTGCCCAGAAGTGGCGTTAAGTTTTCCCAGATTCCTGGGTGGAGGCTTGAGCTGGTTCTGTTTTGTATTATTAAGAGGACTCCTTAGATATTGAACCCAGCCGTTGTTGCTGCCAGCTAAACCTGGCAGAAGGGTTACACCTGCAGTGTATGCAGCCAAAGTATTCAAATGTATACTGACTGAACAGCATATCTATGAGTGGATGGGGCTGGTCAGCTACTGAGGTGGCCCTGGAAAATATGCCCGTCCCTGAAATATGGCTACCTATCTGGAGTTCCTGCTTCAGATAAAGTTTGCAGCTACCAGCACCTGGGATTAGATCAGAACTCACGTGGGAATCAGCAGGATGCTGTGTTAGCTTCCACCAGTCTTAGCCTGTTTGGCTGCTTGCAAACACACACAACTCCACAGCCATCATCCTTATCCCTGCTTCCCAGCACATTCTGGGACATTTCAAACCCCAGTTGTATTTGGGACAAATGATTTGTACCTATGGACTGCATGGACTACCTTTCACTGAAATGGACTAGATTTGTAAATGAAACACATTTCCACCTCCCCCCACCTCCAATTCCTGTTTCCAGGTGGCTCAATAGACCGGTCAGTGGTTACAGTGTGGCATACTTACAGACATGGCAGTGTACGGTGGTTATTTTTAAGAAACTGGAATGGCCCTAGCAAAAATCTGTGCCTTTCCAGTAAACAGTCACTTTCAAGCCATTTTTTACAGTTTGCAATTCCCGCTCATCATTCTGAATGCCACATGGTGTGGGGGCAGGGGCAGGGGGACACCAAGGCGCAGGCATGCAACCGGCCATTAGTGGATACATGCTGCTACCTGCACCTTCTAATAACTTTTGCATTTGTTCATAGAGCAGAACTCTCTCCCATTTCTGTATTAGTAAATATTGAAATAGAGTCAGAAACTGTCTGGGCTCAGGGGCAGCTTTTGTCCCTTCTATATCTGCTACAAGCTTTTCAGTGGGCTACTAGTCAGAGGGTCATCAAATGGCTCTTCCAAGAATGGCCCCAGGATGTGCTGCTCCTGCTCCAAAGACTTCTCTGGGACCAGTTCCAGCAACAGTGACTTCATTGCCCTCACTTGACACCTGCTACTGGCTACCATAAGTACCCATGCTATATTCTGGGTCCAGGAGGGTGCCATCTGGGCAGACAAGGTCATCATGCACCACTGTTGGCTGTTGCACCATGCTCAGTGCCAGGGGCGGCTCTAGGCATTTTGCCGCCCCAAGCACGGCAGGCAGGCTGCCTTCGGCGGCTTGCCTGCGGAGGATCCGCTGGTCCCGCAGCTTCGGCGGACCTCCCGCAGGCGTGCCTCCAAATCCGCGGGATGGGGACCTCCAGCAGGCAAGCCGCCAAAGGCAGCCTGCCTGCCGCCCTCGTGGCAACCGGCAGAGCACCTCCCCGCGGCTTGCCGCCCCAAGCATGCTGGGGCCTGGAGCTGCCCTTGCTCAGTGCAATGCCTAGCACCTGGTCAAACTCCTCATAAAATTGGCATGATGTTGACAAGTTGCCTGAGGTATGGTTCTGATTCCTGGTTTTCCTGTACTCAGTCTTGAGCTACTTAATTTGCTCTCAGCACTGGTCACTGGTCTGGTAAATTTGGAATTCTGCAAGTTTTTGCACTATTTGCTGATATGCATGGTCAATCCTCCTACTCTTACTGAAGTCTACTATGTTGCTGGCCTCACAGCAGCGATTTACCAAAATCTGGTTGTGCTCCCATGACCATGAAGCAGCATGCTTTGCAAAAGGCTTCTTCCATTCAGTCTCCACTGCAAACACAGAAGGCTCCCTGATGATGTGTTTAGTTTGATGGTTAAAAGAGAATGGAAGGGTTAATGCTGACTCATTGAGCTGCTGCAGTACACCAACAGGGGTTGCTTCCTTTCACTGGCATTGATTGAACATTCTTGGGATAGAGAGGACAAAGGAAATAGGACCATGAGCTTGTGGGATACTTTTGGTGAACTGCCAGGACCTGACTCAGGCAGGGCTGTATCTACACTGCAAAGCAATAGGGCTTCAAACCTGGGTCCTGGCTTGACTTGGGGTCAGACATTACATCACATACACAAGTGACAAATTTCATAAGTGCTTGTATACAAATGCCAGAAGTCTAAATACTAAGATGAGTGAACTGATATTAAGTGAGCATATTGCTATAAAAGGCATCACAGAAACTTGGTGAAACAATGATAATCAATATGACACAGTAATACCAGAGTACAAAATATATAGAAATCACAGAGTAGTTCATGCTGGTGGGGGAGTGGCACTATATGTGAAAGAAAGCATAGCGTCAAATATAGTAAAAATCTTAAATGAATCAAACTGTATCATAGACTCTCGATGGATGGAAATTCAGTGCTTGAATAATAAGGCTATAGCAGTAGGGATATACTACTGACCACGTGCCCAGCATGGTGATGGTGATTGTGAAATGCTCGGGGAGATTAGAGAGGCTATAAACATAGAAAACTCAGTATTAAAGGGAATTTTAACTATCCTGATATTGACTGGATTCATGTCACCTCAGAACAAGATGCAGCGATAAAGTTTCTTGACATCTTAAATGACTGCTTCTTGGAGCAGCAAGTCCTGGAAGCCACAAGAGGGGAGTCTTAAGTGGAGCACAGGTTCTGGTCTAAGAGATTAATATAGCTGAACTGCTTGGTAATAGCTACCTTATTATAATTAAATTTAACATCCTTGTGGGAGGGAAAACACCAAAGAAGTCTACTACCATAGCACTTAACTTCAGAAAGGAAAACTACATAAAATGAGGAAGTTAGTTAAACAGAAATTAAAAGGTACAGTCCCAAATGTAAAATCCCTGCGAGCTGCATGGAAACTTTTTAAAAACACCATAATAGCGGCTCAAATTAAATGTATACCCCCAAATTAAAAAGCATAGTAAGAGGACCAAAATAGTACTACCTTGGCTAAAAAACAAAGTAAAAGAAGTAGTTAGAGGCAAAAAGGCATCCTTTAAAAATTGGAAGTTAAATCCTACTGAGGAAAATAAAAAGGCACATAAAATCTGGCAAGTCAGATATAAAAGTATAATTAGGCAGGTCAAAAAAGAATTTGAAGAGCAACTAGCCAAAGACTCAAAAACTAACAGCATAAACCTTTTTAAGTACATCCGAAACAGGAAGTCTGTCAAACAATCAGTGGTGCAACTTGACGATCGAAGTGCTAAAGAATTCTCAGACACATAGAGTAACATGATTGCCTCCACCATAAATGGTTTAGCAGGGTCTGGGTGGGTCAAGATGGGTGCTGTGAGAAATCTCTGTTTCAAATTCTGGGGACCATATAAACTGAACTGTATTCCACAACAGAGCTGAGAGAGGCAGGGACAATCAACTCTTCCTAAAAGTGGGGTGGCCATGAGGCCCCACCCTCTCTGTGGCCATGCCCCTGCACCCTATCTCCCCCTGAGGTCCTGTCCCCCAACCAAGCTGGAAGCCATAGCTGGGCTGGGGAATCTGGGCCGCTCAACCTGCCCGGTGGGGGAGGGTGGGCCAAGAGCAGTCCCTGGCCTATGTCCCCGCTCCCCGGGTCCCTTACCCAGGGCAGATGGATGGTCCATAGCTCCGCACAGCTGTCTGCTCAGATCTTACCCTGATCCATCTCTGGCTTCCAGCCTGGCCTGGGGGTGGGACCTCGGGGGCCGAAGAGTTGCAGCTGGGCAGCTGTGGGGAATCACAGCCCCACCTTCTGCCCTGGGTGGGGGGCACAGAGGGCAGGGACACGTGCTGAGGGCTGCCATCGGCCCCCCTGGGCAGGTGGAGGGCCTGCGGCTCCCCATAGCTGACTGGTCTTCCCAAGCCACTCTTACCTGGGCCGGGCTCCAACTTCTGGCTGCGGGGAGGGGCCTTGGGGAGAAGAGGAGTAGCAGGGGACCAGGCCCATGGCGAAAAGTGGAGAGATTCAGGCATACCTGGCTGGTTTGCAAGGACTCTGAACCAACCAACACCCACATGATTGGGGTGTTGTGGGCAGGGTGGCTGATGACCTCTGGAGATTTGTCAGCGCCAATCTGTGAGGCCATCATCAATTCGGATGCACAAGTCAATCAGATCGTTCAAACTGGACAGAGGCTCCAATAGCGCAAGGTCATCTTTTATATCCTCTGTCACACTATTTAGAGTGGCTCATAACTTGAGTGCCTACCTCAGGGCAGACTGTCAAAAACAGACAGCCCAAAGTGGTGGTGTGTTATATAATTAGATTTTACCAAGTCAGTAACAAATGTGAAGTCTTGGATCACTATAACATTCTCACATGGAGTCATAGACAGTTCCTTTAGGCTCTCCAGTCTATCTTGTCACCCAGACAAACTGGATTTATGGATAACTTGTCACGTACACCAAAAATCCATCACATTCAGGTTGCTTCCAGTCCCAACAGACCATCACTTACCTCCAGATCAATTGGTACTGTAGATCTTACACCAAAGACAACACCTGTAGCCAATCCTGTAACAAACTATCTAAATAAAAACAACAAGGAGTCCTGTGGCACCCTAAAGACTAACAGATTTATTTGGGCATAAGCTTTCATGGGTAAAAAACCCATGCATCTGAAGAAGACATGGATTTTTTACCCACAAAAGCTAATGCCCAAACAAATCTGTTAGTCGTTAAGGTGCCACCAGACTCCTTGTTGTTTTTGTGAATACAGACTAACATGGCTATCCCCTGATACTTGAAACTATCTAAATGGTTATTAAGTAGGAAAAAGGAATAAGAGAGTTATTTACAGCTTAAAGCAAGCAAACATAAACACACCAATGAGTTACCATCTAAAGCTAAGAGTGACAAAGTTGCAGTGATCTGTCAATTCAAAATGTCTTTCAGAGCAGACCCAGGAGGCAGCCCCTGGGGATCTCTGGCTTCTGTTTAGAGTCTCTGGCCTTTCAGAATTCAAATAGCCCAAAATATGCAGTTTCTTCTTGTCAGGGATTTTTATTCCCTTCCTCCAGAGTTCCAGACTGATGGGACAAGTTCACGTGTATGTCTCCTCTTTGTGGGTATGGAGGGGAGTAATCAAGAAAGTCTTTTGTCCTCTGATGTTCCAGAATGGTTTGTCTCATGTCTATTATTCCTTTGTTGGGCAGGAGATGACACCACTTGTGGCAAACTAGTATTTCACAGTTGGTAACATTTCTCTCCTGACTGTGGGGTTTACAGTTTCAGAGCAACACACTTTTACAGTTACATAGCAAACACTTAAATATTACTGTATAACATGAGATATAGCTACTATTAATGCATGCAGCAACATACAAGCATTTCATAGAGTCTAAACACTAAATACATTCTTATAAACCTAATACCTATTTTGAGTAAAACTAACATACAGATGACCCGGTCTGGTCTCCATCTACGAGGTTCTCAGTTCTTAGCTAAAGCCTGCAGCTGGGGCAAGAGCTGGCATCTGGCCTGCCAGTGTCACATTCTTCTTTAACCCCAGGCAGAAATGGTGATGCTGTGCCACTCATTCTATCTGGTATCAGAAGCCAAACAGTAAAATTTGGTGACATACTTGGCAATGTGCCAGGATCCCAGCCATAAGGCCTGAAGGGTTGTCTCAGTAGTCTGCGTGCAGTTGAGGTTGTCAAAGATAATTGACATGGCTTGAATCAATTATTCTAAGTGTCACAAAAGGGCACTGGACTGTTCCAGGAGGGGAGAAGCCCAGCCCAAGGACTCTCCAGATGAGCCTCACACAGGCCTGGTCCATGGGGAATAATGGAGGGCCTAGTAAGAACAGAAGCTGACATTGCTTCAGAAATCCCCGAAACTTGTCCTAATGTTCATCAAATTTGTCAGACTGCTGAATCTTTGACTCTGAAGTGAGCGGAGTTGAAGGTGCCCAGGGTCAAACTGGAAGGCAGGAACTGGATACCAGAGGCTGTAGTCAGAAGCCAGAGCCATAGGCCAAGCCAGAGATCAGGAACTGAAGCAAGCAGGGGTAACAGGTAAGCAAGGGTTCAAGGCAGAGGCAGGACTGATGCAAGGCTGGGTACAAGGCAGAAGCTGCAGGAACAAGGTAACACAGTGGCAGTCACAATGGTGGGCATGAGCACTGAGCTACCAGCGAGCTGCTGCTTGCTTAAGAGCTGGCTTGCTAGCCCTTCCAGCCAATCAAGTGGTGTGGCCAATCAGGCACCTAGAGGCTGCAGGTACCTGGCAGCCACTTTCTCAGAGCCACGGTAAGCGCTGCTGGGACCCTGAATCACCCCAGCCTCCTGGCCCAGCCCAGAGCCCCCTCAGGCATCCCTCATCCACCCCCATCTGGAGCCCTCACACCCCAACCCCCTGGCCCAGCCTGGTGAACGTGACTGTTGGGAAGAGTGAGCGAAGTAGAGAGGAGGGGATGAAGGGGGGGCAGGGCCTCGAAGAAGGGGTTGGGTAGGGGTGGGGCAGGGATGTTTCATTTTCTGTGATTAGAAAGTTGGCAATCCTAATTCTCCCTCATCTGAAGTGTATAAATCAAGAGTGGATTTCTTTCTAAAACATATCCTGTAGCTCAAACAGAGGTTATAGGTTTGATGCAGCTATTACTGGGTGAGGGTCTCTGGCCTGTGTTATACAAGAGGTCAGACTAGATGATCACAAAAGTCCATTCTGACCTGCTGGGAGTGGGTGCGGAAGGGAGTTGGGGATACTGCTGGAGGGAAGTTATGGGGCTCTTCTTCCCCTTCCTCTGCCCACACCATGCCCTTATGCATTCTACTTTTTAAAATGGTGAGAACTATGATAGGGGCCAATAATGAGAGTCTGGCAAGGGGTGAACATCCCTCCCCAATGTTTCTATACTTCCTTACATTTGCATAGACCGTGGGGCCTGGGTAGTTATGGCCTGAACATTTAGAAGCAGTGATCCTGTATCTAATAAGCACAGCTACTGCCAAAGCAGTCCAGAGCATTGTTCCAGCTATGTGGTCATGGTGCCACTTAAATTCGACCTGGCCACACCTCCATACAAACAGAGGAGCAGCTGGGTCAAATCTTAATTCGTGGCATTATGATCAGGCACACAGAGTTGCAACACCACTGAAATTTGGCACAGCCACACCTCCATAAATGATGTTACAACTAGGCACATGGGGAGTCTGTTCCTGTACAGCAGAGTGCAGGGAATTCTGTCAAGAACTCAACTCCTGGTGGCACCGCCCATGCACTCTGTGGGTAAGAGAGAGGGGAGACGCCCTAGCTGAGGCATACATGGGGTTCCTGCAGGAGGATGAGTGGGGCTCAGAACAGGGTCCCTATAGGAGAGAACACTGGAATTCCCCCCACCCACCGCTGCCTCCAAATATCTGAATTGGAAACACAGGCCATGGGATTAAAACAACTGGCTGTTCATTCACCACTTTAAATGGTGCATCCCTGAAACAGAACCTGCAATGAGGGGATGGGGTGGGGGAGCGAGGAAGGAGAGGAGTCAGATACTTCAGGGCAGGGCAAGAAGAAAAGGGAACAGAGTTTCTCCTTCTGTACCCACTGCTCATTCCCCTATAGACTTAGGAGTTGTTGGGTTTTAGTGATTTTACTGTGATTCCTCCAGGTCTAATCTCTAGAGTCTAGTGTCAATAAAGCTTTAAATACAGCACTGAGATCAGAATTGTTTCTACATGGCTTGCATAGGGTGGCTGTATTAGTTCGTAGGCTTCAGGTAGTTACTTTGACCTTGTGTGCTCTTTATTATTTTATACAAACTGTGGTTCACGTAGACCTTGTGGCACCATGCGCTTTAAAGTGAACTTGCTTGCTATAGGGGTTTTACTTTGCAAAGCATCCAGAGCATCGCTAACTGCAGCATCAACCCTGCTCAGATTGTAAAGCCACATGCTTTAGTAGAATGAGCTGATGAATTGGTAATTGCAGTGTTCAGTTACTTATATGTTGATTTATTCAGAATACGATTTATGTCAGCCTATATGCAGTAAAACACTAATGAACACAGTGGTCTATGTAATTTTGTGTGGCATGTTCACTGTGGGAGTCCAGCACAGTTCACAATATGGGATTAAGTAGAGACACCTGATCATGCTGTAGCTTTGTTTGGGTATAAACAGTGGGAGCAATATAATTCATAGGTCAGCGACAGCTACAATCAGCCTAACTGTGTAGCTGAGAGCAGGGCTGGCTCCAGGGGTTTTGCCGCCCCAAGCAGCCAAAAAAAAAAAAAAAAGACGCGATCAAGATCGCCGGCAATTCAGCCAGAGGTCCTTCGCTCCAAGCGGGAGTGAGGGACCCTCCGCCGAATTGCCGCCGAATACCTGGACGTGCCGCCCCTCTCCGGAGTGGCTGCCCCAAGCACCTGCTTGCTAAACTGGTGCCTGGAGCCGGACCTGTCTGAGAGACAAAGTGGGTGAGGAAATCGCTTTTATTGCATCAACTTCTGTTGAAAGTGGCAAGGTTTCGAACTTATGCAGAGGTCTTCTTCAGCTCTGGGTAACAATATAGCCGACAAGTTTGCAGAAAATACAGGCTGTCTATTTACTAGAGCTTGTCCAACCCAGGGTCCATAGGCAGAGGATCTATAGGCAGAGCAGCTCAGCCCTCTGTTTGAAAAATGAGTGCATTCTGTGCTTTCAGATTGATCTGTGAAAGCATTTTAAAACTATGTGATTTTCTAACACTACAGCTGGACCTGTCCACACAACACCTGCATGGTCCTCCTTGCTAATAAAAGATCATAAGGCCAGAATTGATCCCTCTGTTCCCCCTTCCCTTCCCTTCCCACTATTCAGATGGCATAAATGTGGCCAGAATGTGGCCCTAACTGGCCAGCTGAGAATTCCCCTAGTGTGTGGGAGCTCTCAGATGACATACATTTGGAGTAGCCAGCTCCTATGCCAACTGCCCCCCAACCCTGGCATGGGAGCATTTCAGTGCTCTGCTGTGCCCAGCCAGTTTCAAAGAGTGGCAGGTAATGTCTGTGACTGTTCTCAGTCTAGGAGTTTTATCCAATTCACAGCTGCTCTCATCACACATATGGATGGCTACATTCCATTTTCTGATATAGACCTTCACAGGCAGCAAGTGTTTGAGAGCAGGGCCGGTTTTAGGAAGTGCGGGGCCCAATTCGAACATTTTCGGCGGGTCCCTGGCAGGGATGACTACAAAAAAAAAAACTTAAAAAAAGGCCTTTCATTTCTTAGCAACCGGTTCCCTATAAAAAGTTCTGATTTAAGGGATGTGCCACAGTATGTATTTTTTGTACCAATAGGGTTACCATACGTCTGTATTTTAAATTTTAAAAATTCCTCCCGGATGGCGATTTAAGAACCAAAAAGCTGGACATGTCTGGGAAAATACGGATGTATGTTAACCCTACCTAAAGTTCTTTTTAAAAAAGATGGGCCTGAACTAGAAATGAGCTCTGTTTCACATGACTGGGTCCCCGCCACTCCATGGGGGTGTGCTAGGGTGACCAGATGTCCCGATTTTATAGGGACAGTCCCGATTTTTGGGTCTTTTTCTTATATAGGCTCCTATTACCCCCCACCCCCGTCCCGATTTTTCACACTTGCTGTTTGGTCACCTTAGGGTGTGCACATGTGTGGGTCCCAGCTGCTCCGTGCCCCCCTCATTGAAGCAGGTGTGCAGGGTTACTGCCCTGGGAACTGCAGGGCACCAGTGGACATGGGGCTGGCTGGAGGCAGGGCAGGGGCTGACTGGAGGTAGGATCTGGCGGCAGGCAGGGCAAGGGGTGCGGGTACAGGGGTAACAGCCCACCCTGTATGGTGAGTGCCCCCTCCTCCACCGGGGTAGCAGCAGCAGCCCAGGGCTCGGGGGCTATTTAAAGGGCCTGGGGCTCCCCTGCTTCTACTGCCATGCCCTTTAAATAGCTGAGGGAGCCTTGGGGAAGTGGCGGGGCTTCGGCTGCTATTTAAAGGACCAGGGCAGCAGAGGCAGCTGGAGCCCCCCCGCTACCCCAGGGCTCCAGGGGCTATTTAAAGGGCCGGGGCGGTAGAAGCAACGGGAGCCCCGGACTTTTTAAATAGCCCCCAGAGCCCTGCAGCCCTACCCCAGGGCTCCAGCAGTGGGGCTCTGGTGGCAATTTAAGGGGCCTAGGGCTCCAGCACCTGCTCGGAGACCCAGGCTCTTTAAATTGCCCCCTGGAGAAGCCAGGCCACCCCAGTACAGCGCACTGGCTCTTGTTGGTTCACTGTACTGGGGCTTGGACACATTGGTTGAATTGGCCTAAAGCTGGCCCTGTTTGAGAGTGTTGTTGGTGTTTTGTTTTTGTTTTTGTTTTTAATGTAATTGGTTTCCCCGACATTGGGACCATAGACTAACCACTTGTGGAAGTCAGAGTCCCAGAAAACTTAGGAGAATTTGTATCATTATAGGAAGACCTACTACAATATTAAAATACAAGTTTTTTGTGGTTAATATACTGTAATAACTGTAATGGCTTGTCCAGTTTCCATTGAGTGGCACAGCATGCATAATTAATGAGGCAGATTCTAATAGCTGTTAATTCTTTCTGTCACTTCAGCAGTGCAAAGGGAATCTGAAGCTACCTTAAGATATTGGCTAAGGATTCTTTTAGCAAAGGGAACTCCTCAGCTGGATTGGGGCTGCCATAGCCATCTGTAAACCAGTCCCTCCTGCTCCTCGCTACCCCTAGTTTAGGGAACATTCCAATATGAGGAGTGGCATCATATCAGGGCGGTAATTGAACATGATGCACATTTGTGATTCTAGCCAGTAGAGCAACTTTTTCAAGTTTCCTTTAGGCTGCTCTAACTTATGCCAGTTCAGCTTCTAGCAAACCCCAGCATTGGGTGTGGGGAGGGTGCCGGGGTGTGGGGGGGAAGTGGCATTAAGCCACCTTATGTTTCCGCCCTGCACCCCCTCTTCCAGTGCAGCTGTAACCGTATCTTAGTGGGTCACAACTGAGGATGCCAAATTCAGGACAACTTGCTGAGAAATAGGGCAGATACACCCCAAGACTGACGGCTAATATCCCATAGGATATACCAAACCAGCAACAAAAATAAACTTCTGTTTCACCACACTGGCTAACAAGGCATTCCAGTTCTTATATCACCACCAAAAACAATGGATTCAGAGATGAGTGGTTCTTTACGAACAGTTTCATCAAATAATAGGTTCTTCTGATCCCAAAGTACCAGCCACACACTCAGGTCAATATATAACAAATCTTACCCAAAAATCATGCAGGTGCCAATCCTTTAGTATCTAAAATCTAAAGGTTTATTCATAAAAAGGAAGAAAGAAAGGTGAGAGTTAAAATTGGTTAAAGGAATCAAATACATACAGTAATTGCAAAGTTCTTGGTTCAGGTTTGTAGCAGTGATAGAATAAACTGCTGGCTTAAGTCAAGTCTCTGGAATACATCCACAGCTTGGATGGGTCAGTCCTTTGTTCAGAGCTTCAGTTTCTAGCAAACTGAAGGAAAGAAGCAGGATTGAAGACCAAATGGAGGTGTTTCTAGGGCCTTTTATAGCTTCTGCCATGTGGAGGGCATCCCATTGTTCTTACTGTGGAAAATTACAGCAACAGGATGGAGTTTGGAGTCACATGGGTAAGTCCCATGTCCATGCATTTCGCCTAGTCACAGCAGGAAATTCCATCAAGTGTAGATGGGTGTCTCCCATGGTCCATTGTCAGTTAAATATTCTTTTGAAGGGCTACTCAATTTGAGCAATCCCTCCAAGATGTGCTGGCTAATTACCTTGTAGGCATTACCATAGGCGGCAGGTTTGTATAATTTTTGGTGGGGCCCAAAATGGTGGTGCCCCCCCCCACTCCCGCCCTGTAAGCCGATATAAAATGAAGCTACAACGCGTCAGTGCCACAAGATTACAAGGTTGGAGAAGGGGTAGGGGGTTCCAGGGGCCAGTCAAGGGACAAGGAGCAGGGGGGGTTGGATGGGGCAGAGGTTCGGAGGGGCAGTCAGGGGACAGGCAGCAGTAGGATAGGCATGGGAGTCTAGGAGGTTTATCGGGGGCCAGGGAGGGGGTGGGGGCGGGGGGGGAGGTGGGGTGGGGTCTCAGGAGGGGGCAGTTGGGGACAAGGAGAAGGGAGGCTTAGATAGGGGCTGGGGTCCCAAGGGGCAGTTGTCTCGGGAGTGGGTAACGGGGGACAAGGACCAGTGGTGCTTAGATAGGGGGTGGGGGTCCTGGGGGGCAGTTCAGGCAGAGGTCTGGGGAAGGGGCAATCAGCGGCCAGGGGCTGGGATTCAAAGGGCTCTGAGCTGCTGGCAGCCGCGGGGAGCCCTGAGCCCTTTAAATCCCAGCTGCCGTGGCTAGGATTCAAAGGGCTCTGGGCTCTCTGCCCCTGCGGGCAGCCCAGAGCCCTCCGATTCCCAGCCCCGGCTGAGATTTAAAGGGCTCTGGGCTCCCCGCGGTTGCAGGCATCCCAGAGCCCTCTGATTCCCGGCCGCGGCTGAGATTTAAAGGGCTCTGGGCTCCCCGCGGTTGCAGGCAGCCCAGAGCCCTCTGATTCCCGGCTGCGGCTGGGATTTAAAAGGCTCTGGGCTCCCTGCCGCAGCGGGCAGCCCAGAGCCCTCTGATTCCCGGCCGCGGCTGAGATTTAAAAGGGTTAGGGTTAGGGTTAGGGTTAGGGTTAGGGCAGCGCTCCGAGTCTTCGGCGGCACTTCGGATTGCCGCACTCCGCCCGGGGGAGCGGGGCCACGGGGTTGTGGGGCTCCGGCCGGGAGAGCGGGGCCACGGGACTTGTCGCGCTCGGGCCGGGGGAGCGGGACCATGGGACTTGCCATACTAGGGCCGGGAGAGCGGAGCCGCGGGACTTGCTGCGCTCTGGCCAGGGGAGCGGGGCCGCGGGGTTGCACTGGGCTCCGGCCGGGGGAGCGGGGCCACAGGACTTGCCGCGCTCCGGCCGGGGAGCAGGGCCGTGGGGTTGCGGGGCTCCGGCAGGGCTGCGGGACTTGCCGCGCTCCGGCCGGGGGCGTGGGGCTGCAGAACTTGCCGCGCACTCCAGCCGGGGTAGCAGGGCCGCGGGGTTGCAGGGCTCTGGCCGGGGGAGTGGGGCCGCGGGACTTGCCGCACTCCGGATGGGGTAGTGGCAGGGGCGGCTCTAGGAATTCGGCCACCCCAAGCACGCAGGGGGCGCGCTGCCGGTCCCGCGGCTCCGGGGGAACCTCTTCCAGACGCGCCTGCGGAGGGCACGCTGGGAGGGCGGCAGGCAGCACCGGCGGACCTTCCGCAGTCATGCCTGTGGGAGGTCCACCCGAGCCGCGGGACCAGCGAACATTCCGCAGTCGTGCCTGCGTCCGCCGGAGCCACCTGCCGCCCTGCCGGCAAAATGCCGCCCCAAGCGTGCGCTTGGTGCACTGGGGTCTAGAGCCGGCCCTGGGTATCGGGCCCGCAGCCTTCATTTACTGAGTCTGGAAATAGCGTCTTGAGCAAATCTTTTTATTAAACTTTACGTTATCCATGCCAGTAGACACGTTATCTATCTAGCCTGTCATACGGCCACATATGGATTTAGGCACCTAAGTTTAGGCATCTCAGTTTGGCCCTTCACCTCCCTGTCCATTATTCTCAGACTCAGTGATGTTGCATCTCTGCTTCCTCTGAAGTCAATGACAAAACTCCCAGTGAGTAGATAGCATAGGCAGTAGGGACGACTCTAGGTATTTTGTCGCCCCCCAACCACGTCAGGCAGGCTGCCTTCTGCGGCTTGCCTGCGGGAGGTCCCCCATCCCAAGGATTCGGCGTTATGCCTGCGGGAAGTCTGTTGAAGCCACAGGACCAGTGGACCCCCCCAGGCATGCCACCGAAGGCAACTTGCCTGCCGCCCTCCCAGCGACCGGCAGAGCACCCCCCGTGGCTTGCCACCCCAGGCACATGCTTGGCGTGCTGATGCCTGGAGCCACCCCTGTTCTTGACAGCCCCCTTTGTTCTGTTCCACCCCCTTTTATAGTTTTGGCACAAAGTGGGAATCTTTTGTGTCTCTGGGTCCCCACCCCTCCTTCTGTTGTGGAAAAATTGACCACACCGTTGATTTTGGGTCAGACACACTGAGGCATCTTTATTAAAATACCGATATGCATAAAGGGAAGGTCAACATGGCCCCACACAAAGAAGGTGGGGGTAGCTGCCTTGTCTTTAACAGATTTTCACCAAGCTTATAAAGGCTAAAACCACAAAGCAAAATTACACATCACACACATTATACGTTATTAACTCCTTATTTGGCATACTTCTTACTTTTAGCGAGCCTGTCACCATCTAGGGTTTTTCCTGTTATTGTGCCAAATGTGGTTTTCGTTGGTAGTCTGCCTGCCTTAAGACCCCTCCTTTGCGGTTGCATTGGATAAGGCTCTTGTTGCATTCTAGCTGAGCTTCCCTCAGTTCCCCTTTCTCTGGTTTCTTCATCACCGCCCCCCCGCCTCGTGCCCCTGATATAGACAAAACAAGAAGTTTGCAGAAGTTAACCTTTGTCCTATATAGCAATTGGGTTTTGCTAACAGGCCTGGGCCTGAAAGGCAGGGGTTAGGATGCAGTTTGCTTCTGACCCTATGGGTGGGGGTCTGGCAGCTAACTCAGCTTGGGGCAAGCGGGACCCCTTAAAATCCCTATCAATTCCCTCCTTTTGATGCCAATGGCATCAACTTCCTCAATGTGAATATTTATTAAGTTCCGGACTTCAGAACTTATAGGCTTATTTTATAGGGTGCTTCCAGGATTTCAGACAGACAGGGATTTAATTTCCTCAAGGGAACAAGGGCCACTTAGTAAAGTGGCATAAACAAAGCAAATATAGGGCAGGGACAACAAGTCTTACAGCAACAATAACAAAAAAACAAATATTTAATGACAACCCTCCTTTGGAAAGGCCCCAGTATATGTACCTAGAAGTATGGAGGGCTAGAGGGTTTTGATAATGTCCTGTAAAACAATTGAGTTAACAAGAACGCAGCTATCATTGGTCTGGATAAGAGGTTGGGAAGCAAGGGTTGTTAATTGGCCGTTATCTTCCCAACAAATATGATCATGGTCAGTAACAATTTCTCCAGGGTTAAGCTTTCAGATAGACTGGAGTTGAGGGGGTTCTAAGGACCATAATGTCCATATGTTACCTAGTCCTATCCAGAGATCCGGTCTTATTTTCGTGGTACCAATTAAGAACCGGTTAGGGTTGTGGGGTGGTTTTACTGTTCTATTACCTTTTCTGTAGTTTTAAAAGCAAGCTCAGCTGTCATAATATAACAGATCTTCTGGTTTCCCTTTATCCAATTTATGTTCCTCTTTCTGGGGCCCTGACCAAATCTTTCTGCCCCCACATGCCCTTTGTACAGAAAAGTCATTGTTCCATTTTGGGAACTTTCCATTGTGACTCCTTTTACCTTTTGACACACAGGAGCAACTTTCTATCACTCTTTCATCACTCTGTCCCCCTCCTCTCTTCCCCTTATACACAGAGACAAGTTGAACCAAAGTTCAATCACAGCCTGAAAACAAACTTATCCAAAGTTTAGGCCTAAAAGCCTAGTCAAAGTTCTAAGCCCACCGTATTTTTCCTCTTTTCCTGCTTATCCGTATACACATTCATCACTACTTCTGGCTTCCTTTCTTTCCAACTGTTGCCATAAAGTTCATTAACAATTATTAGCTTCACACGCTCTCATGCATTAAAATATAGCCAGTTTAGGACTGGGCAAGTAATGATAAATGCATCCATTACAAAGGCAACAATAACATAAAAGCAATAACATTTCTATGGCAATAAAACAATGGGGCTGGGATTACTAAATGGTTTTAGTTACAAAACACAAAACATCATATTTAGTACACAAAATAGAAACCCTATAGGCTATATAAAAGCATTATTTTCAATTTGATATATATTCTGGTATATGTGAATTTGCCATTGAAGCTCAGAAATTTTTTTACTACTGGTAAACTGCAAACAAATTCTGGAACCAGTCAGGTACTAGGGTAGTCCAATTAAAGGGTATCTAAGCCTAAAGGGCTGGTTACAAAATTTCTCTTTTTAGGCCAATTCAATATATGACTGTCTGCAACAGTGGTGAGATTAAATGTATGTCTTGTAAATGGTGGTCTTTACAAGCACACAACTGTCATTAGCTTAGAGAAGTGGGTGTCCTGTCAGGACACTTTCATGTTCTATACCCTTTTAACAAAACCCATCAGGAACTGTGACAACTTCTCCTACTTCAGTTAAAATACACACTGAAGCTGTGGGGTTCTAATGGCGAGAGCGTCCATCGGTTTCCTATTCCAATCCAAATTTTATTATTTTAGGAGCACTGACTATGAATTGGCTAGGCATATCAGGTGGCTTGATTTCCCAAATGTCTTGGTGAATACCCAATCTCATATGCATCCTTTCCACGGGCCTGGCAGGATTCGGTATGTGGAAGCTCACACTTCCTTTAACTGGTCCATATGCTTGGAAGGAGCACTGTGAATGCACACACTTTTGCCCAGAGAATTTCCAATTATGCCTCCATGACCACAGGTCAGATGGTATTCCTGAGATGTCTGTAAGGGCCGTGGGCCAAGCCTGGTGCTCAAGATCACTCTGAATGGCCAGTAGCTGGTCACTCAGGAAATCCCAAACATGCCAGATCCCACTGCAATGCCTTTCCAGCATCAGTGATATTTAATACCACCTCTCTTAATACCTTCTGGGTCATAGAACTAAGGGCTGAAATAACGTGCAATTCACCCATTTCCACCTACACCTGAGTTAACTACGCCCCAGAAATAAGACTGGGTATACTTTTCCAGTTGGCCCAATTTACCTTCAGGCTGTTGGGTTTCACAAATACTTGGATAGATAGCGGCAATTTGAAAGTGAGTTAACGGTAAAGTAAACCTGATAGTCCCTAACGTGGCATTAAGTATAGTTCATCTGAATCCCTCTGGGTCTCTTTTCTATAGGGGCTACACCACAGCTGTTGGTTATATACGTGGATATTTTCCTGCGATGCCTCTGGGTTTCGTAGTATGAGAGGGAGAATACTGTAATAAGGTACAGGTGATGTTATCTGCTACAGGGATGGCCTCTAGGCAGGAAAACAGACAAGTTCTGTGGATATATGTTTGGTTATTTACCAAATAGGTAACCAAATAGCAAAGGGGACCCTTTCATGAGTATCATGGCAGATTCCAGAAACTAGCATTTTATCTACCTTGTCATAGAATGCATCTATTTCAAAGATTGTTTCCTTACACAGTTTGGCTAGTTTGTCTGTAAGTTCCCCTTTTTCCCGTTCCACTGCCCCTACACTCTGAGGGTGGTGAGCACAATGCAAATGCTGCTCAATGTGGAGAGTCTTGCAGACTTACTGCATGTCCTGACCCATAAAGTGGATACCTCGGTCACTGTTTATAGAAACAGGGAGACCGAATCATGAATAAAAATCCCTAAACAATTTCTTTGCTACTGTGATGGAGGCAGCCTCTGCACAAGGTAAGGCTCCAATCCATCCAGAGAATATACAGACACATATTCATATGAGCAACCTTTTGGCATGTTGATAAAGTCAATCCGGATATTTACAGACAGGCCCTACAGAGTGGGGTGAGCTGCCGGTTTAGTACGGACCGGCTTACCACTATTGTATACTACTAGTGTCGTGACACCAGTGCAATTATCCCTCCTTTGCTCACGTGGGCCAAACCATGGGTCTCATGAGCAAAACAAGGCAACAAAGTCTTGGGCGCTACCGAGCTACCATCCAGCTGCTCCATCAGCCTTATCCCACCCCAAGTTCATTAAGGAGGAGAGTTTGAGAAACACTACAAGTTTCATTTTCAGGTAGTTTTGGCTAGCTTCCGCAAGCTATTCTTCGCGATTTCGTAGTCTTAATTCACTTAGCTGTCCGGCAGTGAGGCAGCAAGGGAGAGGTTGCTAGCACAATCACCTTGCTTACTTGGAGACTTTATTATGTCCTCAGGTGGAGAGGTTGTTTTCTTAGTAAGATTCAAAGGCTCAGTGGGTCTGTCAGCAGACAAAGGAAAGGTTGCCACATCTTTTACCCTGTCCTTCACTCCTGCTTTCTAGAAGGAGCAACAATGCCAGAAGGAAAGATAAACCGATCATCAGTTGGAGAGCCATTACAGTGAGAAACATGGGCAGGTAGTCAGTTCTCGACACTTCACAGCGGTGTTGGCAATTAACAGGATTTGATAAGGGTCTTTCAGAATGAGGCCAGAGTAGTTTCTCACTGGTGGACCGCCATGTAGATTCAGCCTTCTGGTTTCAGCAAGCAGCAGAGCTACTGTATATAAAAAGACCTAACACATTTCATTAGTCTCTTGCAATAATTAAGCATTGTGTTATTTATCAAATGAATGTCCATCTGAGCCAAAGCCAGCAGGGCACTATCAATAGTTGCATTAGGTGCCCTGGTACAAATTTTATAAAAGCTGAATCAGACCTTTCAATTGGGAGTGGCCTTCAAAAGGCATGTGACCATACTAGATCTGTGAAGCTGCACATAACTTATTACAATTTGTCCAGTATATTAAGTTCACAATCACTGTTGCTACTCACAGGTATGCCAAAGTTTTACAGCAGTTTTGGCATTTGTCTTTTTACAAGAAAATACTTTACTAAAACTAACACATACTTACAATTACAACATTCAAACATAAAATTAATCTAAATAATTTTCCTTTATAAATACCCTTACTGATTGCAGGCAAAACTGAGGAATTACTCAAATTACTCCCCATATTTCCTGTATTTGTTCTATAGACAGGTCAGGTCCCAATGGTTTTTATCTTTTAACTTCTGTTCTTAAATACATGTTGATTTTTAAATGGAAAACACAATCCATTTTGGCTTTCCGTTGACAACGTAACCGTTGATTGCATAGAGCCACCTTAAGGTTCAGTGTGGGGTACTTACTACAGCTTCTATTTGCTATTTGTTACCAAAACAGATTTAAAATCTTTTACCAAAATTTTATAACATATTAAATTACCTTAAGGATTAAATACTAAATTCCAAAATTAACACTAGTTTCTTTTTGTTTGTTTTTACAACCCCAAAACAACACCAATTTATTATCAAACAAAGATTGTACCCACCATACGTGTTTTTTAACAGACTTGACTATCTTTTATAGTCAAATGATTTTACTTAAATAACCTCTTGCCTGGATTATTCACAAACATTTCCAAAAATCAAGATTTTTCTTTTCATAACACCTTCTTTTAATAATTGTATATAGTTTTACTGCTTAATTTCCTCCAATAACTACAGAGTTAACTTTTAACTTTCCTTCTTTTAACTTCCTCAAACTGCGGTTGCCTGCTTGTATGGGCCCAATCCTTTTTTCTTGCTACATTTTTTCTTTTCATGGGCAGGCATTGTTTCACTACCAATTTAGCAAGGAGGGCGGGCTTTTGACTTAAACCCCCCCCCCCATTTATCTATTTACATACACACATCACATTTTGATGCATTTTATTTAATAATGACATTTTTTTTTATGTCCGGACTTAATACAATCCTCCTCTGAGGCGGTGACAATCCGTCAGTACCGGTACATTGTAAGAAAGAAATGGTCTTGCTGGGTTTAGGCAAAATTTCAGCCAGTTGGGCAGCCCCAATGTGCCCAACCTGGTTGGCATGATCGGCTCACAATGCCCACAGGGAGGGAGAGACCTTAACCAGCCATTCCTGTTGCAACGAGGAAGGGCTGGGGTTGGTCTGCTCCTTCTGAAAACCTGCCAGGACCTCATTGTGAGTGGGATCAGACACATTCAGATACACACCATTTGGGGTACAACAGATTGCACAATTTAATTCACAAAGCAAATCTTTTGATATTTCTTTCCCTCAGGGCCAGTGGAGGCCGGGCAACAGCTCCCTGCCTACTTTCTAGGACCATAATTTGGTATATATATGTGACTGGAGTGCCCTTCTCTGGCATGGGAATCTGCCTAGATTCCCCCTTACCCCCATTATGGATACCGGGCAGACAATTACAACCTAGCTGACAGGCATCCCTAAAGGGCTAAATATAAAACACTGAACAGACAGGCTAGCACAGTGGACAAAACATACAACAAAACACACCACATTTACTGTGTGCCCCTTCGCCCCCTGTCACCATCGGTGACAGGGTGTAACTCTTAATTATTTCAGCATTCACTGGCACATCTATGGGCTGTTAGCTTCAATTACTGGCAGCTAGTTGTACGGCCCCTCCACTGTCTGCCTATTGCTGACAGGAGCCTTGGCCAACCTTATCTCTAGGGCCACTCCGGGGTTACTCACTTCCCCAGGGTTCATAGTGGCTTCTATCTCGGGGGTTCTAACCCCAAACCTATAACCGACACAAAACAACCTTCACAATACAGGCATGGCGTTGACAAGGAGTGCACCCCTGAGGTGTACAATCCCGTCAAGGTCAAAACTTCCCTTCAGGGGAAACTGCCGTTTTGGATCATTTCAGGTATACCAATTCCATTTTTCTAAATATTTACACGTCGACGACCCATAATGTACGTACATATAAGCAGCAGGCGTGCCTTTGGGCGGGGCCGGCAGGACTTTTGATCCTTTGGCCCCCATTCTTACCACAGCACACTTCACTCAAGCCAATCACACCAGGATGCTAACTCGGGGGTCACCACAGTTCTACACTAATGGCCCAACCAGGCCTGCCCTTGTTTCATGGCAGGAACACAAGGGAGCAGGTTCCCAGGCATTTTCCCTCTGGTGAACCTACAGGAAAGCGGACAAGGGGGGGCGGGCTGACTGAACAACCCGTGGTCCCCGTACGTCCCTCTCCAGCCCTGGGCACCAGCCTTCAAGCCAACGGTGCTGCAGTAGCTTTTGAGCTGACGGTACAGTTTCCTGGGGCTTCCCTCCTCTCTGAGGAAGTGAAGGGAGCTTATGGCTCCGGGGGGGACAAAAAGGGACCCCGCAGCCTTTTGCAAGGCAGTGCTCAAAGAGTGGTCACTGGGCCATGGGGAAGTGGAGGGGTAAAGGACAACAGGATGGGGAACACACAAGCACCCTGGCTGGTTAGCCACTTACCAAAGCCTGCCAGTCAGGGAAGCTTTCCAATCTCTCTTCAAGCGGGTTGTGGAGCTTGCTTTCAGAACACCCCCCCGGTCACGAGCTATTGCTTCGCAGGGGGTCTGGGGCATCTTTCCACAACCAACACACTCCGGCCGCTCGGCCTTATACACACGCACACAGGCCGCACGGCCTCACACACACAGGCACATTTCCTGGCACAGCCGCCAGGGCGAAAACTGCCCCTGGTTCCTCCCAACCTAGTGGCTCTGGAACCCCGAACGCCCAGCTCTAATAGGCAATCAGTCTCCTCCGGACCAAAAGAGCGCGATCCGAGGTCTGGGGCTGCCGGCACTTCCTGAGATTGGGACCCACCCAACCTAACTGCAGGATCACCCTGCCCTGGGACTGGGACCCACCCAGCCCAGCATAAACCTGAGACCAGGACCCACCCAGTCTAACACAAACCTGAGACAGACAAACAAACCTACTGAGGCCTGAATAAGGGCATCAAGTGTGTCTGACTTTGTCCCAAGGTAGGATCCAGCTTGTGACTTACCCCAGCCGGAGCCTACGGACCAGTCCTCTCCCAAACCCCTGCAGAGATTTCAGAAGGTCTCTTACCTCTCAGATGGGCCCGGGGTTTGAAAGGGAACTGCTCGCGGTCCTCCGATCCAGGGATGTCATCTGTGGATCCCGGACGAGCCCCCAAATTGTTGTGGAAAAATTGACCACACCGTTGATTTTGGGTCAGACACACTGAGGCACCTTTATTAAAATACCGATATGCATAAAGGGAAGGTCAACATGGCCCCACACAAAGAAGGTGGGGTAGCTGCCTCGTCTTTAACAAATTTTCACCAAGCTTATAAAGGCTAAAACCACAAAGCAAAATTACACATCACACACATTATACGTTATTAACTCCTTATTTGGCATACTTTCTTACTTTTAGCGAGCCTGTCACCATCTAGGGTTTTTCCTGTTATTGTGCCAAATGTGGTTTTCATTGGTAGTCTGCCTGCCTTAAGACCCCTCCTTTGCGGTTGCATTGGATAAGGCTCTTGTTGCATTCTAGCTGAGCTTCCCTCAGTTCCCCTTTCTCTGGTTTCTTCATCACCCCCCCCCTCGTGCCCCTGATATAGACAAAATAAGAAGTTTGCAGAAGTTAACCTTTGTCCTATATAGCAATTGGGTTTTGCTAACAGGCCTGGGCCTGAAAGGCAGGGGTTAGGATGCAGTTTGCTTCTGACCCTATGGGTGGGGGTCTGGCAGCTAACTCAGCTTGGGGCAAGCGGGACCCCTTAAAATCCCTATCACTTCTAAATGGAAAAGTACCAGATTTAATATGGATTCCAGTATCATGTGACATGTCCTGTGAGACCTCATTCTTCATTACCCAGGGGCTGGCCCACACATACACAGGAAGGCTTGCAGGTACATAAACCATCTACAACCAATTGTCCTAGTCAATGGGAACCATCGAGATTCTAAACTATCATTAATGGTCCACACTATTCATAATTACAATAGGACCTCAGAGTTATACTTCATATTTCTAGCTTCATATACAAGAATGATACATGCATACAAATAGAAGGAATATATTCAGTAGAGTATAACCTTTCTAATGATACCTTACAAGAGACCTTTTGCATAAAGCATATTCCAGTTACATCATATACACACTCATAAGCATATTTCCATAAAACATATGGAGTGCAACATCACAGTACTATAGTGCTGTACATAAGAGCGACTATACAGGCGTAGCCAAGGAATGTGAAGAGGCGGCAGTAGTCCATTATAACAGCTGTGCACTTTTCCCTGCAGGGAAAGATGGACGCTGTCTTGCCTCATATTTTTGTGTCTTATGTTTACTAGCCACCATTACCAGACATTTTATAGCTATGCCATAGACATGATGTATTTACTGCATGGCTGATAGCATCAATGGCTCCATATTTATGGTCCCTCATACTGTGGCTGCTGAAGCATACTGTGCCCAATAGTGTTGGTAACTATGCTTGTGTAGGTGATTGCATTCCAGGTGATGAAACCACAATACCAATCAATTGTCTGTTTATTCTTTTTTAGTTTTTTATTCAGAGAATTTATGAAGGAGACTAAGGGAATATTCAGATAGTCTTCTTGGTCAAAGTAAAGCATTCGATCAAAGTAATACTTCTGACCAAACTGCACATTATTTATGGGAGGTTTACAGAAATATGGGATTCTTGTAACTTTCTTAAAATGGTTAAGGGTTATGAGTCTAGGAGTAGCCACTATTTCTTTAATGAGTGAATGGCAGCAGAAACAAGAAATCTATTAACTTGTTAGGGATCAGGCCATTGAAGTCTCTCCTATATGTCTTTGCAGTACACTCAGAAAACTGTTGGTAGGAGGGAATGGGATGAAGGAAGAAATGTTGTTCAGATCTTATCTCAGACATGAGAGGGCGGAAATCAGTATCCCCAAGGTCTTGACCTACACAGATGGCAACACTGTGATGGCCATGACCCAAGTTGATGATGGGAAGTTCTACTTATGTAAGCGAAAGATGGTAGTTGGATTTTGGGAGGTGGGAGGAAATGCAGATATCCTACATGAATTGTAGTCAGTTTGTCATGCACTATTAGGCATTGTTCTAAGAAGGTACTTTATCTCCAGGGGGAAGGAGTCTATTAGCATTCTTTAAATGTTCAAAAAGGGAGATATTTTTTCAGATACACCAAGGGCGGGGGGGGGGGGGAAGAGAAGAAGCTTTAGAGAGATACCAATGTGTCAAATCTAACTACAATTAATTCAGTAATGGAGTGTCATATAGATTTGGGAAACTGAGTTTCAGGTCTTCCTCTTGCACATGATCCATAGAATTCTTTGAAATTGTCCACTCTTATTTGACATGGACCAAATGCAAATCAGGAAGAAATTACAACAGGCTGTCTTAGAAATCTAATGTAAAATGCTGTACTAGAGATAGCTTTTTATAAAGTTGTGATGTAAATATAGAGCAGCTTAATGAGGACATGTTTCACCTTTGATCACTGGTCCCATAAAATCCTACACGCAGCATGAAAAGCAACGTCCACAGAGACACTGGTTGCTGTTTAGAGCAGTGGGGCAGAGAAAAATGAACTACTTCAGTTGTGAGATTTATTTCAAGCCTACTTGTCTTTAAAAAATATGGCATTGTAACATGGACTCAGAAAGTTCAGCTGTGTTTTGTTTGAGAAATTGTTAATACTGTATGTTAATAGGAGGGAAAAGAAAGACATTTGCTTGTTCTTTGATTGCTATGGGTCTTATTCTTCTCTTATCCATTGGTTTGTTTGTTCTATAGTGTTTAAATAGTGGTTATATAGTGTTTAAATAAAAGTCCTCAACCCTGCTCTGCATAATCTGTGTGTTATCCAAGTACTAGACCCAAACCCACAGCTCTGCAAAATCATCCCAGTTCTGTGCAGTAGAATCCCACTGCTACCACAGTCCTGGACATTTCCTTGGACCAAGAATGCCAGTTGTGCCAAGTTACCACATTTCACTTTTGATATGTCAGTATTATAAACTGAAACTAAGAGTTCAGAGTTGAAAAATTAAGTGTATTGTCAAATGTTAAAGCAATTATCTGGAAGAATATTTTATTCATTCTTCTGCCAATGCAAAATTAATCAATAAAGTATACTCTCCTGGGCTTTTTTTCAGGCCCTCCACGTCTTCCCCGAGAGAGTGTTCTACATCATGGGTGGTCAAACCGTGGCTCATGAGCTGTATGCAGCTATTTTACAGTTAAAGTGTAGCTTATGGAGCCCCACCCCACCCCCAATTCTCCACCTACAAGACTGTGCGGGGAGGAGCTTGGGGCTTCTGCCCTGTGGTGGGATGGTGGGGCTAGGGGATTCTGCCAGAGATGACTGGTGTCTGCTGAAAGTGGAGGGGGACAATTTAAAGTCTCGAGCCCCCCTCAACAGCTTGAGTCTCACACACACACACACACACACAACTCCACCTTACCCTCAGCGGTTCTCCGTGCAGCTCCCAGCTGTTTGCCTCTCCCCACGGCTGCAGCTCCCAGCTTGTCAGCTCCAGCAGCTGCCATGCATAGAGGGGGCTCAGGAGCACCATGTGACTGAGCAGGGCCAGCAAATCCTGGCAAAAATCTGGGGAGGGGCATGTGATCCCATGTGCCCCCCCCCCACACCTCACTTCTGGCTTCTGCCCAGCAGGGGGAGGGGAGGGGCTTCAACCCCAGAGGGCATGCCTATCAGGGCTCAGGGCTTCTGCAGGAGCGGGGCTGAAGCCCTGAGCCCAGACAGGCACCTCCTGTGGGGCAAAAACCCTGAGACCCACCCCCCACACACAGCAGGGCTGAAGCTCTGGGCACCAGCAGGTGCCTCACATGGGGCAGAAGTCCTGAGACACCCCCCGCCACACACACACAGGGCTGAAACCCCAAGCCCTGGCAAGCACCTCCCACAAGGGCTGAAGCCCCAAGATCTCCCTTCCCTGAGTGCTGAAGCCCCAAGCCCTGGCACGTGCACCTTGGCTCTTGAACTTCTGAAGATTGTTGTATGCACAGGGGTAGCTCCAGGCCCCAGCACGCCAAGCGCGTGCTTGGGGCGGCAAGCCGCGGGGGGCGCTCTGCTGGTGCTGCGAGGGTGGCAGGCAGGCTGCCTCCGGCGGTTTGCCTGCGGAGGGTCCGCTGGTCCTGTGGCTTCGGTGGACCTCCCGCAGGCAAACCGCCAGAGGCAGCCTGCCTGGTGTGCTTGGGGCGGCAAAATCCCTAGAGCCGTCCCTGTGTATGCAGCTTGGAGTCAAGGATGAGTTTCTTTCATGAGTAGTATTTCTTCTTTGCCAATGGCACAAGACTGATAGCCACAAATGAAAATGAATCTAAACAGACCCCTATTTCTTGGACTACAGGGTACCTTTGGTGCTTCATAAAATTCATTCTTTGAGCTATGAAATCCTTTGAATCAGATTTTTTACCTACTGTGGTTTTCAATGACTGGCAGGTTTTTGAACTCAGTAGTAATTGACCAGCTCTGAACTCTCTGCAGTTTGGAAATTTAAAACTTATCAGACATGTCACAAGGAACAAATATGTTCTCTTTGATCCTAGATTACAGTGAGCATTAGAAATTTTAAGAACAGTGTGGTATCTCATAGAGCTCAGGTTCGTAGGACACCTTGAGCTTCACTTTGTGAATGTAAAATACTTTAGGCATCTCTTTAGAATTCCTTGTAGTGCTACATTCTGTTTAAAAATACATATATTGGTCTATGCCCAAACACTGATACCAAATGATACAATCAATATACCAGTTGTAGTCTTAGCTTTTCGCAGTTACCAGAGCTGTTGCTTTATAATCATCTATAAATAAAAGCCCTTGAGTCACTGATTGCTTGATTTAAGAAAGATATTTTACTTGTGTTTCATACACAAAAACCGATAACCAACAGTGGCTTAAAAAATTAACACTACTCCACTTTTCCACAAGTGTACAAAAAAGAAAGAATGGATTTACATTCAACAATAAAGCTTAAAGTCCACTCTAGGTAATAGTTCCATTGACATTCACATACACAAGCACAGAATAAATATTTCAGGATTCTTATAAGAGCATACAGCATACATACAGTACTTGAATTTTACATAATGAGTGTTAATAGGGTCAGCAATTCATAACCTCATTGAAAAGTAAAACAAAAACCAAAAAAGGTTGTGTGGGAGATAACACCAAGACACTGCACAGAGCTAGCAGGTTAGTAGATCTTGTGTGAGAAATAGTTTGCTTCTGCTTCTTTATATTAGGACAGTTTGTTTGCAAATGTTGTGTATTCAAAGTGCAGATTACTGCAAAAAATTATATTCTTGTATTTATTAATACATGCAAGAGGCAGCGCCCGAGTGACCCAACAGAATAAAGCTGTGATTGGCAAGTGGCCGATATAATACAGGTGTTTCAGGCATTTTTTCTAAAGCACTTTAATAGCAGCAATTATAATTTCTAGTAGCTGTAGATTGACTTCTGTTTGGGTTAAAGGGCATCATATTTCTTTAACATTTACAGCTATATTTTCTTTATAAATAAATATATCAAATAACAAAAAGCATAGATAATGTGTTTCTTTTTTCTCACTTTTGCATATCTGTTGTGGAAAATACTCTGACCTTTTCAGAGACATTAAGTGCAAAAGAATGTTAAATAGACTGGAAACAGGGATGTACAGGAAACATCACAGTCAGTTACGTTCCCTAGATGTCAGCCCATCCCTTGTTGTCTCACTTTGAGGGACATCCTTGCTAGGATAATCAGGACTTATAATGACAATATAGCCAATGGCTTGGTGAGAGTTATACTTTATGATATCTTAAAGAGCTGTAAATGTGAGCTTTTCTTTCCTGGAGTGTGTACAATACGTCATGCAAAAGACTCAGTATTCCACACAGCTAGTATCTATATTCAAAAAATCTGGTCATCTCCCTTGAGACATTTCCTCCCCAGCCTGAACATCTCTCACCACTACATTCATTAGGTGTTTCCTTTGTTGTTCATATTTTACCAGCTCTTCTTGCATTTATAATCTGATCTTGTATCACCTAGCTCACATCTGCACACAAATGTTTCCAATCAGACACAGGGTGCACAATATTAAAACTTTTAAACTTGTCCTGTAAGTGTCATCAAGACAGGATCACAGGAATCACAATGCAGAGAGTCCAACCTCTCACTGGCTGTACTGTGAAGATTCTCCTTTTCGGCGTAGGAGAAAGGAAACTTGTGTCTGCTTTTTAGAGTCTGAAAACAAGCCAGAGTGGAGAAAAAAAGTTAACACCAGACTTAATAAAGCTTTCATGACAAAACCTGTTAAGCAATCTAGATAGACACTGTGAACTTCCTGCTGATTTCTGAAGTCTATATATACAGGAAATTTGTTAACAGTAGGAAGAAGTTGGGAGTTGCTACATAGGAGAGATCTGCCAATATTAAAAAAAATGGCTAAGTGGGTTCTGACAGTATAAACCCCTCACTGGTCACTGTTGTCAGTGGTGCTGTTCCCCTTTTCTTTTTTCTCCTGAGTCTTGTTTCCCTTCTTCTTTTTCTTCTTTTTCTTGGTCTCCTCCTTCTTGCCAAAGGTTATGAAGTCACTTTTGTCAGTTTGGCTGTTTGGTGGTTCCTGCCGGATGGAGATGATCGCAGGAGATCCCGGGATAATGAATTTGTCTGGCAACTCACCGGGACCAGCTTGTTTGGGATTGCCAGGTCCATATTTAAAGGTCCAGCTGTTGCTGTTCACACCAGCTCCCACTGGGGGGGACACCTCTCCTGCCTCAGGTTCTGAAAAAGTCAAAACAACATTAAAATCTTACAGCAGCATCAAATACAATTAATCAGCTAATATAGCATACACAGGGCAAACTGTCACACCTAAGGGACTGTTTCAAACAAGGTTCCAAATCAGGCCTCATAAATGTGGACGGTCTTCTCCATAGCCTTTCCCTCTTTTAAAGGCAACTATGGCTACTCCTCTAAAATGCTCAGGAAAAGTGAAAGTCTTGACAGACTGTGAACTGGAATGCAAAGTCAGAAATTAGAGGGATGATGGGTGTCAAATTGGGAGTGAATTGGCAAAGATGTTTGGAGAGGAGAGTAAATATTTTAATGATTTCCTAGATTGGAAAATTCTTTGTGAATTTTCTTGTCATGTTGTAACTCCATAACAGCAAGGCCTAAAACTTCAGATTTTGGTGACCCCCTACTTGGCATTCCGATGAGATATGGTAGATCATTTTATTTTGGAAGCTACTCATTGTCAAATAAAAATATAAGAAAGCTTTGTCATCAGGATTCTGTAGACATTTCAGGCCTTCTAGTACTTTGGACATAACTAGGGAAGTTCTTCATTGGTGTGCTAGACTCACAGGTCTATACAGCCCCTGCTTGGTTTTAGAACTCTGCCATGGTTTCTAACATACCAAGCGAAGCAGGAATGCTTTAAGCTAGGCAGCCTGTAACTAGCTTTCCAGTATAAACCCAATTTTGAATCCCACTGCCACAATTTTGCCAAAACTAACCCGCTTACTTGAAATTTCTCATGTGTGGTCTTCTGCCACTAACAATATGCTGACCAAATGTGATGTGGAACATATTTGTAGGGAGCTTGAAAAATAAGCTATTTTTTGTTTGTGTTGTTCTTTTACTATCTGAAGAGTCTTCAACACTTTCAGTGGCTATTAGCCAGGATGGGCAGAGATGGTGTCCCTAGCCTCTATTTGCCAGAAGCTGGGAATGGTGACAGGGGATGGATCACTTGATGATACCTGTTCTGTTCATTCCCTCTGGGTCACCTGACATTGGCCACTGTGGGAAGACAGGATACTGGGCTAGATGGACCTTTGGTCTGACCCAGTATGGCCATTCTTATGTACTTTTACAAATTCCCAATTTTGGACAGAAACTTCAAATTGATTTTAATTTATCTGTCCTGAGTATTTGCTGGAGACCGAGTATTTTGGGGAAGGTTTAATGCTTATGTTTGGAGTTATTTGTTATGGCCTTTTAAACCTTTGAAGTCTGATCAAAATCTTATTCTTGTGTACCCTAGAGAAATGTAGTGTTGCAAATACAATTGCAAGCACCTGTCATGGTTATAACACACCTCCTGTCCACATACACGTGGGTGCAATAGTGCATAAACACTGTCAGCACCATCGTAATTACATTTGCTCTGAACAAATCTCACCACCATATTCTGCATTGAGCCACTCTGCATGCACCGTTGCAGTGGCAGAGTAGACCAAAAGCACCAGCATTTCAGCGGGACCATTGCAATTGGTCCTCTCAGCAGTCCCACAATGCTTTTACATTCTTTTCTGTGATCTGTGTGAAACATGTAAACTCTCTTGTACTTCTGAATCTCACTATGCGGTTCTGCAACTTATGCAATTTTAGGCATAGACGTTTTAAGTTTTAAAAGATATTATGTATGCAAACCAAAGGGTTTTCTTGTCTCAGAAATAAAAAACACATTTTTAAGTTTACAGTCTCTCCTTAAAACGGGTTGCATACATACAAATTTCTGATATGTGTGATGCTTCTTGATCTTTGCTTTTCATGCAGATGTTGTACTTAGGGTGACCAGGTGTCCAGTTTTCAACCAGAACACCCGGTCGAAAAGGGACCCCAGCAGCTCCGGTCAGCACTGCCGACCAGGCCGTTAAAAGTCCCATCGGTGGTGCTGCAGGGCTAAGGCAGGCTAGTACCTACTTGTTCTGGCACCATGCTGCACCCCGGAAGCAGCCAGCAGCCCCTTCCTATACCCCAAACCCCTCATCTCCAGCCCCACCCCAGAGCCTGCACCCCCAGTTAGAGCCCTCATCTCCTCCCGCACCCCAACTCCCTGTCCCAGCCCAGAGTCCCCTCCCGCACCCTGAACCCCTCATTTCTGGCCCCACCCCAGAGCCCGCACCCCCAGTTAGAGCCCTCATCCCATCCCGCACCCCAACTCCCTGCCCCAGCCCAATGAAAGTGAGTGAGAGTGGGATAGAGTGAGCCACCAAGGGAGGGGGAATGTAGTAAGTGGGAGCGGGGCCTCGGGGAAGGGGCGAGGCGGGGTGGGGCCTCAGGGAAGGCATGGGGCTAAGGGGTTCGGTTTTGTGCAATTAGAAAGTTGACAACTCTAGTTGTTCTTTCACATTCTAGGCCCTACAAGGGCAGTTTACATGCTATATTAGCATGTATTTGAGGACATTTGTGTAATAGGTGGCCCAGGGAATCTTTGTGAATAAAGTAAAATGATTGTTTTCAGTATGGGACATATAAACAGGAAATAGTAAAGCATGTCTTCTCCTGGGAATGGTGTGATCATAAAGAAAGGTTGTTGTCTCCTACATGATTAAGAGACATTAGCTCTGTGGTCAATTATTAGATAAACCTATGTTATGTATGGGAACTTAACTTACAATAAATACATACATTTATTAATATGACTAGATAAAACTGGCTCAGCTTTTTTGCTTGTTTTGGGACGGTTGTTTTGGTGAGCTTAACTGAATTTCCCTGTTTTCAAATATCTTCATTGGTCTGGAATGTTAACAGAACTTTGTGTCCTTTCTTTTTACAAAATTACAACATTCCTGTAAGTTTCTTGCAACATTAATTTTGAACGGCTGACTTTTTTCATGTTTGTTTTTGATAATACCAGTGTTTTGGCAAGTCGCTTAACACCCAAGACACTAATATGTACTTTCAGCCTTCACTCCAGCTTAATTAAATTGTTTGCCTGGGGATGTGTGTACATTTGGTATCCCCCTCATTTCCTTGAAATAATAAATTACAGAACTGAATAGTGCGTATCTTGGCCTAGTTCCAATTAGGAATTGATCCTCTCTCTTCTTGTATACATAAAATGTGACCTCTTATATTCCACACTTTGAATCAAGCTTTACTTGACAAATAAATATTTTCTCCTTCCCAACAACCCCCATCCACCACTCCTTCCAAATAACCCTGGCACAGATTCTCTTTTCTTCTATTCCTGCGTTGGGCACATGAACGGGAGAGACGGAAGTGACCTTAAGCCACTTTTGGACCTCCCTAATTCTGGACTGTGTCAAAGGCCTGCACAGTGCAATAAGTCCCAAGGTTTCTTTAAAGTGTGTTGGCTTATTATGCCTCTCCGTAGACCACTATATCAGCAAAACAACTGGAGCATAGTGTACTCTGGCCATGCTCCTCCTGTCCTCAACATGTCCCTTATACCAGGGAGAGGGGCTTTATGTTGACTTTATGATTAGGGTATTCTGCAAGGGTTATTTAAGATCCCTTTCTGCAGTGTAAAGGAGTATATCCTATGGCACAATGTGGGGGGAGGAGGGGTCCTGGATTGCCTGAAAATGTTAAATGACACTACAAAGTGCACGTGTCTGTCTGTACCACTGAAATCTAATGCAAAACAGGATACTGTCTCTTTAATCTGGTTCTGCTTACACAAATTTACTCACCAGATTAAGTGAGTAATATACATCACAAATTGTTCTGCTATAGTGGAACCAAACTTAGCAAACCCATAATATCTACCCTGGAATCAGGATTCTGTGAGCACCAAGTCTAAAGGGTTTGCCTCCGCTTGTCTGTCTTTATCGCAGCCCTTGAATACGTTTGTTGCCCTTATAAATTAAGCATATTAATACTCCTTAATACTCACTAAGACAAAGGAAACTAATTATCCTTACAGTGGGCTGAGGAACTCAAAAGCAGGGAGATGGCTACAGCCAGAATTTAATAGGTTAGTGACCATCATTTCCTAGTAGCAGGGCTTCAGCGGCCTTTTCAAGAAATTTCACTTCTGCTTGATTTACCTGACAACAGTGTTTATATCTGGAGTGTCAGGCAGGAAGGTCACAGTTCAGTTGTACTATCAGTACATATTTAGCATTTCAGATCAGGGATAAATGTCACCTACCCCTCAGTTTCTAAAGCCTCTATAACGAGTTATTTATTGTTTGATCAACAAGCATTTAACACACAAAAACTCTCGATTTAGATGTAATTTTACACTTAACAGGATTAGTTGTACTTCTCTTGCATATTTTCTAGAGCTTAATAAATGCTTTTAAGATGTTTATTGAACGTATAAAAATTGTTTAAATAAAGCTACCCTCCCCAACTATATTTATCACACTTCATTTAAAGTGTTACACTCCTTTTCTCTGCATCCTACAGCTATATATGACCTTGTCAGAGGTCATCACAAAGAAAAACAGGACTGGCCCCTCTTGCCAGTACCTAGGCATTCCTTGAACTGGAGCTGACTAGGTAGGTAGCGCTCTCTCCTTTGTCTTGTTCTCAATGAATTCAGGAGTCCTTATGTTCAATGACGAAATGATTTATTTTTAAAACATACGTACACAACAGAAACTAAACCCAGGCTGCAGCTGCAGCTCCCTGACACTACAGATATGTGTGCATGTCTGCGTTCTAAAATGGAAGATGCCTTTTTGACCTCATCAGCCAGCACCCACAGGCTCAAAGACAAATGCAAGCATCTCAGCAGACCTCTGACATAGTGCTGAACCACACCCCACCATGGCTTTCAGAGACACTGCACAACTGAATATGCCAGATTTTTAAAAAAGATGAAATATAAAACTAAAATCATGAACAGCAGTAGTCATGACAAATCCTAGGCTACTATTTGCAAGAAGTGTGTGTTCGAAATTACAGCACGGATAATTTTCTGCAGCCCTAGATTCCCCCTTTAGTTTCAACTCAATAAGACTGTGGTCAGGGTTGTATTGTTTAGAAAGCAGTTTCATTCCACCCCAGAGAGGCTGCATTTCAATTATGAGCGAAGTGACCCCTGTATAGTTTGTGGGTTTGGTAATCTTTTGATGAAAGACTCTAAAATAAATGTCTGTCACTCAGATTTTACATGGCTATCTTTTAGAAGACTAGATTTGTGCATTCACTCAATTGAGAGGTTGGTTTTTACTGGCTTGTACTCTATTCCAAATGATGTGTAAACAGAACAGAGCAGACACACAGAATGATGGGTTAAAATAGTCTGGAATTGAGATATCTTCTAAGTGCAGAGCATGATGCCTGCTTCACAGAGCACAAAACATCATGTCATTCAGTCGACAAATCAATATTCCCATCAAGACTGGGCAGGTTTTTTTCTCATTGACATTTTATTTTCTCTTTTTTAGGGACTGTGCATACTTGTAGTCTCTGCATAACCCCAAAGCTAAAATCTGGCATTTGCCAGGAACAGGTGGTGCTCACTTTACATAATGAGAACTGTCCATATATTATGAGTGTAGTGCTTTGTCTTTGCCTCCCATGTCTCTGCAGCTTTCTTAAAGAACCTTTGTCAGAAGAAGGCTGAGTTTAGTGTGAGAGCAGATGTGCCCCTGCTAAAGGGAGGGAGAAGCATTTCTGTGCAGTTCTATCTCCATGCAGAGACATTTGTGACTATGTGACATGCTCAGCCGAGACAGTAGCTTGCTTCCATTCTGTCCCTCCCCTTCCCATTCATCATTTTGTCCCTGTCTGGAAGGATTTCAGTGGCTCCAGGATCCAAGAGGTCATTCAGATAAAAGCTTTCACCCAAACCATCTATTCTTAGTAGTTTCAAAGGAAATGTTTTTGAATTGTCTGATTTTTCTAGCCAACAGAACACACACGCTATAGACATTGTGACTCAAGGACTAACCCAGTCCTTACTGACAGACCCCTCCACCCTCATGTCAGTGCAACCACATTGTTATCAATTAAATGCATTTATTTAAAATGGAGATCAGGCGACAAGCAGGAAGTAAATCGCAGGGAAAGCCAGTCATTAACCTGATTTTTTTCTCCCTGCCTCCTTTGCTGATGCTGCACTGACTGCAGTTTCTGCCTTTGGCTGGCATGATGAATATTCACTGCTATAAAGAGTCTGACATTCTGCACTTATTCTGAAACAGCATGCCAAGTGCAAGCATTATGTGCACTGGAAAAAAAGACCTCTCTGTGTCGGGGGATCTCTGCAGACATTCTAGCTGCACTGATCTTCCCTAAGCCTTTTCTGGATTAAAATGCCTATTTAATCTTTTTTTTTAATCAAGAAAAGTGGTAGATATTGAATTTCGAGATAGGGAAGTGATGCAGACAGAAAAAAGTTAAACCTCAAATAGCCTAACCCCAGTGTCTGCAAATGATCATAGTCTTTTCAAAGGATGACATCAATTTGGAATTTTAAAAAAGCAAGCAAATAAATAACTGTCGCTCTTTGCACTTCCATCTGTTTGACCTGTCCTGCCCTACTGATTTAGAAGTGGAATGGGCAAAATAAAAGCTCCTCCCAACCAGGGAGTCTGCTGGCTTAATCCCTGCCTGTGTTTAAATACAGTAACTTTAAACTAGGTAATTATAGCGCATATGGTGTGTGAGATCCCCAACCCCCAACTGCTCTAACACCCAGGCACAATACAGAAGAAAAACAACAAGGACTTGCTGCATTTTCTAGTTTGATTTGTGGTGGTTATTAGTGTTGTGGCACAACTGGACTTTAAATTGAATACAAAAATTTTATTTAAAGAAAAATTCTTACAGGGAGAAAGTTAAAAAAAATATTTATCTCAGGTACTGGAGTAGCTCTGTCACTGTGTTCTGGGCTGTTATTACAGCAGGAACTGATTTGCCAGCTACCATAGGACAAAAATCAGGCCTCTTGTGGCCAAAGCATAACACTGGATAAATGGCTTCTCACAGACATTGATCAAACAAGCAAATAGAATAAATCGTTTACAGCCCCATTGCTCCCTTATTAGAGGAAGAGCCTGCTTTCAGTTCAGTTCAGCTTCTTATACAGCTCCCTCCTTTTTGATTTGGGGACTCAGTAGTATCTATGCCCAGCTTTGGATGACCAAATAGCAAGTGTGAAAAATCAGGATGCTCCTTTTTTGGAGGGAGAAGTGGGTACAGTTGCATATGTAAGACAAAGCCCCTAGTATCGAAAAGGTCCCAAAAATATTGGGACATCTGGTCACCCTAGCCCAGCTCCATTCCCCCATGGCTGAATGTCTCTTGGATCCTGCAATGCAGGAAGGTACCTGTTACTCCCCTTACTCAGCAACACAGTTTTAACCCTTTCCTCACCCAATTTAGATCAGGGACTATATATGACACACCTTAATTATAATGTATATATCTGGCCGCCCGCTATATTCTTGATACAACTGATATATATTGCAGTTTGGTATGAATGCAGAATACATATCCTAGTTTGCTTAGTCTACAGATTTTGCTACTGACTGCTCCAGACTCTCAGCTTGCATTATATGGATTTTTTTATTTGCATAATGTATAGGGTGACCATATTCCCCTGAACTGAAAACAGGACACCCTGTAAGCTGCCTGGTGTTGCCACTCACCTGAGGCCCACCGCAGAGGGCTGACAGCCCAAACCACCTAGCATCACCGCTTGCCTGAGCTCCCTGGTGTCACTGCTCACCCAAGCTCCGTGGTGGGGTACAGGGCTGTCAGCCTGAGTCCCACCACATGAGGCTCACAGCCCAACCCATCTGCCGTAATCATAGGGTTGGAAGGGACCTCAGGAGGTCATCTAGTCCAACCCCCTACTCAAAGCAGGACCTATCCTCAGATTTTTTACCCCAGTTCCCCAAACAGCCCCCTCAAGGGCTGAACTCACAACGCTGGGTTTAGCAGGCCAATGCTCAAACCACTGATCTATCCCTCCACCACTCATCTGAGCCAATCTCATGACTTTTTTGGTAAAACTGGGCATTTGTCTTGTTTGCTCTTTCCTGAATGTTCCTCCATGCCCATCTATGGCAAGAGCAAACGGGACAAATGCCGTTTTGCCAAAAACTTCAGGATGCTGGGGACAGAGCTTAAAAAGGGGACTGTTCCGGCCAAAATGGGACGTATGGACTATGCCTGCAGTCTGATAGTGGCAATTGTTAGGAGATTGTGATTATAGGTAGAGAAATCATGGAAATAACATTTTAATATAATCATATATACATTTAAAATATGAGTTAAACATTCAAAACAATAGACATCATTTGCCCAATTTTGCACAAACAATAAAACAATGCGCAGTGAGAAATGCAGTTCTACACACCCGACCAGAGGCAGTTTGTATATGTCACTAGACTCAATAAACCCAAACCCTCAAGAGATACCCCCCTCAAACCTTTTCCCTACAGGTGCTCCCTTTTTCCCTAAACTCTCTCTCCATTCAGGCCTTTCCTCATCCCACCCCCATCTCCCTCCAAAAAGGAGACAGACCCCATGAGCCCAATCCTTGACTAGAGGAAAGAGATGATATCTCAAAACAGGTCCCAACTCCCAACTAGGGAAAGGAGAGAGCTGGAGCTTCACTGATAATAATCTCTTCTTTCCTCACATAGAGTTGCCGGGGTCCTGGCTGGGGTCTCTCCCTCTTTCCCCTGCCTAAGCGTTTTATCCTCTGGGTGGGGGTCTTGCCTCTATTCCCCATGATCAGGGGTTGCAGGCCTCAGGTGTGTCTCTTTACCCACATACAGGGTGTGTGCACTCTGATCTGAGGTCTTTACCAGCTTCTCAGGGATTGGGGGTCCCCAGGAGGGGGATTCTCCCCACTTTTGCCTGCCTGCGTTTTGGGCTTCTATGGACAGAAGGATCTTCTTTTCTCTTAATCAAAGGATTGGGCTTCTGAGACATAGGGAACAGTTGTTGTGAGGAAAGAGAGACCAGCAGACTTGTGAGCTGGAATCTGAGCCCATTTTAACGAACCTTTCATGAACTGAGTTTCTGGAACATAAATAACCCCAATGAGTGCAGGTTGCATTGCTTCCATTTCCTGATGCCCTAAGCATTGCAGTTTTGACCATCAGAGATGTCAAACCAGAGCCCAGGTGTTTTTATTCAAAAGTTCTGAGGGACACGGAGCTGGCTCCGCAAACAAGCTTTACACTTTCTACCCTGCATCATGTCTTACAATTCTGCCATGTGTGTTTGCACATGCATCTGTGAGTGTGTGTGTTTGTGAATACAGTAGAACCTTGATTTTATGCACACCAATCTTACAGACAACCAGTTATACAAACCATTTTTCCCACAGAAAAATAAATCACATAACAAAAATGATGTAGATGAAGAACAAGTCAATCTCCCTTCACATTCTGATGCCTTTAATGCACTGGAAATCACTTGCCAGTGGTTTGAAGGACAAGAAGAAAGCAATGCAGTGCACCATACTGCAACTTCTGCACCACACTTACTATAATTTTGAGATGACCAGTTTTATGAACTTTTACTTTATGAACTTCTCAGTCCCCAATTAGTTCATAAAATAGGGTGATACTGTAGTGCTGTATCCTCCCCAGTGCTGCATCCCCATGTCCCCCATTGTGCTCTCTGTCCCTCTGGATTGTGTCCACCCAATGCTCTGTGTCCCACAGTCCCGCCATGTGTTTTGTGTCATCCCACCAAATGTCCCCACTAGTATTTTGCCCCCAGCACTGTGTCTACCCCAGGGCTCTGTAACTCTTGTGTTCCCAGCCTCATGCTCTGTGTCCCCTTAGTGGCCTCTCACCTCATGTCCCCTCTAGCCCATAGAACTATCTTTACCATTTATTTTATTTAGCAATAACGCACGGAACCCACAGGCCTGTCTCCTGTAAGATATTGGCTTTAGCAGTTAACATAAGGCTTGAGGCCTATGAACAGGGCCAACCCCAGGGGGGTGCGAGCAGCGCTGGTGCAAGGATGTTTCGCACCCTAGACGAAACTTCCACCTTGCACCCTCCCCCGTCCCCGAGCCCCTGCCCTGAGGCACCCCCCATAGCAGCTCTCCCCCTCTGCCCTGAGGTGCCCCCCCTGAGGCAGCTCCCCACCCCCCATCCTCCGCCCTGAGGCTTAGGCGCCGCAAGCCTGGGAGGCGGGAGAAGTGAAGCAGACACGGCGTGCTCGGGGAGGAGGCGAGGCAGGGGTGAGCTGGGGAGGGGGGGGGGCACAGCATGCTGCCCCCCCCTTACTTGCTGCAGGTGGCCCTCCTCGCGCTCCCCTGCCCCAGCTCCCTCCACCTAAATGCCAGCGGCAACCAGGGCGGCCAAAGATCCGGGCACCGTGGTCGCTGCTGAAGAAAATGCCGCCCCCCCAAATCCTTGCGACCGCCTAGGTCCCCTAAATGGTTGCACCGGCCCTGGATGCGAGGCTCGGGACATAGGTACCCAGTTTCTAATCAGCCAGAGGGTGCTCCCCCCGGCTCTGCCCAGACCCCGCCCCTGCCCCCACTCCACCCCTACCCCCAAGGCCCCACCCCGTCCTGCTTCTTCCCACCCCGCTCCACCCCCACCCCACCTCGTCCCGCGCTCTTCCCACGCCTGCCCCATCTCTTCCCCACCTCCCTAGCTAAAGCAAAAGCACAGTTGAGTGGGAATTCAGCAAGGAATGTGAAGTTTGAGGAGATGACATGTCCTCCCCACACTCCCAGTGGTTGCACTTATGCCAGAACCCACCCAGCTCAGCATTACACCAAAATCTTTCTTTCTTACCCCTTATCTTATCTTTTCTTCCTCAGGACTCAGGGAGTTAACTCATCTGTTACTGGAACTGCTAGCAGCGTAATCCCCTAAAGCTTTTGAAGACTCAAATAAATCACTGAATGCAGGGCTGCCCAGAGGGGGGGGGGCAAGTGGGGCAATTTGCCCCAGGCCCCGCAGGGGCCCCCACGAGAGTTTTTTGGGGGCCCTGAAGCGGGTCCTTCACTCGCTCCAGGGGTCTCGGAAAACTCTTGCGGGGCCTGGGCCCCTGGAGCGTCTTCCGCTCCGGGTCTTCGGCGGCAATTCGGCGGCGGGGGGTCCTTCCACTCCGGGACCCACCTCCGAAGTGCCCCGAAGATGTGCGACAGAGGGTCCTTCCGCCCCGGGACCCGCCGCCGAAGTCCTGGGTCTTTAGCAGCAATTTGGCGGCACCGCAGGCCTTCTGAATCCTCTGGGCAGCCCTGACTGAATGTAGTGTCCAGCCAGGACAACAAACTGACATTTGCAATAAAATACAATTGTGTATACTTCCTCTGGGGGTGGAGGGATGGGTGGGGTGCATTGTGTTGGTATACTGCAACATTTCAGCATCAAACTGTTATATACAATTTTAAAAATAAATTACTATACCATGTTCCTTGCTTTTTTATTTCCTTCTTTCTTTTGTTCTCTCTTCACTCTACTTTGTCTCTTTCCTTACACCACATACCCTGATGTTCTTCTGGGCTCAACCTCCTCCTCCTTCTTTCCTCATTTTACCCCATTTCCAACTCTCCCTCCTCCTCTCCTTGTCTCACGACTCTTTCCTCTTCTTTTTCCTACTCTTTTCTCTTCCACTACTTCCCACATTACACAGTGCTCATCCAGATTTTTCCCCAATGGGTCTGCAGACTCCCTGAAGCCCTTGTGGTTTTCTCCTCCCACGGGGCCATGAAAGCTTGTATATATATACACACACACTACTATATATGTGTGTGTGTGTATTTTGATCAGCATTTTCTTTATCAGTTACAAAACAGTGGCCCTTTGAAATGATTACAATCATTCTTCAGAGCCATTACAATTCACCTTTTAAATCCTTCATAGTTTACAGATTATTAGCACTGTATATCAAAATGGCTTCTTCATGGTCATTGTCGCAAATGCATTATTCTATTACTTACAAATATGAACCAAATATGAAGCAATTCTGTTTAGGTGCCTAAATAAGAATATGAACCAAATCCATACATTAAAATGCTTTCACAGAATTTGTGAGGAAAAAAAATGTAATACACATGAAAAGCAGCTAGGTTTTAATCCAGAGTAGTGTATCTTTTTTATCAAAATTATTTTTATCAAGTATTTTGCATACTTGCTATGATTACACAAATGAATTTCAAAACATGTATGTTTTCTGAGTTCTGTGTGTCAAAAACAATCACCTAACTTATTTCTGTTTCCTTTGCTCTCTTTCAGGGTCACCCAGAGGATTCAAGGGGCCTGGGGCAAAGCAATTTCGGGGGCTCCTTCCATTAAAAAAAAAGTTGCAATATTATAGAATACTATATTCTCATGGGGGACTCTGTGGGGCCCGGGGCCTGGGGCAAATTGCCCCACTTGCCCCCGCTCTGGGCGGCCCTGCTCGCTTTCACCTTTTAAAGAGACAGACAGTTTTTCTTTCAGTTGGAAGCAAAATGGCTTCCCAATCTCAGATCCCTTTTCAGCCTTGAATTGACCTGTACAACTAGCTTACACAGGGCCTGATCCCCCATTGCTCTGGACCTTGTGTTGTCATTTATAGCAGTATAAAATGGTGTAAAATGCTATCATCCTGATCTGTTAGTGTTGTAAACTCACTTTACACTGGTGAAAAATGACTACACAAGAATGGAGAATCAAGCCCAAAACCTTTAAATGTACAAGTTGCTGCCTAGTTTTGAATAACTTCTTTTCCTATTCTACCTAATCTATCTATGCATTTCTGTTGCACACATCGTCAGTATGAGTCCAAAAATTATGAGTTAGGCATCCCCAAATCATGAGATTGGATTAAAAATAATGAGATTTTTTAAAATAATTAATTTGGGGTTCTTTTATATTTGCCTTCTGGCTTCTGAACATTTAGGGTGCACTTGGGTCCCTTTTTCAAACTTTTCTCTGCCTCCACAAGGGGCTAGAAACATATATATATATATTTTAAAGCTAAGATTCTTACATATTCACCTTAATCCAACAATTGGACTTTAAGAAAAACACTAAATACCCCAAGAGTTGATAACACTTATGTAGGCACTAAATAAAAGAATCATTAGAAGTACTAATGCAGCCTCACTGGGATCATATTCTCTGCCACTTCCTATTTTATACTTTCTTTTTTATGTATTATTTTTGGTGTCTGTTACTATTACCATGTGTGTGATATATGTGCACGGTGCATTACAGAAAAGCAAAATAACAGGTCTTTCTTTGTTCGAAGGGGGTTACAATTCATATTAAATTCAACACATTGATGGCTGATAATAAACAAAAGATATGGGAGATCAAATATAACAGTGACAGTGCCTGAGGTATGCTTAATGCTGTTGCCAATTGGCTTGTGTGTGAGTGTGTGTTCTTTCATTGTGCCGTCCAGCCATGCGCAGATAGCTGGTTCAGCAGATAATGCTACCCTGTGTTGTTAGTTGCTGAAGGCTGGAATGTCTTTGCCTTAGTAGCCATGTTCAGGCTGCCTGGTGCTTCTGTCCTTGGTTTTTATTAGCAGTAGACAAGGCAGCCTGCTCATTCAACAGACTTCAGTGTTACTCATAAAGAAAGACCACAGGTATGGTTCAGTGACAAAGGTATGTGGCCAGGTTTATTGTCCCCTAGTCACAGTTTGCCCTGGCTCTGTGGTTACAGGTACACTAACATAGGAGTGCCTAGTAGCAAGGAATGGCTCAGTTGGCAGTGGGAGTTCCTGCCATCCCATAGGCCACAAAAAGAATTGAGGTGAAGTGCCCTAACATTTACAGGCTAAAACAAACAACTATGGGGTGGGAGCACCCATGAGGAAAAAATGGTGAGTGTTGAGCACCCACTGGCAGCCCCCTTATAAGCTCCCCCCAACCTCCTCCAGAGCCTCCCAGGCGCCAGCGGGCCCTAAGGTGACCAGATGTCCCAATTTTATAGGGACAGTTCTGATATTTGGGGCTTTGTCTTATACAGGCGCCTATTATTTACCCCCCACCCCCATCCCGATTTTTCACACTTGCTGTCTGGTCACCCTAGTGGGCCCCGTGGATCAGCGCCTCCCCCTCCGTCCCTGCACCTCTCGCCTGCCATAATCAGCTCTTTCACGCGTGCAGGGAGGCTGGGATGGAGGGAGGAGGAGCAAGGATGCTGCACACTCCGGGGAGAGACTGGACAGGATTGAACTAACCTCGTTATCTCTAGCTTGCTTCTTGCTTGCATATATAAACCTGCCCCTGGAAATTTCCACCACTTGCATCCGAAGAAGTGGGTATTCACCCACGAAAGCTCATGCTGCAAAACGTCTGTTAGTCTATAAGGTGCCACAGGATTCTTTGTTGCTTTTACAGATCCAGACTAACACGGCTACCCCTCTGATACTGGACAGGAATAGGCACGGCAGGGATGAAAAGAGGCAGGGCAGGGATGGAGCGGGAACGGGAAGAGGCGAGACAAGGGTGAGGCCTTGGGGGAAGGAATGTAGTGGGGACAGGGCCTAGGGAAGAGCCGGGGGTTAGCAGTTTGAAAAGTCAGCGCCTGTGGTACTAGCTAAAATATATATACGTAAATATCTAGTGCCTAGTATACTAGCAACAACTCTGCCAAGTTAATGTACTAGACAGTGAACTTGTAACCATTTACTTGAATACATGGCCTGATTTTGGTTCACAGTTTTGCACCAGGCCCAGGCTCTTTCTCTCTACTACAAATGCTGCTTCTAGTAGGCTAATTTTAGGACTCTTCTTTTTTCATATAAACAAATACAAGCTCTCCTTTCTTTCAGAATGACACTGGGACAACAGGCTCACACACCACTAGTCCTGTTATGAAGGGCGGAGCAGAAGGGGAGGCAGCACAAAGAAGAGCTGAGATCAATGTCTGCTGATGCTTTGTGCAGATCTCTTCTCCCTTCCCACATCCATTGATTAGCTGTTGAGCTGAGACCAGTAACACAGATTTCTAAATGTTAGTTTCCTCCTGCCACTGGGGGCCGCTCTGTCCTTCTACTGCAGGGGTGGGCAAACTTTTTTTCCACACCCCTGTTCTACTGTATGGTTAGAGGACCAGCAAATGAGAATCCTGTTTGCAGCCAGTGCAGTCCACTCCCTCCCTGGGCCCCTATCCCCACAGCTGGCTAGGAGTGACTCACTGCACAGTAGTACCAGAGAAAACAGCGTATCTTATCAGGTAAGCCAAGCCACCAGGGACAGGAATCACTCAGCTACCTCCCACAGTAGCAGAAGCCTATGTCCTCCTCCACTTCAAGAGAAAGAAGGGTTCAGGTTTAGCAGAATCTTAGCAAGGAGATAAAAGTGCTGCAGTGAAGGCAGAGACAAGATTAGGAGCTGTAAAAAGACCACCCAACTCCCCAGACCTGCTCCTTGTGTGAATTCAGAATCATATCTACTGATTTAGTGACTAGCATACGTTTTCACTGCTTTTTACTTCTGTTAGCCCTGCAGAACCAACAGAGTTAAAAAGGAGTGAGCTGGATTTTATTCCTTTGTGGTCACCATCAACAAAATTGGTTACTAAGTTCCAGCCATTTATAACGTGCAGACCCACCACAGACAATGAAAGACTCATTTAGTTTGCAGAGTCTTTATCATTGTTCATGATGTACAAGAAGGAAACTGCCCAGTTCGACTGATAAAGTCCACATTGAGTCTGCAGAGGTGACAGTTAAAAAAAAATTGTTAGCCTTTTAATAGATCCATAGATTCCAAGGCCAGAATCAGGGCCGGCTCCAGACCCCAGCGCGCCAAGCGTGCGCTTGGGGCGGCATTTTGCCGGCAGGGTGGCAGGCGGCTCCAGCAGACCTTCCGCAGTCATGCCTGCGGGAGGTCCACCGGAGCCGCGGGACCAGCGGACCTCCCGCAGGCATGACTGCGGAGGGTTCGCTGGTCCCGCAGCTCGGGTGGACCTCCCGCAGGCGTGCCTGCGGATGCTCCACCGGAGTCGCGGGACCAGCGCACCCTCCACAGGCACGTCTGCAAGAGGTCCCCTGGAGCCGCGGGACCAGCGACCGGCAGCGTGCCCCCTGCGGTGTGCCGCTGTGCTTGGGGCGGCCAAATTCCTAGAGCCGCCCCTAGCCAGAATGGACCCTTGTGATCATCTAGTCTGACCTCCTGTACAACGTGGACCATAAGATTTCCTCAAAATAATTCCTAGAGCAGATCTTTTAGAAAAATATCCAATCTTGATTTAAAAATTGTCAGTGATGAAGAATCCACCATACCACTTGGTAAATTGTTCCAATGGCTAATTACTTTCACTGTTAAAAATTTACGCCTCATTTCCAGCCTGAATTTGTCTAGCAACTTCTATTAGATCATGTGTACCCTTCCCTGATAGATTGAAGAGCCATTATTAAATATTTGTTCCCCATGTAGGTACTTACAGACTGTAACCAAGTCACCCCTTAACCTTCTCTTTATTAAGATAAATAGATTTAGATTTTTAAGTAGTCTGTCACTATAAGACAGGTTTTCTAATCCTTTAATCATTCTTGTGGCTCTCCTCTGAACCCTCTACAATTTATCAACATCCTTCTTGAATTGTGGGCACCAGAATTGGACACAGTATTCCAGCAGCAGTTGTAGCAGTGCCAAAGACAGAGATAAAATAACCTCTTTATGCCTACTCAAGATTTCTCTGTTTATGCATCCCAGAATCACATGAGCTCTTTTGGCCACAGCATCACACTGGGAGCTCATGTTCTGCTGATTATCCACCATGACCCCCAAATCTTTTTTTTCAAAGTCACTGCTTCCCAGGATAGAGTTCCCCATTTTGTAAGAATGGCTTACATTCTTTATTCCTAGCTGTATACATTTACATTTAGCATATCAAAACGCATATTGTTTGCTTGCACCCAGTTTACCAAGTGATCCAGATCACTCTGAATCAGTGACCTGTCCTCCTCATTATTTACCATTCCTCTAATTTTTGTGTCATCTGCAAACTTTATCAGTGATGATTTTATGTTTTCTTCCAGGTCATTGATAAAAATGTTAAATACTGTAGGACCAACAACCAATCCCTGAGGGACATCACTGGAAACACTCCCATTAAATGACAATTCCCCATTTTGGATGTATCACTTAGCCAGTTTTTAATCCGTTTAATATGTGCCATGTTAATTTTATATCCTTCTAGTTTTTTAATCAAAATATTATGCAGTACCAAGTCAAACACCTTACAGAAGTCTAAGTATATTATAACAACACCATAAGTTTATCAAACAAACTTGTTACCTCATCATAAAAAGATACCAAGTTAGTTTGACAGGATCTATTTTCCATAATCCCATGCTGATTTCCATTAATTACACTACCCTTTTTTAATTCTATATTAGTCAAGTCCCATATCAGCCCTCCATTATCTGGCGCTCCATTATCAGGCTGACAGGCCTATAATTACCAGGGTCATCCCATTTATCCTTTTTTAAAAATGGCAGATTAGCTTTCTTCCAGCTTTCTTCTGGAACATCCCCAGGCTCCAAGACTTATTGAAAATCAACATTAATGGTCCAGCAAGCACCTCAGTCAGCTCTTTTAAAACTGGATGCAAGTTATTTGGATCAGCTGATTTTAAAAAGCCTAACTTCAGTAGCTTCTGTTTAACATCCTTCAGCGACACTAGTGGAATGGGAAGAGTGCTATCATTACCATATAATGATACTATACCATCTGTTTTTCCCAAGCACTGATCAGAAATATTTTATTGAACACTGTTCTGCATTATTACTGATAATTTTCCCATTTCCATCTAGTAATGGACCAGTACCATTGTCAGGATTCTCCTTGTGTCCCTTTGCTTCCTTTATCAATTTTCTACAGTTCCTAACTTCTGGTTTACATTCATTACTATCAAATTTCCCTTTCTTCAAGTTGTTATATATAATATTTTTATACCTGCCTTCACCTTCCCTCTTAACCAATCATATTTTTAGCCAGTACAGCCTTGCTCCTTGATTTTGACTTTTTGGGCATCCAGTAGGGTATTTTTAAATGATTCTCAATTATCATTCACATTGTCCTGATTAAATTCTTCCTCCCAATTTATTTGGCTCATAATTTTTTTCAGCTTTGTCAAACAGAGCTCAAATGATATGGAATCAAAGGGACAATAGATATGGAACCTCACAACATCATACAATCATAGGATTGTAAGGGACCTCGAGAGGTCATCTAGTCCAGTCCCCTGCACTCATGGCAGGACTAAGTATTATCTAGAGCATTCCTGACAGGTGACATATTTACATCTTTTTGCTTTTCAGAGCAAAACCTCACTTCAACAGGATGGTCTGGCCCCTTTAAGGAGTATGGGGGCTCGGGACCAGCCACCCCTGTTCCATGACATCACCCCTTTAAGGAACAGGTGTTTAGGGGAGCAGCAGACAAACTGGTCAATGGGAACCAGGTGGTAATAAAGGAGCTACCTCCTGAACAGGATAGAAATCTCATCTGTTAACGAACCACGGGGAAAGAGGAAAGACAATTTGGCGAGGAGCCTGTCTGCCAACCAACACAGCCTTAACTAGGGGGAAGCTGTAGTTGTGAGTCCAGGGACCTGGAGTGGAGACTATTTGGGGGAAAAGACTCTCCAGGGGCTGCAGTGGGACTGAGATCTCCCTGGCTCAGCAGTAACTGGAGAAAGAACTGGAACCTGAAGCCCTGGATTGAGGGTGAAATTGGAAACCCCAAAAGAGAAGGGTTTGGGGCTTAAAGGACCAAAGTAGATTTTATTTCCTAAAGACTTACTAAACTGAACCCCAGGAAGGGGAACTTTACTTTAAGTATGTGGGGCTATGAACACATTATTGAAAGAACTAGGAGGGAAATGAGGGTAGGGTGCCTGCAAGGCCATGCCATAAAGGGGTGTGCTCTGGGATGGGACCCTGACATAATAACCCCTCACTTTGTGGAGAGGCAGGAAGGCACAGACATTTTCCTTGGCCATGAGATGTTCACCCTGCCGAGCTGGCATACGGAGGGGCAGGAACAACTAGAGTTCCAGCTCCAGTTTTTGGAAATGCCCCAGCAGCAGCCACAACATGTCAAGGAGATCCAGCAACTGGAAAGGATTGGCTGCAGTAGATACAAAAAGGGTCCTGGTGCAGGATCCTGTCAATTGTGTGCACTGACTGCGAGCAAGTGAAGCATGTAAGATGGGTTTGCTCCTATATGAATAATGACTGTAAGGCCTGCTCGGTTGCACAAAGCACCGAGAAAACTCAGGAGGGTCCAAGCTATTAAAGATACTTTACCATGGGGTGATGGGGCTAAAACTACCATGGAATCTAAACAAAGGCCTGTGGAAAGCCATTTAGGGGCAAGGTAGTATGAGGCTGTCAGGGCTATCTGTTTTGGTTGTGGGAAAATGGGATACATAAGAAGGTGTTGCCCTGCTAAGAATTTGGACTTTGAGTTGTTGGACTGTATAGAAGCCAGAAGGACCTCTATATAAGTAGGGTCCAACCAGCTGCTCAGAAGGGCAGTAGGACTCCTGGGTCAGGGATGCTCAAAGGCTCTAGAGGGGACAGGGATACGATGGCAACAAGAACCCTGATGTTGCTGTCAAACAGTTCAACAAATAGCAGGCCCAGACAAAGACTTTCTGTCAGGAATTGGATGACCACACAAAGGTTCTTAAAGCACAGATCCAAGGAACAAGGGGGGAACATTCCCAGGCTGGGGTGGGGGTGAGGAGCTGACCACTCAGCAGAAATTAACCAACGGCTGAATGCACAAAAGGAGTTACACATTGTGAAACAGTACCTAACTTTTAGGTGCCTAGAAAATCACAGAAACAACACTGCATTCCAAAACCCCAAGTTAGGCACTTAGGCTCCTTATAAAATAAATGGAGAGAGATAGGCACCTTGTCTACACTAACAGGGTCAATTGACCTAAGTTGTGTTAATCCAGCTACGTGAATAACGTAGCTGAAGTCAACGTAGTGTAGGTCAACTTACTGCAGTGTCTACACACACTGAGTCGACGGGATATGCTCTCCCGGACTTACCTTACTCCTCTCATTCCAGTGGAATACCGGAGTCGGTCGATTTAGCAAGTAGACCTGCTAAATTGACCCCTGCTGCATTGATCGCAGCAGCCTGTGATTCACATAAGTGTAGACATGGCCTGTGATTCACAAAAGCCAGCATGCTTGGAGGCTCCTTACCTAAGCTAGCCAATGGGAGATGCCAACAACAGGGGTGCAGTGCTAAGCCCCACCCCTCTCTCAGAGATAGGCCCCTAAGTCCAGACTGCAGGGAGGCATCTATCTTTGGTTAGTGATTCACAGCCAGTTAGGTGCCTACACTGTTTTGTGAGAAGCTGGCCAGAGAAGGAGGTGGTGACAAGTGATGGCAACCTTATTCTAGCCCTGTGGTTAGAGCACTCAGCTAGGAAGTATGAGACCCAGGTTCAATTCCTCCCTCAAGCAGAGAGGGAGAAAGGATCTTAAAAGATGCCTCCCGCACCTCTCAGGAGCAGACCTCTAACCACTGAGCTATGGGATATTCTGATGTGGGAGTTCCTCAGTCTCTTCTGTTGAAGCTATTCCACTGTGGATAAATAATGAAAATGTCACTGGAGCAGGGGACTTGGACCAGGGTCTCCCACCTCCTAAGTGGGTGCCCTTACCACTGGACTACAGAGTCATTCTCATGCTCTGTCTCTCTGGCCCAGTGACTGTTCCACTATGGATAAATACTTAACAGTCATTAGGTCAGAGAACACAAGAGATGCCATAGTCCAGCAGTTAGGGCACCCAACTGGGAGGTGGGAGACCCTGGGTCCAATCCCCCTGCCCCAGTCACTCTTTCAGGTAGGTGGTCTCTGAGTAAGCCTACCAGATCATGCCCACATATGACTTAGGTGTCTGAATGCCTATCTTCCCCTGAATCACTCTGGGGCTTAGGTGGGAGATAGGCATCCAGACGCCCCAAGGAGGCAGCAGTGCCCATGCCCAGAAGCAGAAACATAGGTGTGTAGGGAATTTTACCCTGAAAATGTAAGACTTAAGCCCCTAATTTCTTTTGCGCATTCAGCCCCAAAAGAACAAAAGCAGACCCCAAAATGGCAAAGCAGGCATGGAAGAGCGAATGTGCTATGATGGAAAATGAGGTTAAGATGTTTCTGCATGGCAAAGGAAACACTTGGCATGAGTGGAAGGAAATGACAGAATGGGAAGTCAGCTCGGATAGAAGCTCAGGGCAGGTGAACCAATTGGAGACCAAGTCACCTAAGTTGGTGGACAACCTGGCAGAACTGGGTTCATGACTGCAGAGAATGCAGGAGTTCCTGCTAGGGTGACCAGATGTCCCAATTTCATAGGGACCATCCCGAGTTTTGGGTCTTTTTCTTATATAGCCTCCTATTACCCCCCACCCCCATCCTGATTTTTCACACTTGCTGTCTGGTCACCCTAGTTCCTGCAGAAAGAAACACACCAGAAACTGAGTCTGAGGACCAAGGTGGAACAAATGGATGATGTTAAAACAGCAGTTGTGTGAACAAGCAAAGGTAAGCAGGAACCTTAAGAAAGAAGTTTCCAATCTAAAGACAGACAGGTGGAGTCAGAAGATCCAGTGTTCTGGAGAACTATTCACACACTATAGAGATAAGTGAGAACATATAGAAATATATGTATGGGAGCCAGAGACAGAGATCCTGTCCTTGAGCAGAGCAATGGAGGAAGCTGTGAAGCAGAAGCTCAAGCTACAGAATGTCAATGATATCCTGGAGCAGCAGGTTACCAAGATGGAAAAGGAGCCAGAGGCTAAGGCCAATGAGCTTTGGGAACTGGCCAACAAGGCAGTAACACTGCACACCCTAGGGAAGAAGCTGGGTTTCAGGGAAAGCTGATCCATGATGGAAGAAGTTCCTGACTCAGGCACAGGAGCATTTGTGGAGAGGTGTGATAAAATGGTGAGCATGGAAATAAATTATCAGGAGGCTTGTGTCAATACAGAGTTAATTGGCAGATTGGGTCTCCAGGAAGACTTTTTGAGCAGGATAGTTGGTTGCCCATCAAGGGACTCGGTATCCCGTGGCACAAACCCTGGGTTGTGTGCAGGATCGAAGAAGCAGTAATGGCAGTAGCCCCTACAATTACAACAGATCCATCCAATAATGGACTGGAGAGAGTTGGAGAAGAAGACTACTACTTCTCATAGGAACCAGGCTGAAGTCCTCATCCTACAGACACAGATGGCTGAGTACCTATGGAAGTTGGAAGAGAGAAACTGTTCGCAAGAAAGGGTCTTAACAAAAGCCATAAAGCAGGAGCAGTCGCTGACCTCCCTCAGAGTTCAGAAGGTTACCAGAGAACAGCAATGTTTGTTGCTGCAGAAGTAGCTAAAGTTCAGAACCAACTTCAGACCAAGCATGGATCAAAGTTAAACACTGAAAAGTATAAAAAGCTGGAGAGCCTAGAAGCAGAAGTGGCTACCTTGCAAAAAGAGCTGGAATTATGCAGGGATGAGAAACTGAAACTACTTCAAAAGAAAGATTAGCTGTGCAACAAGATACACCAGCTGCTTGAAGACAAGAGTGGCCCTGCTGTGGATGTAGAAACACGGGGTCCCTGAAGAAGCAAAAGTTAAAAAGGAGAAGGTAGCTGTTGTGTATCTGGTTGTCGTAGCAATAGAATCTTGTTGTTGCTATGGCAACTGAGTTAGATTATTAGGGGATAGCCCAGCCGGTTTTGGCTGGTTGTTGGTTAGTTCAGTGTGTGGCAGTAAATGGCTGCTTTTCAAGGTCTTAAAAAAAAATTAATGGAGATATACCTATCTCCTAGAACTGGAAGGGACCCTGAGTCCAGCCCCATGCCTTCACTAGGAGGACCAAGTACTGATTTTGCCCCAGATCCCTAAGTGGCCCCCTCAAGGATTGAACTCAATCCTGGGTTTAGCAGGCCAATGCTCAAACCACTGAGCTATCCCTCCCCCCTACAGTCTATAGCTCTCTGTGTCTCAGCTGATTTCTTCCTAAAACTGCTGCCCCAAGGATACAACAACGTGGCAACGAGGATGGGATCCTTGTGCTGCCCCAGCAACAGAAGAAGGTAGAAGTCAAGGTTAAAAATAAATAAATAAATAAAACCTTTTTGCTGTTGGATGAGGGTGCGAACTGGCTTGTCTGCACTGACGGCGCAAACTGAAACTAAAACCATGGCTACACTTACAGGGCTGCTGGAACCTTTTGAGGAGACTACAGTGCAATGGCACGTATATACTGAGTGTTTTGAGCTTTTTGTTATTGCAAATGACATTACAGAAGAAAAGAAGGTGCCAATATTCTTAAGTGTTGTAGGGGCCAAGACCTACTTCCTGCTACGCAGCTTACTACACCCTCTTAAGCCAGAGACCAAATCCTACAATGACATTATGGAAATCCTGGGGTCCCATTTTTCTCCAAAACCACTGGTAATTGCTGAAAGATATAGGTTCCACAAAAGAGACCAAAAAGAAGATGAAACAGTTGTACAATTTTTAGCAACTTTGAAAAAGCTTATGGAACACTGTGAATTTCAGGAGATGTTAAATGACGCCCTATGTGACAGGTTAGTGTGTGGCCTGCACAGTGAAGCTTTATGGAAGCGCCTATTGACAGAGGCTCAGCTTACCTTACAGAAGATCGTTGATATTGTTGTCTCCAAGGAACTGGCTACAAAGGAGGCGCAACGCATTGGTGCATCCCCTAGGATGCATAAGGTGTCACAAGAACCTACCCACAAAACTGTGGGGAGTCAGGAATGTTATCGCTGTGGTAAGCCGGGTCACCATGCATCAGAATGCTGATGTAAGGACCTGGTGTGTTGACACTGGGGCAAAAAAGGACACATTGAGTGTGCCTGTAAACAAAAGAAAAAGAGGCCTGCAATCTGATGGACCAAAAAGGAAAATCTGCATACCCTTGAGTAAACAGAGTTTCATCTAATGGAGAATGCAATGGTATGAACTGCTGAGAGTATATTACATCAGAGTTCTATGCTGTGCATTGGTTACCTGCTTGCTTCTAGGCACAGGTAAAGGTTTAATTTTACTAGCACTATGGGGAGTAGGGCTGAAGACAGCCTTTGCTCTTTGTGTTTGGGAACAATGGGGCAGGAAGCTTTTTGAGTGTTATTTTTTTCAGTAGTTTTTTCTGTTTTAAAAACTGCACCATACAGATGTTTGAATTCAACACAGTCATGCAAAATCTGTTACTTGACCTACTGTCATTCTGACAGCCCCCTCGCAGCATCACCATAAATGAGATCTTCCTCTGAAAACCAATTAATTAATCAATACAGTACAGATTAACTAAATATTAACTAAAATGTGTATTTTGATGCTCACAGATACCTCTGGTCTTTCTGTTACTCTCTGTGAATCGCGATTTCTGTGGCAAAATGGCCCGATCTGCTGAGGACTCTCTGCTGAGAGTGTCACCACCAGCACAACCGCTTGGCAGCTCCTCCTTCCAGCCCTCTCCAAAGTGACAGTGAGGAGTCGGATGATATCATGGATTTAAACAAGCACTGAGTGGTGGGATCACATCGTCATGGAAGTCTGGGATGACGAGCAGTGCAGAATGCAAGGACACAAGATTGAGAGCTGCCCTGACGGTGGAAAAAGCTGGTGGCTGCAATCTGGAAGATGGCAAATCCAGACAGCTACCGTCGGTCGGGGAAACAGTTTGGTGTGGAAAGTCGAGGAATCGCTTTCGCTTTTGTTTGCGCAGGACATTGTGGATGGCTTTGCACAAATGGGTTTAGGAGCAAGGACCGGTTCAACTACAGGCTGAGCGGTGCAGAATGACTGGAGCCTCCATAATATTTGTGAAGGGAAGGTGAAACATTCAGTGAGGCATGGACCACCGAGGTTCAAGTCCTGGGGCTGAATATGCACACCCAGAGAGCAGGGGGGATGCCTTGAGGGAAGAATTTGAGCTGAAAAGCCAACAGTAATGTTTGCTGCCTTGCATGGAGTGAATTGCACTGCTTACACTGTTATTCTATTATCCATAATAATAATAATTTGCAGTGCCTCTTTCTTTTTGGGCTAAGGGTGTCTTCTTTATCTGCTATAATAAAGACTGCTGTTTTTCAAAGCCAAGAATTGTTTTATTGAAAAAAAAAACTTCTTTTGACAGACAGACACACACACAACATTTCACACACAGGAGGGCAAGGGTGGGTTGGTGAAACTTACAGTCACAAGTTTTGCCATGTCTGTGTTGTTGTTGTTGTTATCCTGCACCTGCACTTCAGGGCATATATACATATACTGCATGGGGATGGGGCAGAGGGGTTGGGGAACGTACAGGGTGTTGGAGGCTGGTGGTGGTGGTAAGAGCCTGATGCTGGGGAAAGGTGGTTGAGCTGATGGGGGGGGGGCACAAAGGACATTGTATCCACTATCTCCAGACATGAATTGTTACACTGAGGGTTGCATGAGGGCTGGTCTAAAACAGGTGCACTGTTTTAATTCACACCACTGAAAGTTGCACCTTCCCTGTGAAATCAGAGACCGTGTTTACACAAAGCACAAACTAGCAGCAAAAGCATTCCTATCCCTTCACAGTATGCAAGTCATCTCACATTAACAGCTTTCTATCATCTCCTGTTAGCATCACATCCCACTATTATTCCTTTTTACTAATACACTATGAATGGGGCTAATATTGTAATATTTCATATAGCTAAAAAGGAATCTTAATTAAATCTGATGGGTAACTGCTAATATAACATGATAAGCCCCCTGGATAAGCACGCTATATGTTTTCCCCACTTTTCCAGACTCCTTTAAACCTATTCAAAGAATAAGAAAAGTGACCTTGAAAATAAATCTAGACTTCCTCCTACCACTACCAAAAGTTTCTGCTGTTCTGAGTGATCTCAGGGCACACCCTCTATAAACACTTCCTCTTGCTCTGTCTTGTAACATTATATAAAAGCATATATTGTATTAATTTACACTACACTGTGTTGTCCAGTCTTTTTTAAAATAAGAATTTTGTGCTCGGGAGAAGAGCCAGATTGACAGCCTTGGAGCCTGCAGTCTAGAATTCACAGAGCAATATTGCATGGGCAGCATCGCTCCAAATTTTCCCCAATTGCACTAATGCCGGGGTGCCCAACTTATGATCGAACTCAGCCCACCAGCGCATTTCATAAGGCCTGCAGCTGCTTCAACACAATATACTAATGGCCAATTTGTTAGCGTTTTGTCATGTTTACATCATTTTAGTTTACCCAAGTGTGTAAATAGACAGTGCTGTAAACAGAAACAACCTTTCTAAATACATACAAAACAAGCTGAACTTAAAATATAAATCAATACAGGGGACTTTAAATCTTATCAAAATATGTAGAATCTGTTTGGCCCACACAAGGTTGTGCTTAGGTTTATATGGCCCTCCTGTATAATAAGGCTGAGCAGCACTGCACTAATTTAGCCCTCTACCCTTGAACTGGAAAGTCCAACTCCTGAGTAATGGGATAGTACCTACATAATACTATACTATATTTTTTTTTCTGGGCTGTATGCTCAGGTTGTGTAAATGTGTATAGCTCCATTGACTTCAATCGAGCTATGCTGACTTACACCACCTCAGGATCTGGCCCTCTATTGAGAGCTAGTTTACATTTATTTATTTATTTGTTCAGTGCTTATTCCCACAACACATAAACTCTAACAGAAATTAAATTTAATAACACATAAATTATGCAATTTTACCCACAGTGGGGACCATACAAATATACTAGTACTGCAGCAAAGTAAAATAAATTAAACAAGAACACCTGAAGGGGAAAAACATAGCAATCCAACACTTTTCAAGGTATTATTATTCTAGGAAGCCAAATCTACAATAAGTAGATGCTTAAAATGGCTGGTATCACATGGCATCAGATATTTTAAGTATGCTGCACCCTGCCTCCAGCCCAGAACCCTCCACCCACAGCCTCACCCTTCCCCCTTCGTATTCAGATTTCAGTATTTACCAAATACCAAACACAGACTATTCAATATTGAGCAAATTCAACAAATGTTGCTAGAGCCATCCCTATTGTTTACTGATTCAATTGAATTTCCTGGAATAGTACCTATAATGCAACTGATTAGCCATCTCCCCATAATCCATGTGTAACAATTAAGAAGCAACCTTTTTTGTGTTTTGTTTAGATTTTAATTGTAAAATCTTCATTACAGAAATGGACCTGGCCTTGCCTTGCACAGAGAATTATGCTGTGCATTGAACAAATGAATTGCTCATTTGCATGTTAATAAAGTCAGCTTCAAGAAAGGTGTTACCCAAACACACTTTAGTAACACATCAAAAAGCTAATTGAAGAATATGCATGACATTTTGTCCCTAGTGAACAACAAGAGTGGAAGAACTCATCTGAAATGGACAAGGATAGGAATCAAACTTAGGAGGTGAATTATTAAACAGAATGTATAATAATCATACAACAACATATATCTGATGTCAGAAGAAGGAAAATATATTTTGTGTGTATATTACTAATTTCAAATAGGAGGATGGCTTAATCAAAATGAATATCTTATACTGACCCAACTTTAAGAAATTCACATATCTTGCAATTGTCACACCTTTGCATTACACAGACAAGGAGGGCAAGGTAATATCTTTTATTGGACCAACTTCTGTTGCTGAGAGAGACAAATTTTCGAGCTTACACAAAGCTTGAAAGCTTGTCTCTCTGACCAACTGAAGTTGGTCCAATGAAAGATATTACCTCACCCACCTTGTCTCTCTAATATCCTGGGACCAACACAGCTACAACACTGCATACAACCTTTGCATTAAAAGCAGGGGGAGAACTGGGGGAGACTATATCAGAACTGAACTTTACAGTTACTTGTCTTCTTGATTTGTCATGTGCCAAGGTAGCTTGGACAGGTTGATAGATAACAGTCTAGTGTCAAAGAGCTTAACAGTTATGGGGGCTGGGAGGAAGTGATATTGTTTCTACTCTTTCCTATGTAATTGAAGTTTATTGTAGTAGCTGGTAGGATGTGTATGTGGAATCCATATTAAATTATTATGGTTTTAACTATCCCTTTAATTTCTGTTTTCTTATTGTGGTCTTAAAATAAATACATATTTAGTTTATCTTCTATGAATTGGGTTTTGACTGTTAAATAGGTAACTGACTAGCTAGTTAATAGTTGCACAGAAGAGAGAGACTATAATTTCTGCATGTAAGTATGGCCAAAGAGAGTCTTACAGGAACAGTGCAGACACAAATTGGGTGAAGATCCTGACAACAGCAAGGCACCATCATGTCCTGGCAGATTGATGCATACAAGGCTGTGCTATTTTCACTCCTCTGCTGAGTGATAGCAGATGTCAGGGCTTTGCACATTAGCATTCCATTGGAAAGTAAATTAGTGATGGTGAGTCTAGATATATTCTTAGAATAAATTGTTTTGCATGGAGGTGGATACAAACGGCATGCAGACAAATCCCTCTTTTAGGAATCTCAGCCCAAATGCCCAAATATGCTCAGGGAGCAACACTGCCCCAAGAATTTCCTGCAGTTAGAGAAATTAAGGCAGAGAGCAAACAATCTTGCTGTTCACCACAGCTTTCCCCAGAAGATCTGTATTACCAAACTAACCTACAACAACATTTCTTCAAAGATTGATGTGACGTTATCTGATTAAAATATGACTATATAGATCGTTGTTGCAACCACTGTTATATATTTGCAACAAATCTTGTACAAAATGTGGCATGTAAGATGTCTATGAAAAGGTTATGATTTGCTGGTTATGATTCTGCTATCTGTAGGCATGTATCATTTTTGTATTTGAAGTTATGAATATACTTGGATTTACCAAGAGCAAGTAATGCCTGACCAACCTGATTGCCTTCTATAATGAGATAACTGGCTCTTTGGATATGGGAAAAGTGGTGGACATGATATATCTTGACTTTAGCAAAGCTTTTGATATGGTCTCCCGCTGTATTCTTGCCAGCAAGTTAAAAAAGTATGGATTGGATGAATGGATTATAAAATAGATAGAAAGCTGGCTAGATTGTTGGGATCAACAGGTAGTGATAAACGGCTCAATGTCTAGTTGGCAGCCAGTATCAAGTGGAGTGCTCCTGAGGTCGGTCCTGGACACAGTTTTGTTCAACATCTTCATTAACGACCTGGATGATGGGATGGATTGCACCCTGAGCAAGTTTGCGGATAACACTAAGCTGCGGGGAGAGGTAAATAAGCTGGAACGTAGAGAGAGGTGTGACCTAGACAAAATAAATCTGATAAGGTTCAACAAGGACAAGTGCAGAGTCCTGCACTTAGGACAGAAGAATCCCATGCACAACTACAGGCTGGGAACCGACTGGCTAAGTGGCAGTTCTGCAGAAAAGGACCTGGGGATTACTGTGGATGAGAAGCAAAGGGGGGTCAAGCACCCACCAGTGCCTGTAGAAGTCGGTGCCTATGACATCACAAGCGAGCTAGCCAGCACATCTTGGAAGTACTATTCAAATTGAGTGGCCCATCAAAAGGACACTTAACTCACAATGAACCATGGGAGATACCTATCTACAGATAATGGACTTTCCTGCTGTGACTAAGAAAAAATATGCATGGACATGTGACTTGCCCATATGATTCCAAACCCCATCTTGTCACTTAATTTTCCACTAGCTGTGCTGAGGGTTTTGTCTGAAACAATGGCTTTTCCTCCACATGGCAGAAGCTATAAAAGGCCCTGAAAACACCTCCATTTGGCCTCTTTTCTGCTCCAGCCTCTGGACTATGAACTTATATTAATGGAAGCATTCTAACCAAGGAATTGAGGACCTTCCAATGATTTGGAAGCAGCCAGAGACTTGACTTAAGGCAGCAGTTTATTCCATCTTTGCTACAAGTCTGCACCAAGAACATTGCAATTATTGTATGTATTTGATTCCTTTAACCAATTTTAACTCTCCTCTTTCTTTCTTTCTTTCCTTCTTTCTATAAATAAACCTTTAGATTTTAGATACTAAAGGATTGGCATCAGCGTGGTTTTGGTGTAAGATCTAAGTTATATATTGACCTGGGTGTGTGGCTGGTCCTTTGGGATCAGAAAAAACTTTTATTTGAAGAGATTGTTTTTAAAGAACCACTCATCTCTAAGTCTAGTGTTTTTGGTGGTAATACAAGGGCTGGAATGCTTAATGAAACTGCTTTTATGACTTCTTGTTAGCCAGTATGGTGAAGCAGAAGTTTACTTTTGTTGCTGGTTTGGTATATCCTATGGGGGATTAGCCACCCGTCTTGGGGTGTATCTGCCCTATTTCTCAGCAGTTTGTCCTGAATTTGGCATTCTCAGTTGTGGTCCACTGAGGCACGGTTACAACTGAACATTGCTCACATGAAAAAACAAAACAAGCAAAAACCCAAAATAAAACGGAAAAACCATGAGTAACAGCGCCATGTAGTGAGTCTCACCACAAAAATATTGCAGCACATGGAGTATCATGAGGAATGAGGTGAGACTACATCATCTAAAAATCCAACAAACTTTTATGCAGCTGGAGCCCTTACATGGCAGTGCCTGACTCCCTTAGAGCTGGTAACAGGAGGCATCACTCACCACAAAAGAACACTTGTTTCAATTCCCTTCTCCCAGCACCTCTCTTAAATCACACCCATCTGCAACCCAGATACCAGGGGAGGGGAGGCCCACTAAAATATGAACTCTGCATGTAGAGTATTAGATTGATGAGCATCATGAGTAAACCCATTTGAATAAAAGGGGGATTGTAACAGCTCTTTGGAGATATTTACAAAATATTTTTCAACACGGTGACTTCTGCAGCAAAAGACCAGTTACTAGAGAATAAGAATGACAGCCTGGACAGCAGCAGGACTGGCTGTTCATTCATCTTGTAATGTTTCTCCTCCTAATAAGCACACAGAGCAAGAAGCCATAATCAATATATTTCTTCACATTTTTCTTTTGACTCACAGTGGTGACACTTAGCCAGGGTTAAATGTGATCACTTTACAGCAGACTTGAAGAAGTAATGGCAATCTGCAGCTTCAGGTAACCAGCAGAAATAATACATAGCACCACCACAACAGGGGGATGAAAACTCTATTTATAGTTCTTCCTGCTGACACATGGAATAGTGAACAGTTCAGCCAAAGTGAAGTACATAAACAGCTGCTCAGCAGCTGAGATTCCGTCGAGGGCTTAGGAAGTGCAGTCAAAGAATACACATTTAATACAGAGAAAAGATGCAGCTAAAGAATGCTTAAGTATGCTGCATGTATCGTTATTTCATTGTACTAGTCAGACAGATATACATTCAGGGTTATACTCTCAAAACTTGAAGGTGAAGATGTATGTGCAAAAAAATGCATGTACACCTACAATTACACTAGCATTTACTACTACTGCATGTGCAAACTGTGTAATTGTGCATCCAAATGTGTACTTCACACCCCTGTACCTTTTTGCATCCGTGATTCCTTAGTTTGCACCTCCAGTGACACAATTCAATGACAGTGCAAGGAGGATTGGAGGGAGGGATAGCTCAGTGGTTTGAGCATTGACCTGCTAAACCTAGGGTTGTGAGCTCAATCCTTCAGGGGGCCATTTAGGAAACTGGGGTAAAAATCTGGGGATTGGTCCCCCCTTGAGCAGGGGGTTGGACTAGATGACCTCCTGAGATTCCCTTCCAATCCTAATAGTCTATGATTCTATATGCATCAAATACATTAACTCTATCCATAAATTGAACCCCTCCCAATCAGCCTTCAGATCAAGATATTGCACCAGTGGAACAGCTTAAAGATGGCTTCACTCAATATTTTTGAACAGGTTCTAATGAGTCATGATGGGCAAATGCTCCCTTTCCCTAAAAGTGCTTTCTCATGGGATCTGAAACCCACAACTCAATTCTCAATCCTTTCTCCTCTGCTATTTTGGCCAAGAAGATATAGTGAGATATTACTGGTCCCACTGACACCATTCTGCTGATCACATTTAATTAGATATAATTTTCTCAGAAGCCACAGCCTGTGCTGCCAACAAGACATCTCAATAATGGAGAGAAATTACTTCATAGATATAAAGCAGCAACCTCACATTATAATAATAGGAGATATACCAATCTCCTAGAACTGGAAAGGACCTTGAAAGGTCATTGAGTCCAGCCCCTTGCCTTCACTAGCAGGACCAACTTTTGCCCCAGATTCCTAAGTAGCCTCACAAGGATTGAACTCATAACCCTGGGTTTAGCAGACCAATGCTCAAACCACTGAGCTATCCCTCCCCCACTCTGTCTTCATGTAAGACAGACATAACATTGACATGAGAAGGAATATCCCTAACTGGAAATCAGACTTCATCCTATGTTGAGGACATCTGCCTTCCAGTAGTCAAGATGGTCTGAGGTCTTGGGTTTCAATTGGACTCATTGCTGCTCTTAGGTAAACAGTGATAAGAAATGCCTTCCTCCACTTTCAGCTAGCCAGGAGATTGCATCTGTTTCTCTCAGAAGAGGCGATAGCCATAGTGTTTTATGCTTTTGTCACCTCCAGGTTTTGCTACTGCAAAGCACTGTATCTGGAGCTGATACTGAAAGCCATGTGGAAAAGGCAGCAGCCTTCTATATAGGATCTCATTTTAGATTCTGGTCTTAATATTTAACGCCCTTAAAGCTAGACAGGGCCTGGTTTTTTTAGAGACTGACTCTTTCGCCAAGGCCCACCAATTCACCTGAAATTATCTGAGACATTTTGGCTGACAAAGATCAGTGCCAAACTCTTGGGAGATAGGATGTTCTTGCTGGAGAACCCTCAACTAGAGAACTCCTTGCCACTGGAGCTCAGGCTGAGCTTAAACCAGGCTGTCCTCAAGGTTTTATGCAAGACCCGTATATATAGAGAAACTGTGCCTCAAAAACAAGGGTAGCAGAAGCAACATTTCTCAGGGTTACAAACAGAATTAAGAGAAGAGAAGGCGAGAGAGAGGAAGGAGGAAAAGAAAAACTAAAATTAGTTTATGAATACTGAAAATGGAATCTGTGTAACTGTACAGCCCCCCTCTGCTCCAGAGCCCAACTCACTCATCTGAAAGTATCAGTGATGTGCAACAGAACATTTTATCCTCTCAGTCAAGAAAATGGGGTAGGCACCTAGAGAACAGCCGTTCACCTCCCTTCTCATGTAGAAGAAAGGGTGAAGCACCAGAAGCAACTGGTTCTCAGATTTATACCTAAACTTGAAGTGTAACTCACTTGGTTTTCTTCAGAAAATAAAGGTTATTTTTTCCTAGTGTCACTAACATGAGACTGGCTTACGGGGCGGCTCTAGACATTTCGCCGCCCCAAGCACGGCGGCATGCCGCGGGGGGCGCTCTGCCGGTCGCTGGTCCCGCGGCGCCGGTGCACCTCCTGCAGGCATGCCTGCGGAGGATCAGCTGGTCCCGCGGCTCTGGTGGACCTCCCACAGGCGTGCCTGCGGAGGGTCTGCTGGTCCCGCAGCTCCACTGAAGCCGCGGGACCAGCGGACCCTCTGCAGGCACGCCTGCGGGAGGTCCACCGGAGCCCTGCCTGCCGCCCTCCCGGTGACCAGCAGAGTGCCCCCCGCAGCATGCCGCCCCAAGCACGCGCTTGGCGTGCTGGGGCCTGGAGCTGCCCCTGCTGGCTTATGAACTTCTCCAGCATCTCTAACCTGAAAAATTGTGACATTTTATTCTTGTCGTTGGAAGTCAGATTGAACTGTCAGTTTTCTCTCTCCTACTCTCCAGCTGTGAGTGTAACAAGTGTATCGGTAACCCTCCAGGTGTTTACCCAGGTAATTTTGCTCTGTGCTTAGTACAAAATCAGTTCATAGAATCACAGAATATCGGGGTTGGAAGGGACCTCAGGAGGTCATCTGCTCAAAGCAGGACCAATTCCCAACTAAATTATCCCAGCCAGGGCTTTGTCAAGCTAACTTTAAAAACCTCTAAGGAAGGAGATTCCACCACCTCCCTAGGTAACCCATTCCAGTGCTTCACCACCCTCCTAGTGAAAAAGTTTCTCCTAATATCCAACCTAAACCTTGAGACCATTACTCCTTGTTCTGTCATCTGCTACCACTGAGAACAGTCTAGATCCATCCTCTCTGGAACCCCCTTTCAGGTAGTTGAAGGCAGCTATCAAATCCCCCCTCATTCTTCTATTCTGCAGACTAAACAATCCCAGTTCCCTCAGCCTCTCCTCATAAGTCATGTGCTCCAGTCCCCTAATTTAATCATTTTTGTTGCCCTCTGGTGGACTCTTTCCAATTTTTCTACATCCTTTTGTAGTGTGGGGCCCAAAACTGGACACAGTACTCCAGATGAGGCCTCACCAATGTTGAATAGAGGGGAATGATCACGTCCCTCGATCTGCTGGCAATGCTCCTACTTATACAGCCCAAAATGCTGTTAGCCTTCTTGGCAACAAGGGCACACTGTTGACTCAGATCCAGCTTCTCGTCCACTGTAACCCCCTAGGTCCTTTTCTGCAGAACTGCTTCCTAGCCATTCGGTCCCTAGTCTGTAACAGTGAATGGGATTCTTCCGTCCTAAGTGGAGGACTCTGCACTTGTCCTTGTTGAACCTCATCAGGTTTCTTTTGGCCCAATCCTCTAATTTGTCTAGGTCCCTCTGTATCCTATCCCTACCTCTAGCATATCTACCACTCCTCCCAGTGTTGATAAAGATGATCTATGAGCAGGTAGCATTCTTACTCTGTTCCATAAAGTCTACCCACACTTCATGAGCTCAGACTTACCCCTTCCTGGTATTTTGATTTAATGGCAACTCAAATAATAATAACACAACTAGGGCTGTCAAGTGATTAAAAAAATTAATTGTGATTAAATCGCACTGTTAAACAATAATAGAATACCATTTATTTAAATATTGTGGATGTTTTCTACATTTTCAAATATATTGATTTCAATTAAAACACAGAATAAAAAGTGTATAGTGCTCACTTTATATTTATTTTTTATTACAAATATTTGTGCTGTAAAAAACAAAATAGTATTTTTCAATTCACCTAATACAAGTACTGTAATGCAACCTCTTTATCATGAAAGTGGAACTTACAAATGTAGAATTATGTACAAAAAATAACTGCATTCAAAAATAAAACAATGTAAAACTTTAGAGCCTACAACTCCACTCAGACCTACTTCTTGTTCAGCCAGTCACTAAGACAAACAAGTTTGTTTACATTTGCAGGAGATAATGCTGCCTGCTTCTTGTTTACAATGTCACCTGAAAGTGAGAACAGGCGTTTGCATGCAGGGCCGCCCAGAGGGGGGGGCAAGAGGGGCAATTTGCCCCAGGCCCCGAGCCCCACAGGGGCCCCCACCAGAGTTTTTCGGGGCCCCCAGAGCGGGGTCCTTCACTCGCTCCGGGGGCCCCGGAAAACTCTTGCGGGGCCAGGCGCAGGAGCTTCTCCACTCCCGGTCTTCGCCGGCGGGGGGTCCTTCCGCTCCGGGGCGGAAGGGCCCCCGCTGGCGAATTACCGCCGAAGACGGAGCGGGACTCACCGCCGAAGTGCAGCCCGGTCTTCGGCGGTAATTCGGCGGCGGGGGGCCCTTCCCTTCCGGGACCCGCCGCCGAAGTGCCCTGAAGACCCGCGGCGGGGGCCCCCCTCCGCCGAATCACCGCCGAAGACCGGGCTGCACTTCGGCGGCGGGTCCCGCTTCGGCGGTAATTCGGCGGCGGGGGGGAGGTCCGCCGTGGGTCTTCGGGGCACTTTGGTGGCGGGTCCCGGAACGGAAGGGCCCCCCGCCGCCGAAGACCCCGGGCCCCCGGAATCCTCTGGGCGGCCCTGTTTGCGTGGCTCTGTTGTAGCCGGCGTCGCAAGATAATTACATGCCAGATGCACTAAAGATTCATATGTTCCTTCACCTTCAACCACCATTCCAGAGGACATGTGTCCATGCTGATGATGGGTTCTGCTCGATAACGACCCAAAGCAGTGCAGACTGATGCATGTTCATTTTAATTATCTGAGTCAGATGCCACCAGCAGGTGGTTGATTTTCTTTTTTGGTGGTTCAGGTTCTGTAGTTTCCGCATCAGAGTGCTGCCCTTTTACGAGTTCTGAAAGCATATTCCACACCTCGTCCCTCTCAGATTTTGGAAGGCACTTCAGATTCTTAAAGCTTGGGTCGAATGCTGTAGCTATCTTTAGAAATCTCACATTGGTACCTTCTTTGAGTTTTGTCAAATCTGCAGTGAAAATGTTCTTAAAATGAACATGTGCTGGGTCATCATCCATGACGGCTATAATATGAAATACATGGCAGAAAGTGGGTAAAACAGAGCAGGAGACATACTATTCTCCCCCAAGGAGTTTAGTCAAAATTTAATTCACGCTTTTTTTTTTTTTAAACAAGCATGATCAGCATGGAAGCATGTCCTCTGGAATAGTGGCCAAAGCATAAAGGTGCATATGAGGGTTTACATATCTGGCACATAAATATCTTGCAGTGCCAGCTACAAAAGTGCCATGCTCACTGTTCTCACTTTCAGGTGACATTGTAAATAAGCCAGTAGCATTATCTCCCATAAATGTAAACAAACTTGTTTGTCTTAGCGATTGGCTGAACAAGAAGTAGGACTGAGTGTATTTGTAGGCTCTGAAGTTTTACATTGTTTTGTTTTTGAGTGCAGTTATGTAACAAAAAAAATCTACATTTTTAAGGTGCACTTTCCCAGTAAAGAAATTGCACTATAGTACTTGTATGAGGTGAATTGAAAAATACTATTTCTTTTGTTTATCATTTTTACAGTGCAAATATTTGTAATAAAAATAATATAAAGTGAGCACAGTACACTTTGTATGCTGTGTTGTAATTTAAATACATATATTTGAACATGTAGAAAAACATCCAAAAATATTTAATAAATTTCAATTGGTATTCTATTGTTTAACAGTGTGATTAAAACTGCGATTAATTGTGATTTTTTATTAAATAGCAATTCCTTTTTTTGAGTTAATCGCGTGAATTAACTGCGATTAATTGTCAGCCCTAAACGCAAGATAAACTTCAGCCTAATCTTTCTCGCCTGCTCTTTCTGCTCCTGGAGTTTCCTGTAAAAGAGTCTCCCTTTCTTTCTCCCTAGTTTCTTCTGACCAGAAGCTCATGCCCACCCATCCTCTACCTTTTACTCAGAGGCTGTATTGCCAACTGTCACAATATTTGTTGCTTGTCTTAAAGACCCAGATCCTGGAGTTATGTGATTATGTGAGACTCTTGGCTTTTATTTTAAAAAAAAAGTTTCTAGTCCTCGTGGCTGCAGGGGAAAGCCTAAAATTTTGACCCCAAAAGACTCATGCACCAGAAAGTAAATAAAAATAAGTTTACATTTATTTATTTATTAAGTCTCATGATTTTTAAGCCAGTCTCAATATTTTGGGGGGCTATGTTATGATTTTTGAATGCTCAGAGTGGGCAATACTACACAGGTAAATAGGAGACTATTCATGGACTATTTATGTACTCTTCTCCCTACACAAGCATGCATTAATAAGGATGCTCTTCTTTACACAGGCTTCTGTGATAAACAGAACATGCCATGTGCTACTGCTGTAGAGCAGAAGCCTTGCTGAATGTAATCTCAGTGTATGAACAGCTCGCATCTCAGAATCACAGGACTGAGTAATCAATAATCATAGTCTGTAAGATAGGAAAATGTCTTCCGATGGTTTCCCTCAGATCTGTGCACTGGTCTCTGGATTCTTGTTCAGTATTCCATTATTGTGCCCCTTCCCTAAAGGCTGCATGGACCTACACTGTTCTCCAGCATAACTGCATCTGGCACTTGACCTGAATATGTTTCTACCGATTAGGCAGTGACATTCTCATCTGGAAGCTCAGTTTGTACAGTGCAAACTGTTACTCTGCATAGAGGGCACACTCCAGTTATTCTGAAATACTGACTGAACATCTTCTAGGGTTTACTTCATATATCTTATACTTCTTAAGACTTAGATGACTATTGTGATATGGAGACATTCACCTCGAGATAACTGGTTTGAACACAGCTTAAAGATATTACCATCTCATACTAATTTGGTGGCCTATGTGAAATGAGTTGATGGCTCTCTATCCAGTTCCTGGTTGGACAAATCTCCACATCACAAAGACCACCATAAAAAATAACACCAGTTTGTCCCCTTATTGCCAGTCGCAGCACAGAAACCAAAGACTTGCTAGCCCATGAACAGCGGTCTGCTCATTAGCCTCTAGATGTGGTTCCTCCAGGTCAAAGACGAGGCATAATGGCACTAGGTGGAAGCAGAAACTTACATTGTGTTATGCCTGTTCTCTTGGTAAACAGGAGAGCTAATTCACAGGTTCATCAATCTGCCACCTTTCACTAGCACTACATTCATTTCAATAATCTCATGTTCATTTCACCATATGTACATTTTATTTTTAGATTTATAAAAACACGCCCAATTATCTTGTCTCAGAGCACATGTACAACACCTAAGGAAATACACGTTTGCTCTTTTTCAGAGCAAACAAAGGGCATTTCCTAAAACAAAACAAAACCAACCCCACTCACCTCCTCAAACCCCCCGCCCCCATGAAAAGATATTAGCTTTATACTGTGCCTTCCAGGTCAACAAACCCATCCACTGTCAGACCAGAGCAGGATGCAGACTTCAGAATTGAAGGCTCTCCATTAAGACTGCCTCGCCATCAGCTAAAAACTATTAATTTAATTACCTGAGCTGACCTCCACTACTACCATGTACATACGAAGTAAAGTGGTCCATCTGATAGCCAAGATCCAAGTCATCTAGGACTTCATAGTTCAACATTAACACCTTGAATTCCATTCTAGTTTCAATGGAAAGCCAATACAGTTGTGGAAGAAGTTTTTATATGCTCCCAGTGATTAATACCACTTAACAGACAGGCCCATTCTCCACCACCTGTGACTTCCAAGTGTGCTATTGTCAACTCTTGCATGTTTAGTGAGTCTCAAGATATTTGGTGGCTTTGTTAGAGCCCCAGCTAGTGGAATCAGGTTATAACTGAGAATCTCAGCCTTTGTTTCAAAAAGTAAGTTTCTAGTCCTCGTGGCTGCAGAGAAGAGCTTGAAAACATGAACTTAACCATTCAAATACCAGAAGGCAAATAAAAAGAACCCATGTTTATTATTTTTAAAATCTCATTATTTTTGAGGGCTAGACTCATGATTTTGGAACACTTGGGATTGGTGATACTTAAGAGGTCTTCGTGTGTTGCCTCAAATAGAGTATGTTGCAGTAATCCAGTCTGGAAGCCACAACGAATAGATCACTGTTCCAAGGCCCACATTTCCAAACAAATTATTATTTTATTTCTCCAAAACTAACCTCTGGGTTCTCTCAGAGAGAAAAAAACAGAACCACTCCAATGAAATTCCATCTACCTCAGCCAAAGGCTGCCAGAAAGTTACCAAAATCTTAGATAATAGGCTGTCGATAGATCTAACAGAATTAGCTTGAACATAACCATTGTCCATCATTAGAAGGAGAAAACCAGCAAGTTCAATGTAGTCTCCATACCATACCCAAGTCAAAAATACAGCTGAAAGGGATCCAGGAAATCTAGGGCCTCTCGATGAAACCAAAGTTGCTTCATCACAATCTTCTTAATAAACTTTCTCATAAAGAGAAAAGTTGAATATGATTGGCAAGATTGCCAATGTCCTGAGTTGCCAATGGTTTCCTGAGTAAGGACAGAGCAACCACTCACTTGAGTGAAGCTGGCATCCTACCCTTCCTTAGGAAGGCATAGTCAGACCCTCATCCATCTCAAATGTTCGGTAAAGGAGGAACCCCCACAACCTACTACAATAATGACTGAATAATCTGTGTTTCAATAGATACAGAAAATAATGTGATTTTATACAACAAGTTGCTGGGCTGGTATTGGGGCATGACACATGAAGTTACATGTGGTGCCCATGGGACTAGTCACATAAGCACAGTGCCTCAAGGAGGCAACAAGGGAGGGAGTGACTGCCAGACAGAGGCTGTCAGTGCCTGCAACACCAGATGCCTAACCAGTCCCCCCTGCACCTCTACGATCTTCTTATTTCTTCTAGAGGGAGTTAAAATCTTGGTCCTTGGGTGGGAGGAGGAGAGAGGAATTCAACCAGCAACAGCTCCCACAAGCCCCCTTCCATTGGGCCTAGGAGAAGATAGGGAATGAAAGTCCCCCAGGCAGCTCCCCATATCCTGTGGATCAAGGAGGACAAGATGTAAAGATTGTCCTGTCGGCAGCAGGCTGTGCCAGTGTCCCCTTCCCTGAACCTCTCAGAGGATGAAGAGTGAAGATTCCACTAACTTCTTCCCATTTCCTTCTGCTAAGTCTCTACTCCCACCCCCCTTCAGTGTAGGGGAGGGTAGCCAGGAACAGCAGGTCAGGTAGGGTGTGTGAAAGTAGGGTTCACCAAGTGGAAATGGAATATATATATATGGAAATGCACTGGTATGGGAGGACTGCATGAGTGGGATAGTGTATATATGGGCACGAGTGTAATCAGAGGGAGGGAGAAATGTATGTGTGTATAAAGGAACAGCAGGAATTGGGGGACATATATTGAATGGCTCACGTGATGTGAAGGATCTATATGTGAGGAGTCAGGAATGACTAGCTTGGAGAGCAGGGATGAGTGATGAGCAAGATTGGACCAGCAAGGGTTAATGGTGTGGGTCAGGTGGATTGGAAGCAGGAATCAGGCATTCTGGGAAACTGGTGCTGCCCCCCCTCAAAAAAAACAAATGAACAAACAAACAAACAAAAACCCCAAAAACAAAACACCAACCAATTCTTGCTCATTGTTTCATGTACTGCATGCTGGGTAACAGCATGAGAGAACTCCATGTTTCTAAAACTAAACTGCCTCTTTATTAAGAGAACAACTTACAGAGGCGCTGTAACTCCAGCTAACATTCTAGCCATAAGCACACAGATTGGCTTCCTGGAAGACTCCTCCAAACTCTTCCCTCCTGCAACCCATGCTCCTCTCTCCAAGTTCCATGCAGGTTACTACATCTTTCCTTTTAACATTTATTATTGTTATTTTGTCTTTTGTGCAAGCTTTTGCTGACTTTCCGTGGCCAGAGGTTACTAGTACATAGCCCATCCTATGGACATGGCCTTTACTACCAGCCCACTGTGGCCTTTAGGGCTCATCTTCCTTCAAGAATGCTGGTCTTTGAACCAGTCTCTCACTCCTTGTTTGTGCTAACTTTATTGGTGGGAGAGACTTGCTTCCATCCTGTTGCTGCCTTCATTCTTCTGGGTGGTGTCCTGTTGGTCCTTTGTGTCACTCATGTACCTTGTTTCTTCTGACTCTCCTACATGAGGCCTGCTGATGGCTGAGGCTCTAAGGCCTCCTGGTCATGGACTTGGCCCCATCTGTCTGTCTGCCATTACTCTGAAGTTATCTTCAGTTTCTTTTCCATCACTGTCCTGAGTACATAGCTATCTCATGTGACCTGTGTCCCACTGCAGGTTGGACTGTTGTTTTTTGCCATTGCTTGTGTGGCTATTCGACAGTTAGACCAGACCGGCTTACCTGTGCATAGTGGCCTCAGATCTTTGGCTCCTTTGTTGAACAGGACTGTTTGCCTAACTTGATGTTCTCTTAACTGCTTCTGTGTTCTGTCTGTCATTCCTCTGCTGTGCTGCAGCAGGCTACTCCTCACTGGAAGTAGAGTCTTGGTTCTCTAGCCCATCAGTCCCTTTGCTAGGTTATTATCTAGTCCATAGGAAGATGTATTGTGATGGCAGGGGGGGCTCCAGGCACCAGCACGCTAAGTGCGTGCCTGGGGCGGCAAGCCACAGGGGCGCTCTGCCGGTCGCCGCGAGGGCGGCAGGCAGGTTGCCTTCGGTGGCATGCCTGTGGAGGGTCCGCTGGTCCCACGGCTTCGGCAGACCTCCCGCAGGCTGCCGCCGAATCCGCGGGACTGGGGACCGAAGGCAGCCTGCCTGCTGTGCTTGGGGTGGCAAAATACCTAGAGCCGCCCCTGTGTGATGGTATGTAGGGATCCCATCTTGCCTGTTTTGCCTTTGCCATCAGTCTCTTGGGTCTCTTTACTGCTGATTCTGCCTTCCTGTTGCTTTACAGGTATCCAGGGCAAGACATCTTGTGTTCAAATTCCTATCTGGCAAATGAATCATTTGAATTCTGCTGCAGTGTGCTGTGGCCCATTGTCTGAGCACAGTGTGTCAGGCATGCCATACCTTGCAAAATGCACCTTCAGTTTCCTAATCACAGTTCTTGCCTGAGTATCTTCCAGAGTCCAACTCCCAGAAATTGTAGTAGTAACCTACTGTGACCATGTAGTCCCTTCACTGAAAGTGTACGGATCTGTTCTGACCTCTTCCCAGGGTCAAGTTAGGATTTCATGAGGCTGTAGAGTCTCCTTCTATTATTGACCAATATACTGTTTGCAGACCTCACACTGTACCATAGAATCATAGACTATCAGGGTTTGTATGTTCTCAATTGGGCATTCATGTCCAGTCAGTAGATACATTCCCTAGCCTGTCTCAGCATGCTGTTATCCCCGGAGTTAGACTGCTTCTCTCAACAATCTCTCCTGTAAACTGGAATCATGTGTCCGACAAACAATCCTGTCCCTGTCTCTAATTAGAGAATTTTTGACGTCTCCAAAGTTATACATGAATTCCCGAGTTCTCATCTCTGCAATGAGATTATCTATTCCCTCTTCTGCTTCTCGGTTTTGGGTAAAAAAATAAAAAAACAGTTATCTCTATTCAGTCTCTTTCTGTCTGCAGTCATAGTACTCATTTAATATCTTTATCAGCAGTTACAATGTTTTGGGTATTATTCCTGGCAACACTGTCTGACTCACTGCTCGTCTTTTTTTTCTTCCCACTGAGATAATAAAAAATTTTACCTTCATTTTCTCATCTTTATCCTCCATGGTCAGATCAGTATACGGCCTCAATTCTTGCTTCCATGCTTGTGCAAAGTTCTTTGTCTGGAAATCTAGCACTCCCAGTATTCTGAGTCCTCTCCATGCTGCCTGTTTTCTCTGTTTCTAGGTGCTGCCTTGTTTTCCTGTTAATCACTCTCTTCTATGCTGTGGATCTCACTAGACCAGCAGTTCTCAGTACAAATTTTTTGGTGGCTTCAGAATGCGGCCACCAACTCTTGCTGTTGGCCACTCTCACACTTTTTCCTAAAATACTTAATTAGCTTTGGGAAAACCAAATATATATGCACATATACACACCCAAATCATTGTAATTTATTTATTGCTAGCTAGTAAGTCTGTTGTAAAAAGTGATATTAACAAAGATAAAAGTATCACTTTTCACAGAAGACTTACTCAACCTTGGTAAGCCTGGGGACTAATTAAGAGCTGGAGGGGGGTTTGGGGTAGGCAGTGGGTGCCAGGGGCGATGGAATTGGGGGACCTGGGGAGACCATGGGAGGCCAGGGCCTGAAGCCCCATAGCCAGAGCCCAAAGCCCTGTGGCTGGGGGACGGGGAAGGAGCCTAAGGCCATGCAGACAGAGCCCAAGGTTTAGGATTGCCAATCCTCCTGGACTAGCCAGGAGTCTCCTGGAATCAGCCTCAATCTCCCAGTTGCTATTGAAAGCAATCAAGGAGATTTTAATAGGCCAAAAGTCCAGTCAGCAGCGCAATGGGGCTAAGGTAGGCTCCCTACCTGCCCAGGCTCCGGGTGGCTCCTGGAAGCGGCTGGCATGGCTGGCTCCTAGGCATTGGGACAGTCAGGGGTGGGGGGTCTCTGAGTGCTGCCCCTGCCCTGAATGCTGACTCTGCAGCTCCCACTGGCCAGGAACTGCAGCCAATGGGAGCTGCGGGGACAGTGTCTGCAGGCAGGGGAAGTGCACGGAACTGTCTGGCCGTGCCTGAGAGTAGGAGCCAGAGGGACACGCTGGTCGCTTCCAGGAGCCGCCTCAGGTAAGCGCCTCCTGCACCCAAACTCCCTCCCAGAGCCCACACCCGAATCCCTCCTGCACCCCAACACCCTGCCCTAGCCCTGAGCTCCCTCCCACACCCAAACACCCTCCCAGAGCCCGCATCCCATCCTGGACCCCAACCCCATGCCCCTACCCAAGCCCTGAGCCCCCTATCTGCACCCAAACTCCCTCCCAGAGCCCGCACCCAAATTCCTCCCGAACCCCAAACCCCTACCCCGGCGCAGTGAAAGTGAGTGAGGGTGGGAGACCTCGAGCAATGGAGGGAGGTGGGGATGGAGCGAGTGGGAGGGCGGGGCCTTGAAGAAGGGGCCAGGCAGGGGCATGGCCTTGGGGAAGGAGCAGGGCAAGGGTATTTGGGTTTGTGCAACCCTACCGGGGCTGGAGCCCAAAGCCCTGTGGCCAGAGTCTGCTGCCCCTCCACCACAGGGGTGAAGCCCAAAGTCTGAGCCCCACCATCCCTGGGAAGGTGGGGAACTCACCAGCTGCCTGCTCCTCCAGTGTTGTGCCCCAGCTGTGTCCAGAGGGAGCCAGGGCCCAACTCCTTCTTGCAGCCCCAGCAGACAACACCAGGACGGTGCATCCAGGAGCAACAGGGAGGGGGAGAGGCCGCTGCTTTGCCCCAGAGGGCTGTGGCCACAAGAAAAGCCACTGGTGGCTGCATGTGGCCACATCTGAGAAATGCTGCACTAGACTGACCGCTGTTTTTCATGTACCATGTGCTAGGTAATAGCTTGAGAGGACTCCATGTTTCTAAAACTAAACTGGGTCTTTATTAAGAGAGCTATTTACTAAAGCTGGTCATGAATTTTTAGACAAAACATTTTTTTTAATAAAAAAATGCCAATATGTCAAAATCAAAACTTGTTTGTGGGAAAGGGACAGTTTCAAAAAATTTCTCAACTAACACAAATTTGAAAAAAACGTTTTTGATTGTTGAGATGTCCTGCTTTGACATTTTCTAAATGAGAAAATCTGATTTTCTGTTTCAAAACAACTTTTTATGTTTAAATTTAAGCTAATTAGAGTAAAAACAAAAAATGGTCTAAATAAAAACAAAATGTTTCAAAATTATTAAAATAGAACTTTTTGATTGACCTGAGCTGTGTTCCTCCCCCAGATCTTTGGTTCATGAAAATTTTAGAGATTTTCACTCTTTGTCCCAATTCCATATGGAAAAGGTTTTCAAACTCTCAAAAGTTTTCACAGGACAGGAAAACTGTTTCCTACTCTGCTCTACTATGCACAGAAATGCTACAAGTGCAGCTAATTTTCTAGCCGTGTGAACACAGATTGGCTTTCTGGTGCCTCTCCAAATTCTTCCTTCCAGCACCCTGTGCTCCTCCGTCCAAGTTCCATACAGATTGCTACATTCACCATACAAAAATGGGTAGGAGCAATTCTGAGCATCCATCATGCTCAAGATATCCCAACATGCTTTATAAAGCATGCATTTAGATTCTGATAACTCACTGTCTCTGAAGGCAAACTTGGCAGCTATTTTCTTCAGGATGATTGCCTAACACAGGGTTATCACAGCTCTTTTCAATGAGAGACATGGGGTATATCTACATAGGATTGGGAAGTGAAATTCCCAACTCAGGTAGACATACATGTGTTAGCTGTGCTTGAGCTAGCATGATAAAAATAGCAGTGTGGCTGTGGCAGCACAGGCTAGCCACCCGAATGCAGTGCTGCCCAACCCCCTAGGTACATATTCAGGTGGCTAAACCAAGATGCCACAATTACACTGCTATTGTTGGCATGCTAGCCCAAGCAGAGCTGGTATGTCTGTCTACCCAAGCTGGGAATCACACCTCCCAGCTTCTGTGTAGACATACCTAATCTTTAGCTGCCTGTTTTCACCTCTTCTTTATTACACTAGGAGGATTCACACCACCACATCATGATGTTTCAAAACCTGCCTACAGGCTATGTATCAAACAAACACCGCTCTGGGCAGAAACACTTCACTTCCGCTTGTAGCCCAGTCTGTGATGATTTTACCCTAAAGCAAGCAACTGTGCAGAGCTCTCAGAATCAGCTGTAATTCAAATGAATCTGGGGAAATGGGCAGAATGAGAAGAATTCCCAGATTCAGACTGAGGTTATGATCAAAGGAGATCTCCAGTCAAGATTGACCCCACTCTTTATCTACAAAGGCCCCAGATGCAGCTTCCATAATGTGTGTTACAACTGCTCGTCATCTTGGAACTGCATGAGAATAAATAAGACAGACAGGAATTCTGAAGTTAATTGTAACCCTTCATAAATTTGCTTCATTTTAATTCTGTAGCTGGTACATTTTGAAAATCCCCAAAGAAAACTTCAAAAAATAAACAGAAAGTAATTAAATAGAAGTTAGTGCAATTTACCCACATAACATGTACAACACAGGCAGAGGTACTGAAAGCCTTCCCATCACACTGCCTAGCCAATATGCCACAAACATGACCTGGAATTGACCTCTGGGGATTCAGGCTTTATGACCTATTGGCCTCCCTGCTGAGGTTGCCAATTAGTGTCAATCCTCATGGTGTTTTCTGTGATGAACGTCTACTGGGAAATGAACTGCGATCACCAAATCATTTTGTATGCAGACCCAGAGGTTCCCTTTCCCATTACCAGTCCCCTTGGGCATCCAGTATCCCTGAAATGTTTAGATGTAACTTGAAAGTTTGGGCATGAAGAAAGATGTTGAGATTTACAAATTGTAACAGTAAGAGTGCAGTTCTGTTTTGGAACATAATTGCTGCCACTTTTACTACACAGTCACAGTGCTGCTAACTTTTATCCTTCAAACAGGTAAAGACACAGAACTTAGACTGTGCATCTGGAGCTTAGGATATAAAAACACCATATTTAAAATACATTTCTGGTTTCTGTCATTCGTGTCTCTGTTACTCATGTAATGTGACTGGAAGATAGGCTCTGGTAGTGAATCTCTGCTCACTTTATCTGAGATGGATATAAACTGGATATCAACACGTTTAGACTTGAAATTAGATGAAGGTTGCTAACAATCAGAGAAGTAAAGTTCTAGAACAGCTTTCCAAGGGGGGCAGTCGGGGGCAAAAAACCTAACTGGCTTCAAGATTGAGCTTAATAAATTTATGGAGGGGAAGGTATGATGAGACTACCTACAACAGCATGCCCGATCTGCAAGTGCTAGCAGCAAATATCTCCAACGGCCAGTGATGGGACACTAGATGGGGAGGGCTGTAAGTTACTACAGAGAATTCTTTCCTGGGTGTCTGGCTGGCGGGTCTTGCCCACATGTTTAGAGTCTAACTGACTGACATATTTGGGGTCCAGAAGGAATTTTCCCCGGGGTCATATTGGTAGATAGCCTGGGATTTTTCCACCTTCCTCAGCAGCATGGGGGCACAGGTCACTGCAGCTTTAAACTAGTGTAAATGGTGGATTCTCAGTTTTGTGCAGTCTTCAAATCATGAACTGAGGACTTCAGTAACTCAGCCAGAGGTTAGGGGTTTATTACAAGAGGGCATAGGTGAGGTTCTGTAGCCTGCAATGTGCAGAAGGTCAGACTAAATGATCATGATGATCCCTTTTGGCCTTAAAGTCTATGGACACAGGGTGTTTAGGATTGGTACTGTGGGAGGCTGAAGACAGAAGTTATTACATTACTATTTTATTAATTGCTAATATTTATATAGAACCATAGGTGTGCATATTGATTTACAAATAAACCGACAGGTCCAAGCCCCAAGGAGCTTACAGTATAAGTTAAAAGTAATACAGAAAGAGATACTTACAAACAAAGGGGTCAGAAGACAAGGGAAGATGAGTTACAACAATGAAAAATCATGATCTGTCCTTATAATGCATACTTCTTGTTAGTTCCAGTTTGGATATTTTGTAAATAAATTTATTATATTAGAGTTTGTAGGCAGTGTCTCAAATGAAGGCTTCAGATGGGTCATTTCATTACTCATTTTTCAAATAATATAATGTGAGTTTTTAAAGTGTATCATCTGTTATTGTTTACTCAATAACACTGTTACTAACTTTTGTGATTTTACTGAGAATCTTGTGATACTTGGTTCTTATCTTAAAGCCCAGATCCTAGTTTCAACTGATTACCATATATACTCGTTCATAAGCCAAATTTTTTTAGAAAAAAGGGAAGCATCAGAGAAGGGGGGTCGGCTTATGAATGGGTATAGAGAGAGGGAGAGGTGGGACACAGCCCCTCTCCCCAAACAGAGGGGGCAAGGAGAGGCAGCACAGTCAGCAGAGCCAGAAGGGAAGAGGCAGGGCCAGAGTCTCTTCACTTCTGGCCACGCTGCTCTCCCCTCAGCCTCCAAAGCAGCTGCAGCTCCAGGGCTGGCAGGCTGTGGCTGTGCCGCCTGGTCTGGCCCACCAGAGCAGGCTGTGGCCGCACCACTCAGCCTGCCGGAGCAGCTCCGGCCAGGCCAGAGACATCCTCCACTGGCCCGCCCCAGCTAAGGTGGGAAGGGATGGGATGTGGAAAGCGTGAGGGCCCCAGGCTAGGGATGGGGTCATCTGGGGAGTTGTCACAGGGGTTACTCCCCTGACCCCCAGCTTCTCCTCCCAAAAAATTTCCCCACCAGTTGCTGTCCCGGCCCGTCAGGGTAAGCCTCTGGCAGGCCAGGACACTTTGTTTACTTACTCCGTGCCTGCAGACCTTGAGGTAAACAAACCATCTCAGTCCACCAGCGGCTTATCCTGATGGCCCAGGAGCCAAAGTTTGCCGACCCCTGAATTATAGGGTTGGCTTATGAATGGGTCATAAAAAATTTCCATTTTTACGTTTCCATCTTGAGGGGGTTGGCTTATAAATGAACCGGCTTATGATTGAGTATATACGGTATGTGAGAATCTCAGCTTTCATTTTTTTTAAAAAGTACATTTCTAACCCTCGTGGTTGCAGAGAAAATCTTGAAAACATGAACTCTAAAGACCACCATACCAGAAGGTAAACTAAAAGAATCAAGAAATTATCATTTTTTAAAAAAATCTCTTGATTTTTTAAGCCAATCTCATGACTTTGGGGGCCTGACATGGTTTCTGAATGTTTGGTGTTGGCACTACTGCCATAAGACAAGTTGAAATGTTTTGCTCTTTATCACTTGAAGATTATTGAATGATGTGGCTGCAGATGGTTTCTTTTTCATCTTTGAAAAAAAAACTGGTTAATTTTGGGATACTTAAAAAGGAACCACGTTTTAAATATAACACTGATAGCTGGGCAGGCAGGGTGCCTGCTTGAATGGGAGAATGGGAGACAGCTTCAGTAGATTATCATGTGTGAAAGTCTGGAGCTCAGAAATTTGCTGAGCTTGTTTAGAGACTCTAGTCCACGACTTGTGAATAAAATATAAGGAACTAATTGAGTATTTCTTTTTCAAAGCTTAAAAGCAAGCTAGTTTTTATACATCTGATCTGGGCACTCCGGGTGCAATTATGGGCAAAGCATGTGTAACTAATGAACAAAGCGCTGGCCCAGCATCCAGCTCTAGTGGCTGAACTGGGGAGATGCACAGAGGGAAAAACACTGCTCCCATGGGAGGAGGATGGGAACATCCACATAGCAATGAATCATCTGTCCCCACTCCCAGACTTTCATGCAACCAAGCTCTTTATGCTCTAGCATAGGGCTCCCCTATGGTGCTGAGGACATGGGATTTGAACCCCTTCACAGCCCCCTCAGATCCTGCTTCTCTTTTTGCAACAGAATAGCAATTGTTTCTGCTGCCGGGGAAGCCTGTGCAGTCAGAGATGCAGGGTTTGCCCCTTAGGGAATAGAGTTTGGTTTTTCCTTGTGAAAATCAAACCTGCTCCTTTCTCAGAGATGAAAAACAAACCATGCAAAGCAGTCACAAGACAGAACTAGGCTGCTAGTGATAATTAATGAAACGCTTCATCTTTCCCTAGCAACAAACTGGATCAAAACACAAGCAATGAAATTTTATATTGTTCAAAGCTTAGCCAATGAATTCACTTTTAGCTGCAGCCTCCCTGGCAGTGTTAGGTGTGGGATAAGATGAAGTTGTTCACAGTTTTGTTTTGAGTCTGCTATCAGGTTCTGAATCTGGTAAGCTTTGCACGCTGAGATGGGGAAAAGAGGCTGAGCAATAACTACCAGAGGTCATTCCAACTCTCCCCTGCCTCTTCAAGGATTATTCTAACCTACCTGCACTTGTAGAAATAGCTCACAATTTTTTTCAATATAAATATAGAGAGACAATCTCTACAACAGCCATGAGGGCTTTTCCCCCCTACTCAATCCATTTCCCTTCTTGGCTGTGTGTGTGTACTATAAGGGAAGGCTTTTAGGGATGGGGAATATAATTATATAAGACAACAACATAGAAGCTGTACTCAGACTCTTATTCCCTCCACAGCCAGAGCCTCAATTTTCTGAGAATTAAATCCCCATAATGAAGGAGATGCCTTCGAGTGCTGTTATTACTGTTCTACATCCCTCATTCCACCCTCTGAGTGCACACAAGTAATGACTGAATGGCTGGGAGTTTAAAGACCTCACAGTCAATGCAGCATTGCTAGGTCAGTGTTATGTAAATAATCAGGTTATGTGCTAGATAAACAGAAAGAGCACTGCAGCAGCACTCCTTGTTCTGCTCTACCCTGCCCTGTCCTGCTTGAATGGAAGGATGTTAAGAGGCTTAGCAAGGTTGTTAAATCGGGAAACATAATGGACAACAGGAATGTGAAGGAGCCTTTCTCTTTAAATGAGAGCTTCTGTACTGCTGAAGGCCTGACAATGTTTATGTAGTGTCTGCACAGTGAAACATAGATGCTGAGATTTTAATCACACAATGCTCAGGAAATTTTGAGTTAAAGGGCCAGGTTCTCTACTGCACCGAGTTTCTGCTGGCCACAGTGGGATGATGGGGAGGGAGGACATCAAGGAGATGGTTTCAGATTTCTGATTCTCTGTCCATCCCTGACCCTGGTGCAAGCTAGAGCATCCTCATAGCTATTTTAACATGTGCTATCTGGAAACAATCCCCAAACGGCCATTTGCCTGTGGCTCCAGCCATGTCTCCTTGCTGCTCGTCACATGTCCTGGCTCTAGGGTCTCTGGGGTAAGTGACATAGAAGCCATCTACACTGGATCTAATCCTGCTAGGTTACTCCTTAGCAAAATGATGGGGCCACACTGGGCACAGAAGGGATGGAACAGGGCAGACGATCTGCCACAAAGTTCCCAGAATAAATTTAGCGCTCAATCCTGGGAGGTGCTGAGCACCCTTTGTATCTCTCATGCAATTCAACGAGAGTTAAGGCTTCGGTACCATCTAAGGAGTACTTGGCATCTCTTAGAAAGAAAGTTTGGTCTAGTGTTTAAAAGCACTGAGCAGGATTCAATTCCCAGCTGTACCACAGAATCTACTTGTACTGCCGAGTACAATGGATCCCCAACCTTTTAGTCAGAGCTGCTAGGCACCACTATACTACAATAATCACCACCACCAGCAAAATAATACCTTAGTTCTGTCCCCTCACATGTGTCTATTATAGTACAGTTTTTCCATGTCTGATCACACATGTATATGCAGTAATGCATAAGGCTACATATGTACATACATATACAGTTATTGAAAATGTCACAGTACTTTTCCATTATATTGTTTTATTTGCTGAAAGACATGTCACACTGGTAATGAATCACATGTATGTACAGAGTTGAGATTCCTCTGGGAATCTGAACACCAAAATGTTGAATTAACATATATTTTAATATAATTTCCTTTTCAAAAAACAATTTCTAAAGACTATAAAGGAGTAAATACGTAAGTTGGTGAAAGCAGAAACATAACTAGGAAGAAAGAAGGAGCACAGTCAGAGACAAAATAGCAGCTGCAGTCTCATGCAAAAAAGATGTAAATTCCACACACTCCATCCAAGTACTGGCCAGGCAAATCCTTACTTAGTTTATAAAATCTGACATGATCACAATCCAAGGTAGTAAAGCTGCAGGATAGGGATTGTTTCTTTTACTTACTGAAGTCTTAGGGAAATAATAGGCGGGGGAATCAAATTCATGTCTTCTGCATAAATGCAGAGTATTACCATTAGGCATGCATTAAATACATAAATCATTGGGTGCTGCCATTATTATCACAGAAAAGCAGCAAACCTTGATACTAAGCCAGACACGGGCAAACGTGGGCAGACGTCCTGCCCGGCCCCTGAGCTCCCGGCCGGGAAGCCTAGTCCCCGGCCCCTCCCCCACAGCCACCCAGCTGTGCAGGCTGCACTCTAGCACACTGCTCCCGCTGGGCAGCGTGGGGAGCGCAGCTGGCTCTGGCCAGGTGTTGCGGCTGCGAGCTCTTGCTGCTGGTAAGGGGGCGGGGGGGTTGGGCAAGGGAGCGGGGCATCCTGGGGGGCAGTCAGGGAGGAGGGGGCAGTTGGATGGGGTGGAGGTTCTGGGGGGGCGGTCAAGGGATGGGGAACAGGGAAGGTCGGGAGTTAGAGTTCTGGGGGGCCTGTCAGGTGGCAGGGATGTGGATAGGGGTCGGGAGGGCAATCAGGGGACAGGGAGCAGGGGTTGGATAAGGGGTGGGATCCTGGGGGACAGTTAGGAGCAGGGGTCCCGGGACGGGGTGGTCAGAGGACAAGGAGCAGAGGGCAGTTGGATAGGGGTGGGAGTCCGGGGGCTGTCAGGGGCAGGGTTGTGGATAGGGGTCAGGACAGTCAGGGGACAGGGAGCAGGGGGGTTGGATAGGGGGCGGGGGTCCCAGGAGGGGGCTTCAGGGGACAAGGAGCAGGGGGGGTTGGATGGGTTGGGGGTTCTGAGGGGGGCAGTCAGGGGGCAGGAAGTGGGAGGGGCGGATAGGGGGTGGGATCCAGGCTGTTTGGGGAGGCACAGCCTTCCCTACCCAGCCCTTCATACAGTTGCACAACCCCGATGTGGCCCTCGTGCTAAAAAGTTTGCCCACCCCTGTACTAAGCGGAGGTCTCCCAGCCAAGTACAAACCTGCTTAACTTTGAAAATTAGAACAGATTTGTAACGAAATTACCCACTGAGAAATGTAAGTGAAACAACTGAGTCACTGGGTGATCTTTTTGTAAGAACTGTCCTCCCCTACTCTGCCCTCTTCCTGTTTGTTCTCTTCCTCACTTGTGTCAGATCTAAAATCCTGATTTCAAGTTCCTCAGCATGGGGACCTTGCTTGACTATTTTTGAAATGCCTTGCAAATGTTTGGGTGTAATGTATATAATAAATTAATAATAAATAATAATAATAATAATAACAAATATTAAAGTCAAGCACTTTCAGCTAAATAAGGCTGTTATTCCACCAGTTTGAGAGAGACTCCTTATAGTTACAACGAATAATAGAGTTGGCAATGCCAGGAGAAGATATAAGAAAGTGTAAGTTAAAGGAGGGTGGGGAGTTACATTAGCTTATACCTTCTCCTAGCTCCTTAGTGTGTAAATTAGGCTCCCTGAGACATTGACATGGTGGGTGTTTAATGTAAGGGATCTGAATTGCACATCACCTCTGAAATTGGTTCTTTGAATGTAAGGGGTTCTGAATAAGTAATTAGATCCAAGGGAGTCTCAGTAAGTCTAGGAGAAGGATAAGCTGGTGAAACATACATGCTGAGGGGCCGGAAGAAAGTGTAGGTTACACTGATTTGGACACCCTCTAAACTTCCTTAGTCTTTCATAGTCTCACTTAGTCTCGATTCTGAATTTGGCCTTTTGGATTTTAGGGTATGTCTACACCGCAATCATGGAGCTTCAATCTAGTGAGCTTGAGCACTGACTAAGGAACACTGGGTAATTCCATGCATGGTTAGGCCATGCTCAAAGGTGCACTGACAGAGATTCATTGCTCTGGTACCTGAGCTACTAGCTCAGGTATGTCTACACCAATTGCAATCACACTCATGATTACAGTGTAGATACACACACAATTTTTGCAAGGCAACCCTGGACTGCACACACCTCACTGGGCTCATTTTCTGAGGCCATGAGCTCCAGGGACATATTGTCAGCCACTCCTTTATTATTTGCCTCCATTTGTGGCATACTTAGGGCTTGTTGAGATGAACCATTAGTTCATGGGAAGCTGGGGTGCAATACTATCCCATGCTAGCCTGCCGCACAGTGTCTGTGTGGAACCTGCTGCTTCACACAAACAGTTTCTTAGTGTGCTTTGATTTACTCCCTTTTCAAAGTAGGGTCACATACACACAGCATGTAATTTCTGGAAACTGCACAGGCCCAGTGTGACATCTGGCTGGAACTTGCCGCACTACCAACCCTCTGCCCCTGACCAAGTTTCCTCCCCTAAAAGTGACCAAGTGGGTTCACTGTCACAAATTGTGGCAGTTGTCTGATGGGTGATCTACATGTCTGTAGTGAAGTGAATCATTCCCCCTCCACCTCCTTGAGACAGTAAGTATCTGTGAAGAGTGTTGGCTGTGCCTTAACCAAGAGGGCCATAATGTAGGTATCCCTGTGAGATAGGTAAGTAAGTGTTATCACCACAGTGCTCCCTATACATTAAATAATAAAAACAATAGAGAGGTTAAATAGATCGGAAGGACTTGGGAGGGAGAGGGGTCACGTTCTATGGTCTAGTGAATTAAGCACAGGACTCGTAGTAAGTATCAGAGGGGTAGCCGTGTTAGTCTGGTTCTGTAGAAGCAGCAAAGAATCCTGTGGCACCTTATAGACTAACAGATGTTTAGTAGCATGAGCTTTCGTGGGTGAACACCCACTTCTTCGGATGCAAGCAGTGGAAATTTCCAGGGGATGGATTTCCACTCCATACGGCTAAATGCAGTGCCTTGCATGGTGTCAAGTAACACCATCAGTTTAGGACTAAACAAAGACTGTGAATGGCTTGCCAATTACAGAACCAGTTTCTCCTCCCTTGGTTTTCACACCTCAGCTGCTGGAACAGGGCCCCATCCTCCCTGATTGATCTAACCTCGTTATCTCTAGCTTGCTTCTTGCTTGCTTATATATACACACCTGCCCCTGGAAATTTCCACTGCTTGCATCCGAAGAAGTGGGTGTTCACCCACGAAAGCTCATGCTACTAAACATCTGTTAGTCTATAAGGTGCCACAGGATTCTTTGCTGACTCGTAGTAAGGAGATCTGGGCTCTAATTTCATATGACCATGAGCAAGTCACTTAAACTTTCCTGAGTCTGTTTCTCTCTCAGAAACAGACTGTCTGCCTGACTGACAGAGGTGCTGTGAGATCTCACTAATGGTTGTAAAATGCCATATACTGTTCTGTCCATTCAGTAGCAAAGATGGGTCTAGAACGAGATAAGCTCAGAACCTTGTTCTTCAATAGCCTCAAGAAAGCCACCATCTCCTCCTCCTCTAGGCTTTCATGGGATTTAAGTGTACAGGCCTCCAGTGTTATGTGCATTTAGCATCTCAGCATAGAGCAATTGCTCAGATGTGGGCCTTAGGGATGCTTGCATCAGAAGAGATGCCTTATGTGGAGGTCATGAAGTGCACATGGGCCTTTTGCACACTTTGGGAAGCTCATAAATGGATGCCAGGGCTTCTAGCAGATGGAATTAAAAATTTCCTAGATACTAGGTATACATAACATTGCTATGAATAACAGCATAACTTTTCTAAGAACATCCTCCCCCCTCAAAAACAAAACAAAAAACCTACTCAATCACACCAGCCCTCGTCCAGACAGATTAAAACAAATCTGAATCATGAGACCCAACCCACCCAACCCCTCCTAACCCCCGTCCCAGGATCCTTGTAAATGTTCAAGAAGTATGACCACCTCATTTTTGAACCACAATAGCTCCCAAATACAATGTCTGATTTATCTTGTACTTTCCAGAAAAAAAAATTAACCCTAAAATCACACACATAATTTTGGGTAGATTGATTGGGTTTTGCTGAAGTTGAGGGTGGGTCCAAAATCAAATGTATACTAGCTTTCAGTATTAAATATGGGGTGACTACAATCTCTGTATAATATAGTGTATTTTGCCCCACTTCACTGAATGTGATGGAGGCACAGGGTCACCATTCTGCTGAAGAATGCATAAATTATTGCAATCAGTTATTGAGTCTAATAGTCTGCAAATACTGAGAGCTGCACCAAAAGGTTCAGCAGCAATTTGCATCTTGTAAACTAAATATGTGCTTCCAGTCAGAAAGATCATTGGCATTTTAAAAAAAATAATAGCTGGGCTGTCATGTTGCAGCTACAGTATACATATTTAATTGTTTCTAGCATAGTTTTTGAAAATCTTTTTGATTTCAAAATGTTTTCATTCAGCAAAGACCTGAAATTCTTAGTCTTCTCCACCTTCCATATGGCTGTTAGAAATGGGAAGCACTTATCACAGCAGACTCTTAGCTCAATGTGAAATATTGTAAAGGTCATGTATGGCCATGCTGGTGACCTCATTTCCAACACTTCTGGGACAACAATTCAGATAGAGGAGATAATGGAAAGTCCTACAGAGAGGAGATCAGAGTAGGGAGGGTTCATGAGAGAAATGGGTTTTAAGGAAGAACAGGAAGAGAAGAAAGATGAACACTTGGCAGACCAGAGGCAGGAGGCTGTTCAAAATGTATGACGTAGCATGAAAGAAGGCAAAAAATGCAAACAAAGGAAATAGTATGCAGAGAAAACTGGGAGATGCACCAGGAGTGAGAAAGTGTACACAGTAATGAAGACAGACATGAAGGCATGGGTAAGACCACATGATCTTTTGAAGGTGAGAGCAACAAACTTGAATGTAATTCAAGGAGCCAGTAATGAGACTCAGAAATGGGATCTGAGGATGGGATTCACAGGTGAGATGGTCACAGTGGTTTATTTATATTAAAATAGGGATGTAATGCACTGCACCACCATATGAGACCCAGATTCGATTTCCATCTCTAGTCTTTTGTGGGCCAGCAGGAGCATTGCAGAGGCAGCACCCTCAGCTCTTGTGTTTCTCTTAAGTGACTGTGATGTTATCTGATTAAAATATAACTATATAGATCCTTGTTGCAACCACTGTTATATATTTGTGACAAATCTTGTAAAAAGGTTGTCAAGTAAGGTGTCTGTGGAAAGATTATGATTTGCTGAATATGACTATGCTATTTGTATGCATGTATCATTTTTGTATTTGAAGTTATGACTGTTGGCTTTATACTTGGATTTCAGAATGTTTGCTCCTGGATAGTACCCACAAGGTAGTTAGCCAGCACATCTTGGCGGGACTATTCAAATTGAGTGTCCCATCAAAAGAACATTTAACTCACAATGGAAGATGCCCACCTACCCCGAATGGACTTTCCTGTGAACGTGCTTTTTGAGGTATAGGTTATGACTTCTACTATGACTAGGCAAAATCATGCATGGACATGTGACTTGCCGATGTGACTTCAAACCATCTTGTTACTGTAATTTTCCACAGTGAGAACAATGGGTTTCCCTCCACATGGCAGAAACTATAAAAGGCCCTGGAAATATCTCCATTTTGCCTCTTTCCTCCTCAAACCTCTGGACTATAAACTTATACTAATGGGGGCATTATAACCAAGGGACTGAGGTCCTTCCAATGATTTGGAAGCAAGCATAGACTTGACTTAAGCCAGCAGTTTATTCCATCACTGCTACAAATCTGAACCAAGAACTTTGCAATTATTGTATGTATTTGATTCCTTTAACCAATTTTAACTCTCACCTTTCTTTCTTTCTTTTTATAAATAAACCTTTAGATTTTAGATACTAAAGGATTGGCAACAGCGTGATTTTGGGGTAAGATCTGAGTTGTATATTGACCTGGGTGTGTGGCTGGTCCTTTGGGATCAGAAGAACCTTCCATCTGGTGAAACTGGTTTTAAAGAACCACTCACCTCTAAGTCTAATGTTTCTGGTGGTGATACAAGGACTGGAATGCGGCTAAGGAAACTGCTTTCATGACTTCTTATTAGTCCGTGTGGTGAAACAGAAGTTTATTTTTGTTGCTGGTTTGGTATATCCTATGGGGGATTAGCTACCCGTCTTGGGGTGTATCTGCCCTATTTCTCAGCAGTTTGTCCTGAATTTGGTATTCTCAGTTGTGATCCACGGAGGCACATCTACAATGACATCTGTGGCTGACCTAGACATGACACCAATGGAGTCCAAAGAGAGTAGTATCCAGCCTTCCTTCCTTAGCTAAGGAAGATCACTTGAGGGAGGAGAGGAAAGCCCGCTACTGCAACTGGGAAGAAAACATCCCCCACTTAGGATCACCATACATATCCATGGGAACAAGGTATGTGAAAGGCAAGGGCCTCTCCCAGTCATACAAACAATCTGCTTTGACTCTTGCTCTTTAAAATTAAATTTAAAAAAATCTCATGAACTAAGATCCCCATGACAATATCATGGCATCCCCGTGAGCAGCTATTGGAGCATTATGCCTTATGAATTTCAAGGGCTGTGTCTGATGTAAGAGTAAAAGGGTCAGACTGGAAAAAGTACATAAAAATGGCCATACCGGGTCAGACCAAAGGTCCATCTAGCCCAGTATCCTGTCTACCGACAGTGGCCAAAGCCAAGTGCCCCAGAGGGAGTGAACCTAACAGGCAATGATCAGGTGATCTCTCTCCTGCCATCCATCTCCATCCTCTGACAAACAGAGGCTAGGGACACCATTCCTTACCCATCCTGGCTAATAGCCACTTATGGACTTAACCTCCATGAATTTATCCAGTTCCCTTTAAACACTGTTATAGTCCTAGCCTTCACAACTTCCTCAGGTAAGGAGTTCCACAAGTTGAATGTGTGCTGTGTGAAGAAGAACTTCCTTTTATTTGTTTTAAACCTGCTGCCTATTAATTTCATTTGGTGACCCCTAATTCTTGTATTATGACCCCTAGTTCTTGTATTAAAGTCATTAAAGTCATTCATTCCTTCTCTAGAGATGCTAAATGGATTCAAACATTTGGACAGATCAAATCATATTTTTCAAATGGAAATTATATTACCTGGAGACAGCCACAGCAGGGCTCTGTGTCCTCTGTCCCAGAAGCCCATTAACTATTACCATGGCTTTCCGCCCCCCTTTCCCAGGATCTCTAATAACTTATTCTCTGGGCTCTCTCCAGAGTCTCTATAATCCCATTTTCAGTGTTCTCTGTCCCGTATCCTAAGGCTTCTAATATCCCACTCCAATAGAGGGCCCTCCTGATCCCATTCTGGGTGCTCAATGCCCCATTTTTAAGACACTCACTCATCCCATTCTCAGTGGTTTCTGTTCTCTTTTCCCAGAGTTTCTATAATCCCATTCTCAGAGCTCTCAACCCTTTTTACATCCTCTACCAACCCTGCCTCATTACCCCATGCCCCTTTGACTTGGCCCCTCTCATCTCATTCCATCATTTGAAGTCTTTAAATCAAGACTGGATGTTTTTCTGAAAGATTGCTCTTGTTCAACCACAAATTATGAGCTGGATGTAAGAACCACTGGGTGAAATCCCATGGCCTCGTAATGGTTCCTTCTGGCCTTAAAATCTACTAAGTGCTCAGTGCTATCTTCCTGCTCTCTGTCACCTTTCCCAGGCCCCTTATCATCATCCCGTCTTCATTTCTCTCTTCACAATTTCCCAGGCAATCATCCCATTCTCAGCACTCTGTCTCCCATCCAGTACCACCATTACAAATATCATATAAAGGCTTCCACTGCTTTTCAGATTAGACCATTTTAATGCTTATTTGTCATGTTTGCAGATGTTTTTAATTGTTTATTTTTGTTCCAGTATTTATAACTCGTTCTATTTCTGCAACTTTTATCAGTAGGATTAAGATCTCTATCAGCTGTATTTAGCATGCAAGACTTTCTTATAAACTAGTCAACATCACCTAAACTGATCTACTCAGCATAAAGATTTTATGCAGAAATAGATTAATAGAGTATATATCCTCTCCTAGGTTTTCTGATTGCCATTTTCAGAGCTCTCCTTCTCTGTTCCAGCTGCTGGGGGAGGACTAAAACAGGAACCAGTGGGGAGAACAGAAAAACAGAGGGAAAGAGACTGAGATAGAAGCCAGTGAGAGTAAGGGAGACTGAGACAGGACCTAAAGTGGAGAAGACTGAAACAGGGACAGACTGGAGAGAACAAGAGTAGAAGGGATCAGCATTGCAGGGACAGAAGCAGAAGGGTTTATAATCACTAGGTTACACTCCCCTCCAGAATCTAGCACTGAACCCAGATTCCCAAGTCTCAACATTCATCTGCTGTCAATAAATAGCTCTTAAACTCACTGGTAAATTGTCTCTCTCTTCCCCCTCTACTGGCTAATCCACTTAGGGGATAACAATGTATTACTGCTACTAGTTACTCAGCTAGCTCAAATGGTGGCAAAGGTCTGTGCTGTGGATCTAAAGGTCCCAGTCCTGCTGATTACTCTTGTTGGGGTCAATATGGTTCCACACTACAGAATTTCTAATTTTTTTTCAATTTGCTTTCTTTAAAAAATGTGAGAAATTACATTAAGAAGCCAATGTTAAAAGAAAATTAAAGTTGCAAAGTCAAACACTCAAAAGTTAGGAAATCTCAGGATTCATCTCACATGCCACCTTAATTCAGCCATTCTGTGCATATCCATTATGGTACAGAGTGAAATCCTGGCTCCACTGAAGTCAATGGGAGCTTTGCAATTGACTTCCGTGGGGCCAGTATTTCACCCACAGTTCTTAATTACATGATCATATGCTATTTTTTCCATAGGTTCCTTGCCTCATTCAGGGCACAGGATGAACAGTGCTCACTAAATGGGAAGCCATTCAATACTTCTGTTCACAGTTATCATTCAGTATATGGCCCCATGCTTTATTTACTCTACTCCATTTAAATCCTACACTGAATACAGAATTAATATCCACATAGGTTTTCTCATCATGGACATTCTTCAGTATAGCATCTGAGTGCTTTACAAACATTGATGAGTTTATCTTTATAGCACCCCTATGAGATACACCGGTATTATCATCCCACATTTTACAGAGGGAAACTGAGGCGAGGAGCAATTAAGGACATATTTGTTTAATATCCGCCAATTTTGGGCATCCAATTTAAGACAGCCATGGCTAGATTCACAAAGAAACTGAGTGTAGTCACCCCTAAATTTTAGGCTCCTAAAAAAACATTGGTATTCACAAAGCCTCAGTTTGGTGCCTAGGCACAAGGGCCTTAGAAGAGGATTCACAAAAGTCAGCATGCTAACTGGCTCCTCACTTAAGATAGCCAGTGGGAGATGCCAAGCTGAGAAGTGTGTGGAAAGCCCCCTGTCTTAGAGATAGGCACCTACATCCAGGCTGCAGGGTGGCATCCAGGGTTGGCTCCAGGCCCCAGCACACCAAGCATGTGCTTGGGGCGGCATGCCGCGGGGGGCGCTCCGCCAGTCGGCGGGAGGGTGGCAGGCGGCTCCGGTGGACCTCCCGCAGGCGTGCCTGTGTAGGGTCCGCTGGTCCCGCGGCTCCAGTGGACCTCCCGCAGGCACGCCTGCGGATGCTCCACCGGAGCCACGGGACCAGCGGACCCTCCACAGGCACGTCTGCAGGAGGTCCACCGGAGCTGCGGGACCGGCGACCGCCAGAGCGCCCCCTGTGGACTGCTGTTGTGCTTGGGGCAGCGAAATTGCTAGAGCTGCCCCTGGTGGCACCTCCTCCTGCTTTGGATTTTCAACTACAAAAGCCTCCCTTAGCATTAGGTGATACTCCATGTTAGCAAGAAGTGACTGCAGGCAGCACTCTCTCATAACTCTCAGCCTAGTGGTTACAGTACTCACTTGGGATGTTGGAGACCACTGGTTCAAGTCCCTCCCTGTAGCTGAGGGTGAGAAGGGAACTGAATAAGACTCTGCTACCTCCCTGGTGAGTGCCCTAATCATGGAGCTCTGGGATATTGTGATGCGTAGCTCCCTCACTCACCTTGTTGAAGCTGTTCCACCGGATAAATAAGGAAAGAATCATTAGACCACAGAGAGAAAATGAGCATGAGAATGACTCTGTAAGCCTGGTAGCTACAGCATTCAGGAGAGATGTGGCAAATCCCTATTCAAATTTCTTCCCTCTCTGAGGTGGGGACTTGAACCAAGGGTCTCCCACATCCCAGGTGAGTATTCTAAACACTGGGATAAAAGTTATGAGGGAGGTCCTCCTCCCCCTGGCCCTTTTGTGTAAGTTCATCTATAGGGATCTGATCCAGTAGGCAAGCTCAAAATTCACCTACCTCATTGAGCCCCACAGGTGACTAAGGCAGAGAAATGCCTATCTTTCCCCAGTTCATGACTCGTTCTGGGGCTTAAGCATCCATATGCCTGGTATGGGGCTGCAGTGTGCATGCTCAGAGGCCAAAACATAGGCATTTAGGAACTTTTACTACAAAAATGTAGGCACCAAGTGAGTTTAGGCATCCACAGGGCTCGGGGGCAGCTGAACCGGGGATTTGTGAATCCTGGTGAGGCGAGATTCTGGGATTTAGACATATAAGTCCTTTGGTGAATTTAGCCCCTAAAGCCTAATTTTTCAAAGTTCCTAGCATTTTTATATCACTATATATGTTCAAAACAGAATTCCAGTCAACTTCAGTTCCAGCTGTGAGCATTTAGCACTCCTGCAAATCAGCCCCCAGGTGTTTCAAGTTGGGCATTCGGAAATTAACAGTACACCATTAGTAGCCACCTCTGAAAATTCTGGTTTAAGCAACTTGCCCAGCAGCACATAGGAACACCGTGGCAGAGGCAGGGATAGAATGCAGTTCTTCAGCATGGCATTCAGTTGCTTTAATCACATAACCATGCTTTCCCTTCTGGAGTTTCCTGCCTCATGCTCTAAACATCTTCCAACATCTGTAACAAATGAAGCAACCATCCTACAGACAACAGCCTCATTGACTACATGGCTCTGATTCATTCCCTGGGCAAGGTCCATCCTGTGCTGTGAATGAGGTGGAATTCCTGTGGAGAAATAGTGCTAATATGGTGGGTGAAAATACTAGCCCCACTGAAGCCAATGGCACATTTCCCATTGACTTCAGTGGAGCCAGGATTTCACTCTGTATCATAATGCATATGCACAAAGAGGCTGAATTAAAGTTGCATGGGCAAATTTAATTCTGGCATTTCCTAGCTTTTGAGTGCTTGACTTGGCAACCTTAACTTTCTTTTAAGTAACAAATGTTGGGATGCAAATGGATCTCCATTATGCAATTTCAAATATCCAGAAGCAATGATTAAAGCAAGTGATCTGCAACATTCAGGGAGATAACAAGTCTACCTATAGATGGTCTAATAATTATAAGTCTACATGTAGACTTATTGAAATGAGAGTTGGATGTCTTCTCTGAAAATCTCAGTCATAATACATAGAAAAACCACTGAGATAAAATATTTACCAAATACACAGAGTAGCACCTTACCTGAGAGGCTGGAAGAGCTCTTTGTCAGGAATATAATATGCTTCATAACTTGTTTTTCAAACAAGGAAACCAATTTTTAAAGCAACCTCTCTTTAAATAGCATTAAACTATGACACAGGTGGCAGGAATTCCAAAGTGAATCTGATTGTGTAACCTTAACTTAGACCAGTGGGCCTTTTGTTCACCTCAGAGTGAGTTTGGGACAGAGCATAAGCCTTAAATCTGGATTTCATCACTTTTTTGTGTAAGAACCTGTGAAAGGGACAAAAAACAGTGGGCCAAATTTTGCTCTCAGCTGCCTAGGTGAAATTCCTACTGAAGTCAGTGGAAGCTTTATCCATGAAGTGACAGCAGGATTTACCCTGAAAAGTATAGAACTGGTGATATACCATGTAGTGTCTTGAGTATAGCTAGGCACTAGAAATTAAGGATTTACTGACTTAACACTTGACTTGTTCATCCTTCTTAGAACATTCCTATGACATCATCTTTTGATGCTCTCATTGATTAACTTTCTGATTCTTTCAGTCTGAAGCATTTTATCCAAGGCTTTTGTGGAGTGCTAAATTAAATGAATGGTTTAGTGACAAACCAATTGGAATTAATCAAGTGAGTAAAACATGTGTATTAAGCATGTGTATGTGAGGCAGGATTTGAGCCAGTTTTATACTAATTAGAAGTGGAGAGCTGCAGCTGCTGCATATGTTGATGGAAATAGAGATAATGAGCAGCTAATTTGTGAGTTTATCTGGACACAGGTGTAGTACTGTTCAAATGTAAATAGCATGTCAAGAGCAACTGCATATGTTGTCTCTATCCCGTGTAATTGGCTGAAATGGGTCAAATGTCTAATGAAAAGCATAATTTTGTGTCTTAACCTGATGAAAAATGGCACAAGTCATGAACATGAGCAGTGGAAAGGAGGTAGAACAACTGAAAGAGGAAATGTGTGTGGGAACCCAAAGCTGTAATTATAAACCATTGTGATAAACAACTACTGTATATTTGAAAGTGTAATGTATTAAAGTTATGTGTTAATTTTACCTTTTCTGCTAAATGACACTTCTATATGCATAAACTATTTGTTACTGAAGGCTAATGAAATCCACATCTTCTGTTTACAAATAGTAGGAAGGTCTCATTTATGTTATTTTAGCAGTCATTAAACCCTTAAGGCCAGACAGAAAGGAAACAAAAGATCCTTTCTTGCACAGGAAGAATAGTCATTTGGAAGGATCAAGAAACTTGATCCACAAAAACTGTATTTCAAAACAGTTTGAACTACCCTGGACTTTTAAAGAGGCTGGTTTTCTCAAAAAGCAGAAAGACTTCCTGGGGCTGGAGATACAAGTTCTTACTACCTCTTTACTCATTTGCCTGATCCTGCCCAAACTGTGACTCTGGCTGTGGTCGGAAGAGCAGGGGCTACTTGTCCAATATGCCCCATTACACACAAGTGGCAGGGAGGGAGCAGAGAGAGGGAATGGGGAGTAATAAGTGTCCTGACTGGTTTTACCTCCTCTCCCCAGCTTATTCCTAAACCCAAGTAGCTACCCAGGCACACAGGGTACTTCCTCACAAAATGGAGTGAAGTTACTTACTCCATCTTTGAAGCTGGGAATGCATTTGGACTCTGAGACAATTCATCTCATGGTCTACTCCTGGGGGGCGCAGATATGGTATGCCCCTTATCCAGGGCAGATCATAAAATGATAATCTAGTCCATAGGAATTAATTTATTTTTTTCCCTGAAAGTTCCTCCTGCCCCTGCAGGAGCCTTAAGGATCCTCCCATATTTAATCAGTCAGCAGGTTAAAAGGTTGTTCTGTGAATTATTTCCAGTTTCATTGTTTGCCATCTGGATGAACCATGTGTATTTCTAGTCTCAAATACAACTTTTAGCTTAACTGTTCAGTAAAATATTTGTAACATAGCAATGCAATCTTGTGCATATTTAATCAGCTGAACCATAAAAAGAAATCATAGCAATGTTTAATGTACACATAATATTTCTATTTCTCTCTATCTCTCTGCTTCTCTATCCACAAAGAAATACGAAAGCTATCCAATTATTTTTTAAAGAGCTTTAGCTTCCACACCACATGTTATCACATTTTTCCTTAATATAGTGCTTGGTGTCTGAACTTCTGAGCAGCACCAAATACCATTTCCTAACACTTTGTAGGCATTTTAAATGATGAAATTCTTTATATCCCAAAATGTAATGTGAGAATACATCTATTGCTTTCACTGCAAAAGAACTGAGTGAATTTGCTTATCTCCAGTAATCAACGGGACCCTTTGCTGATTCTTACTGAATTTTGATTTAGTGAGTCAGCAAGTAAATAATGAAAAAAATCAAGAATACATCATCATAAAAGGTATTTTGGTCATTTATTTTCACAAGTGAATAGCAGTTTAGTTAAATGTTTTATGATAACCCTCCATAGCATACTAGTAAATGTACTGCAGTTTAATTTATTAAAGGAATGAACACTTAGTAATAAGAAACCTGACTACCTGAACAGCAGGATGAGACCTGTCAGTATTTAAAAACAATTACTGAGTTTGCAAAATAGTGTTTCACTATTTTGCAATACAGAATTGGTGAGGTTCTGTATTACTTATTCCATCCCCAACTGAGCGGCAGTTTTTGCAAAATTGGTAGCTTTGATGACCATTAGAAAAGGAGGATAAATTAAAACCCTAAACCCAAATACTCCCAAACTTTGGGGAAATGTGGATCTGGATCCACACCTCACAACTGGGCCTTCTTCTCTAGTGAACTATACCAAATTCCTGGGTCTGACCTCCCCAAAACACTGGATAAGTTCAGGTGTGGATCCAAATTTTGAGGCTTGATTCCACCTCTAGTATGCACCTGCTAGTGAATAAAGGAAAAAGGTTTCTTTGCTTTATTTATTACTGTCTATCTTATTTATATTCAAGAGAGTGTTTCATAGGGACTTAATTCAGAGACACAAAGTAGAAAGGAAGTTAAGAATGATCCAATAGGAAGTGTGTTACAAATAACAATCATTCCTCTCTTTAAGGGAATAGAGCCATCACATCTCCCAATATCCCATTAATACTAGATGTCAGTACTCTGATCCTAACCTGGTGTTGCACTGGATACTGTTGGCCACAGCTGTTCAGGTCCTCCCGGCCCTCCTCGTAAGACTCCTGCATCCTCCATGTGCACAGCACTGAATAAACAAGCATACTGATTAAATTACATAGTTCCCATCTGACCTGTTTTTGTTCAACATTCCATTTTCTGGCTATTTCTCCAAAGTCACAGTTGTTCTTTGTTGCACCAGGGCTAATGCAACATTGCATCATGCTAGCAGATTCTGCTAATGCATTATTAAAGCATCTATCATGTCAATCCTGCAAGAACTGCAAAAATTGTCTTTGGTTATTATTTGAATGCTGCAACATAATTCCATGCAGTTCATATCAGACACAGATATTATCTCTAGAGGATGTGAAATCACTAACACTGCAGGGAAGTCACCTAGCCCCAGATTCTCAAAGGTATTTCGGTGCCTAACTTCCACTGAAATAGAAGTTAGGTGCCTAAATACCTCTGAGGACCTGGGCCCTAATCCATATCATGTTTGTGATGTCTTAGCAGTGAAGTAAATAATGAAAGTCAGTTCTGGGCTTCTTTCAGCATGCTATTATCAGCCGCTCTTCTACAGCAAATATCCCAATGCAATTTATAGTACCCAATGCTGATTAGCTTATGCTTTTGGCAAACACTTTTGAAGGGAGAAATTAGGTGTCACAAACTACAGTAACCATGTAATATCAAGTTTTATACAGTGTCAAATGATGAGCAGTCTGCCATGAGACCAGCACATTTAATTGTTGCACATTGTCTAGCCCTGAACTCATAAGGAGATGATGAGAGGGGGGAGAGAAAATAGATGTCTGATATCTTAAAATGCAAAAAAGTAGATAGTCATTTTTAAAATGAGCTCACCCTCTTCACTTATCATGCAAGTTACTTCAGGCAAAATCCTGAAGTATCTCCTGTTCCACCTGTATACAGGCAAGGCTCCCACTGATTTCAAGCGGTGTTCTATTTCAGTTTGGACCAAGAGAAGTTTCTAAAACGTGGTCAATTAATTTCTCAGGGTTAATAGGCAAGATTTTTAAAACTGGGAGCTCAATACTGCAAGATTGTAATTCATCTTGTTACTTTCTAAATGATTTTGATCTGTATGCTATTTAAACTTGATTTAACTAAGGAAAATCAACATTCATATTGATTAAAAAGGTATTTTTTTAGTTAAAAGGGCATTTCAAATATTGTATGTACAGTTATTTTACTTTGTATTTACTGTAATAGTCTCCAGAGAAACATGAAAATACATTTTAATTCACTCAAATCTATGTCTTTTTGTATTCAGCAAATGATTTTCCCTCTGAGTTTGTAATGCCACTTGAAATTACCACAGCCTTTTTACTTATTTCTAAATTTGTTATCCGGTCTTATTGATAAGGTCAGAATAGAACTGAGAATAAGACTGGTTAGTTAATTTGCTAAAGCACAGAGAGCAAAGATCTTATTTTATCTAGGTCCTACACAAACAGCATTATTTTACTCCTTTTTAAATTTATTGAGGAGCAAATTAAAGTAAGGCAAATTTGGGATCTAAGGCTGAGATTTCTAAAGGACTCTAAGATGGGCACCTAACTCATGAAGGTTTCCTTGGAAATCTTGGCCTGATATGCTTGTCAATGCCCTTTTAACTTTTTTAAATACCTTGAATGTACCATGTGGTTAATAAACTGCCTGCAGCAGTGGTACACTTTTATGGTAATGAGAGGCAGTGGGATGGAAAACTATTGATGCTGCATACAATCTATTGAAATTCATCAGAGTGGATGATAATAAGAAGTTTTAATGTGAATGAAGAGTGTATAATCAATTAAATAATTCAGTAATTGTAGCAATCAGGCATCGATGGTAAATGTATAAAGAAGCATGAGGTAAACAACATGAATGCATAGACCAAACACTAATATAGTCATGACCAGCATAAAAGGCAACAATTACAGTGAATCAGTAGGACTGGTAGATATAATGCCTCAGAAGCAAAACTTGGGTGCTTCCGTCACAGCATGCAGATCTCACTAGTGTATGTCAGCAGCTGTACAAGACTGAAAGACAGTCTCTGTCACAAAGGGAGAAAGATATAAGCCCTTAAGAAGGGGAAGTACAGTACATACCTTTGTATTCCTGCTCTTAGGGATGCAGAATAACGCCAGTCAGGATTGGGTTGTTTTGGCTGCAGAAACAAAAGAGAACAAAATCTGTATTAATTTGTATTAAAACATTTTAAAATCTATGCAGCTGAATACAATCTCTTCTCCAGAGTTTCTTAACATTTTCACAGCTATTGTCAAATGCCTCCATAGAGCTATTTACATTTTTTATGCATTCAGAGCTGCCAAATCTCCCAGGAAATCAGACACTTTTGTATGAGTGCACTTAGGTCACTGAATATGGAGTTAAATGTTTATATACCAAGACTTTGGATCGTGAGGGTTAAAGTGGGGAAGGAGGTTATTTTTGTAAATTGAGGGGCTGCTATTTTGCCCGTGTTCAGAAATATCCTGCCCATAGGAGAAGATGATTATTGCTGGAAAAGAAAAGAAATACTTTGCTGGTTTCCCTGATAAAACTAGGCCACTTATGCTCTTCCACCTGTACACATACAAAATGCAGCACCACTACATTCGGGCTAGTTTGCTTGCTGTGAGTTTTCTGCTGAGGATAGCGGACTGCAGAGGACTGCACTAGATTGTATCAGACTCGCAGACTGCAGCAGGTTTTTACTGAAGGCAGACATGTTCTTTCATAAGACCAAGAGCTGCTACATTTTCCACATTGATAAAAAGGCATAAAAACAGGAAGGAGAGCCATACCCTTCAACCAGTACGTCTCAGCACATGCTGACCTGCTACAGCATGACTTGCTATGTAAGGGTTTCCTGAGAAATTCCTGATTGATTACAAGTTGCTCCAGAAAACGTTAACACTGCTTTTCTTGCTGTGCACTGCATACAATAGCAACATTCATAATAATTTAAAATTATAGGCAACATTTTCAAATGAGGGTGCCTAAATTAGGCACCTAAATATTTAAGCAGCTAAGCGACTTAATTTTCAGAGGTGCTGAGCATTGATTTCAATTGTAGCTGTAGGTGCTCAGCGCATCTAAATATTGTGACACTTTTTAGGTGGCTAATTGTGCATGTAGGTGTCTAATGTTAGGCATCCAAGTTTGAAAATGTTATAGACATAATGGATTATATGCACACTTTATATGTCTTGTACACAGGGCCGCCCCAAACAAAAAAAGAGCCACCTGAACTGCCGAAGCAAAAAAAAAAGATGCTCGGACTTCCGAAGCAAAAAAAAAGGCACCCGGACTGTGCCACCCCAAGAATGGACGGAATGCCGCCCCTTAAGCAGGTGCTGCCCCAGGTATGTGCTTCCTCCGCTGGTGCCTGGAGACGGCTCTGCTTGTACATTGGCAAATACACAAATAATACATGATAGTAATGGTATAAGTCTACTGAAGTCATTGGAGGTAGACCAGAAGTGAATTTGGCCCCATTACTTTTAAAAATGTGTTGAATACCCTAAATTATTTAAAGCCAGCTTTGTCTTTGCTGTTGGGATTCACAGTATGCTCTTCTCTAGATCAATAAGTTTTATACAAATAAAGATATAGCAATAATGATATGCGCCATCTTTCTATCTGGCTATCTCAATATTTATAAGGCCCCCACCACTATCTGAGTTTGAGGTGCTATTTGGTACTGTGCATTGTAGCATTCTTCACATCCTGATATACACAAAAGAGAAATTCCACCCATTGCAACAAAATATTAAACATCTTTGCTAGCAACTACCTTCACATTTAAACCCAGATTCTCTGTGCCCAGTTTCTGCTGGGCTTAGTTGTGAAAAAGACAATTATGGCTCCAAGATTCTCTGATTGTTTCTGATCTGGCCCTGGCCCTAGCCCCACTCGACTTTAAAGAAAAAAAATTAGGACTATTCTAAACTTGGCCAGCTGGTAGTGGTCCTCAAGGAACCATCCAACCTCTAAGGACTATCAGAAAACAACACACTCTTAACCCCCCCTTCACTTCATCCTGACATGCCTCCTACACCAAGACGGCAGGTGGGCAGATACAGGAGCTGGCTGTCCTGACTTTTCTTCTGTTATGGACTCCCATACACCAAGGGAATTCTCAGCTCAGAAGACAGCGTCAATTTCCACTCTTTCTGCACCAGGAATGCACCAGGAGTCAAAGAATCATAGACTTTAAGGTCAGAAGGGACCATTATGATAATCTAGTCTGACCTCTTACACAATGGAGGCCACAGAATCTCACCCACCCACTCCTGTATCAAACCTGTGTCTGAGCCATTGAAGTCCTCAAATCATGGTTTAAAGACTTCAAGGTGCAGAGAATCCTCCAGCAAGTGACCTGTGCCCCATGCTGCAGAGGAAGGCGAAAAACCTCCAGGGCCTCTGCCAATCTGCCCTGGAGGAAAATTCCTTCCCAGCCCCAAATATGGTGATCAGCTAAACCCTGAGCATGTGGGCAAGACTCACCTACCAGACACCCAAGAAAGAATTCTCTGTAGTAACTCAGATCCCACCCCATTGCAAGCCATTGAGCATATTTACCGCTAATATAAAAGACCAATTAATTGCCAAAAAAGACGGTTACTCGCCTTTGTAACTGTTGTTCTTCGAGATGTGTTGCTCATATCCATTCCAATTAGGTGTGCGCGCGCCGCATGCACGTTCGTCGGAAGATTTTTACCCTAGCAACACTCGGTGGGTCGGCTTGGCGCCCCCTGGAGTGGTGCCGCTATGGCACCGGATATATACCCCTGCCGACCCATCCGCCCCTCAGTTCCTTCTTGCCAGCTACTCCGACAGAGGGGAAGGAGGGCGGGTTTGGAATGGATATGAGCCATACATCTCGAAGAACAACAGTTACAAAGGTGAGTAACCGTCTTTTCTTCTTCGAGTGCTTGCTCATATCAATTCCAATTAGGTGATTCCCAAGCCTTACCTAGGCGGTGGGGTCGGAGTGAAATGTTGCAGAGTGCAAAACTGCTGAGCCAAAGGCTGCATCATCTCTGGACTGTTGAACCAGAGCATAATGTGAAGCAAAGGTGTGGACCGAAGACCAGGTAGCTGCCCGACATATCTCCTGGATAGGTACACGAGCCAGGAAGGCGGCAGATGAAGCCTGAGCCCTGGTAGAGTGTACGGTGAGGTGGCTCGAGGATACATAAGTCAATTCGTAACAAGTACGGATACATGCCGTTACCCACGATGAGAGCCTCTGGGATGAGACAGGTAGACCCTTCATTAGGTCTGCCACTGCGACGAAGAGCTGGGGCGTTTTATGAAATAATTTTGTCCGCTCGATATAAAATGCGAGTGCTCTATGGACGTCCAGGGAGTGCAACTGTTGCTCCCATCATGATGAGTGCGGCTTCGGGAAGAAGACCAGAAGGAAGATATCCTGGTTGACATGGAATGCCGATACCACTTTAGGGAGGAATGCCGGGTGTGGTCGCAACTGCACCTTGTCCTTATGGAACACAGTATACGGTGGGTGCACCGTTAGAGCACGAAGCTCAGAAACTCGTCTGGCCGATGTAATGGTTACGAGAAAAGCTGTCTTCCAGGACAGGTATAGCAACGAGCATGTTGCCAACGGCTCAAATGGGGGAGACATAAGTCTGGTTAGAACTAGGTTGAGGTCCCATGTTGGGGCGGGGCGTCATACTTGTGGGAATAGGCGCTCCAGGCCCTTGAGAAATCTAGAGACCATAGAGTGTGAGAACACGGAGCGGCCATTCCCCCCTTGGATGGAAGGTAGAGATGGCCGCCAAGTGCACCCCCAATGAAGATGCCGCCAGGCCCTCCTGTTTGAGAGACCAGAGGTAGTCCAAGATGGTTGGGATCGAGGCCTCAGTGGGGGTGACACACCAGCAGGAGAAACGCTTCCATTTGGCCAGATACGTTGACCGGGTGGAAGGCTTCCTGCTACCCAGGAGTACTTGCTGTACTGAGGCAGAGCAACGCAACTCTGACTGGTTTAGCCATGCAGCAGCCACGCCTTGAGGTGAAGGGCCTGCATGTCTGGGTGGTGAAGTCTGCCGTGGTCCTGCGTTATGAGGTCTGGGTGGAGTGGCAGGGTAATCGGGTTGGCTAGTGACAGGTCGAGCAACGTGGTGTACCAGTGCTGCCTGGGCCACGCTGGAGCGATCAAGATTAGGTGCGCTCTGTCCCTGCAGAGTTTTAGCAGGACCTTGTGAACCAGCGGGAACGGCAGGAAGGCATAAAGCAGCTGGTTCGTCCACGGCATCAGGAATGCGTCCGAGAGCGACCCCGGTGAGAGGCCTTGGAAGGAGCAGAACATCTGGCATTTCCTGTTCTCGCGGGAAGCAAACAGGTCTATGTGGGGAAATCCCCACCTCTGGAAAACCGAATGAATAACATCCGGGCATATCGACCACTCGTGGCAGAGGAATGACCTGCTCAGTAGATCCGCCAGAATGTTCCGAACCCCCGGGAGAAAGGATGTTACCAGGTCTATCGAGTGGGCTATGCAAAAGTCCCAGAGTCTGATGGTCTCCTGACAAAGGGGGGAAGATCGAGTCCCTCCCTGTTTGTTTATATAGTACATGGCCGTTGTGTTGTCCATAAACACTGAGACACAGCGGCCTCGTAAATGTTGCAGGAACGCCTGGCATGCCAGGCGAACTGCTCTCAGTTCTCGGACATTTATGTGCAGCGTCAGCTCCTGAGGTGACCAGAGGCCTTGTGTACGAAGGCTTCCAAGGTGCGCGCCCCAGCCAAGAGAAGACGCGTCCATCATCAGGGACACCGAGGGCTGAGGCGGATGGAACAGTAGCCCTGCACACACCAGGGAGGGAGTCAGCCACCAGTCTAGAGAGCCTAGAGTGCTCGGGGGAATGGTGACTATTGTATCTATTGAGTCCATGCTCGGGCGGTATACCGAGTTGAGCCAAGTTTGTAACGGACGGAGGTGGAGCCTGGCGTGCTTGGTTACGAACGTGCATGCAGCCATGTGACACAAGAGACCGAGACAAGTGCGAACTGTGGTCGTCGGGATATTCTGCAGACCGCAGATGATTGTTGCCGTTGCCTGGAACCGCGGCTGTGGTAAGCAGGCCCTGGCGAGATTGGAGTCCAGGGTCGCTCCTATGAAGTCTAACCTCTGTGTGGGAGCCAGAGAGGACTTCTCTATATTGATCACCAGGCCTAGACGAGTGAATAGGTCCCTGACGATGCCCACATGCTAGGTGACTTGTGTCTCGGAGGTCCCCCAGATGAGCCAATCGTCCAGATACGGAAAAACGTGTATCCGACATTGGCGGAGATATGCGGCGACCACGGCCATGCACTTCGTGAATACCCTTGGGGCTGTGGAAAGGCCGAAGGGCAGGACTGTGAACTGGAAGTGTTGACGGTCGGCTACGAAGCGGAGGTACCTCCTGTGCGCAGGAAAAATGACGATATGAAAATATGCGTCCTTCATATCGAGGGCAGCATACCAATCTCCAGGGCCCAAGGACGGGATAATGGTCCCCAGGGATACCATGCGGAACTTCAACTTCATCATAAACTGGTTGAGTCCTCACAGGTCTAGGATAGGTCTGAGACCTCCCTTTGACTTGGAGATTAGGAAATAACGGGAGTAAAACCCCTTGTCTTTTTCGTTCTTCGGCACCTCCTCTATAGCCCCCATGGCGAGGAGCGACCGCACCTCTTGCAAGAGGAATTGCTCGTGAAAGGGGTCCCTGAAGAGGGACGGGGTGGGAGGGTGGGGTAGAAACAAATTGGAGGTGGTATCCATATTCCACCGTGCGTAGGACCCAGAGATTCGAGATTAACTGGGACCACGCCGGGAGGAAGTAGGAGAGACAGTTGGAGAAGGGAGGAGAAGGATCCTGGTCTGTAACTGGTACGCCGTCCTCGGGCGCACCTTCAAAAGTTAGATTTTGGTCCCGGTGGTGGTTTCGAGGGACCTTGATTTTAGCCCCTTTGGGGTCCTGACTGGCATCTACGCCCACCTCGGCCGCGCCGTCTGTCAAAGTCCTGTCTGTTTCTAGGCACAAAGTACGGCCGGGGAGGTTGGGGGCAGAAGGACCTGTGTTGGGTCAGTGGCGTGTGCATGCCTAGCGAACGCATTATGACCCTATTGTCCTTCAGGCTTTGCAGCCGAGGGTCAGTCTTCTCTGAGAAGAGGCCTTTACCATCGAATGGCAAGTCCTGGATGGTGTACTGCAGCTCAGGCGGGAGGTTGGAAACCTGAAGCCAGGAGATACGCCTCATGGCAACACCTGAGGCCAGAGTCCTGGCTGCTGAGTCAGCTGCATCAAGCGAGGCTTGGAGGGAAGTTCTAGCCACCTTTTTTCCTTCCTCCAAGAAGGCCGCGAACTCCTGGCGGGAATCCTGAGGGATTAGTTCCGTAAATCTCCCCACCTCCGCCCATGTGTTGTAATTATAGCGTCTGAGGAGGGCTTGTTGATTCGCCACCCGGAGCTGTAAGGCACCCACCGAGTACACCTTACGGCCGAGCAGGTCCATTCGCCTAACCTCCTTCGATTTTGGGGCTGCCGCCTGCTGGCCATGGCGTTCCCTCTCATTAACTGACTGAATGACCAGTGAGCAAGGAGGAGGATGGATATACAAATACTCATACCCCTTAGAGGGCACCATATATTTACGCTCGACTCCCCTGGCTGTAGGTGGAATGGAGGCCGGCGATTGCCATATAGTGTCGACATTGGCCTGGATGGTACGAATAAACAGTAGGGCCACTCTGGTGGGAGCATCCACTGACAGAATGCTCACTACCGAGTCCTCCACCTCTGGGACCTCCTCCACCTGGAGGTTCATGTTGAGTGCTACCCTCCTGAGGAGGTCCTGGTGGGCCCTCAGGTCGGTTGGAGGAGGGCCCGAGGAGGATGTCCCTGCCACCACCTCATCGGGAGAAGAGGAAGAGGAGACACCTGGGACGAGAGGGTCCTGCGTGGCCTCTTGCTCCTGAGCAACCTCCTGCTCCAGTGGGACTGGGGAGTCCAGTGGGTGGACTGGAGCTTCCTCCGTACCAGCCGGAGGGGGACGGCTGATCGTCGCCTCTGGCACCTGGTGCTCTGATGGTGCCGAATGTGTCAGGACTACTGGTGCACCTTGGGCCTGGTGGTACGCCCAAGGCGTCCAGAAGGACCACTGGTGTGGGCCTAGGTCCTGGGCCTGTGCCTCTTGGAAGACCCCGGTGGGCACTTCGGACTCGCGGTCCTGCGCATAATAGCTGTCCGCGCGGGACGACCCTGAAGCATGTCTGGATGGCCATGGAGGAGCGGAGAGGCCCTGAGCAGAGTCCCTGTCTCTAGCTAGCCTAGCTCTACTCGGCACCGGAGACCGGTACCGGGAGGCATACTGGTACCAGGAGCGAGATCGGGACCAGCGACCGGAACGGTGCTGGGAGGTCGACCGCGATCTCGAGGCTCGGCGTAGGGAGTGGCTACGGGAGTCACGGTGCCAGGAGCTGAAGCGGTGCCGAGAATACCGGGCCGGCGACCGGGATGCCGACCGGAGCCGCGAGTGCGACCAGTGCCGAAGAGGAGAACGGTGCCGGGACTGCGAGCGGCGACAGGAGCGGAAGCGCAGTCGGGACCTGGAACGTCTGCGGGACCGTGATCTTGAACAGTGCCGGTCTGCTGTGCCGACAGAGGGTGGCCGTATCAAGGCCGGCTTGCCTATAGACTGTATCGCCCACACCAGCGGTGCTGGGGGCGGAGGCAGCGTCGACTCTATCATTGAAATCAGATCCCTCGCCGCTGAGAACGTCTCCGGCGTGGACGGGATAGTAAGCTCTACCACGGGTCTAGCCGGGGAGCTGACAGGCACCGGACTTGACGGCCCTTGTGGGACCGGAATCGACGGTGCCGATGTCGTCGGTGCCGTGGCAGGTGTCGGCGCCGGGCGGTCTGACTTGGACGAGCTTCCTGGCTGTGGTGCAGGTGGCACAGAAGCAGCAGGAGTCTTAGACTTTCTCGACCTCGGGGAGAGAGAGCGGCATCGAAAATGGTGCCGAGGAGCCTTGGCCGTACTGGCGCGGTCCGGTGCCGAGGAGGTGCTTCTGCTCGAAGAGTGACCAGCGCTCAGTGCCGAAGGCGGAGGGGTGAGAGCCACCTCCACGAGGAGCTGCTTTAGCCTAATGTCCCGCTCCTTTTTTGTTCTTGGCTTAAAAGCCTTGCAAATGTGGCACTTAGCTGTCAGGTGCGATTCTCCGAGGCACTTCAGACAGGAGTCGTGCGGGTCTCCTGTCGGCATCGGCTTGCGGCAGGCCAAGCACGGTTTGAAACCCGGTGAGCCGGGCATGGGCCCCAGCACCGGGTGCGGAAAAGGGGCTATTCCCCAAACCCCTCTTAACTATATTATATTAAATATACTATAAAGTGATAAACTAAGTTGAACTATATAAAAAGTTTTTAACTATATACACAACAAGGAACGAGAGAACTACGAGTAGCTAGGGAAGTGGAGGTCAGCTAAGCCGGACTCCACTGTTCCAACGACCAACACGGGCGGTAAGAAGGAACTGAGGGGCGGATGGGTCGGCAGGGGTATATATCCAGTGCCATAGTGGTGTCACTCCAGGGGGTGCCCAGTCGACCCACCAAGTGTTGCTAGGGTAAAAATCTTCTGACGAACATGCACGCGGCGCGCGCGCACCTAATTGGAATCGATATGAGCAAGTACTCGAAGAAGAATTAGGCTATCCCATCATATTATCCCCTCCATAAACTTATAAACTTAGTCTTGAAACCAGATGTCCTTTGCCCCCAGAATCTCTGGTCCTTGGAGTGTCTGATCAAAAAGAGAGAGAAGCAGCATGAGGAATAGAATTCCTCCTATAGTCCTGGCCAAAAAACATATTAAGTTATAGTCATGGCTGAAAACTGAGGAATTCTCAAAGAAGCAGAGAAGAAAATAAAGGCAAAAAAGGAGAGACTGTCTATCATACTGCTACATTAGTTCACAACATTTGGATGGTTTCCTTCTCAACAATAAGGGCTAGAAACTTACTTTATTTACATGAAAGCTTTCATTCTGCAGATTATGAATCTGTCATGGAGGCAGGATAAATTCATCAAGTAGGCTGCATCTGAGCCACAAGCCAGGTGTTTGACACCTTTGATTTATAATTACAACCATGAGATCAGGCATTCAAAAGGGTTATGTCTCCACCAGATATTCTTGCTGGAAGAGTTTGCAACTGCCATAAAACCTCTATTTTTTCACTGTGTAGGTTGAACAGACTAAAGGTTGATCTGCCATATATTTGGGGTAGGCATGGTAGATGACCCAAACTGCCAGAGTGTACTGGGACACTGTAGATATATATAGTATACACATTCACATAGATAATCTGGTGTGTATCATAAGGTCTCCAACCTACAGTGGAATGGAGAAGATGTTGTATTTAGCCCTGGTATGGATATTAAAATGCAAAATATAATCTCTGTCTTTAGTGACAAGTAATGGCGAAGGGCCAGGTCAGATGCGGTAGTTGTTTGGCATTTCACAGGGTTCAGTAACATATCAGCGTAGGGAATAGTAGAGCTCTACCCCTGTATTTAAAAGGCAGAAGGGGGAATTGTCTTTGGCCTACATAGGAGAGTGGGGATGGATATGGGGGCACATGTTAAGCTGGTACTGGAACCTTAAATGCAAATGTTCTGACTGTCAAATATATATGAGTTGTTGAGTTTTTTGTTTAACTATAAATTTGTTTTTTAACTATTCATTTATTTGTCTGGGAATTTCCTTACTTTTTTAAGAACCTTCACAGGTCTGACTCAGCATGGGTATGGGTGGCAGAATCTAGCCCTTAGTTTTTATAACCTTTTTTCTACCACATGGGAGCAAGCAGTGACTCATATGAGAACGAACAGTCTTCTATTTCTTTGGGGTTGCTCTCGCTTGATTTTCTGGACACTGAAGGACTAGGTTTGAACACTGGATGACTTGGAGCTGTCAGGGATCTGCAGGAGACATAGGTTCATCCTGCTTTTATGCCATCATAAGCCAATATCCTGTAACTGGCAACACCTTCTTTGTGGCATTAGTAGTAATAGGCTTCTCCTCTGGTCCTACTATCGGTCCTGCCTCCATAAGTACTCTTTGTCTTTGGTCCCAACAGAGAAGCCAGTTGAAGAGGCATATGACTTCAAAGCAGAATTTTGGGCAGCCAGGGCATGGGAAGTGAGTTTGAGGCATATGTCATAATGATTAA